>NW_006288258.1:3022012-3044500 GCF_000327345.1 Myotis davidii
GAGTCCGCAAACAAAGCTCAGGTGGCTCGCCGTGATCCTGGTGGAAAGGAAACCCACAAGGCAGGGGGGTGGGGAAACACGTTATTTCTAAAGTCTCGCCTCTGCTTCCACTCCCGCCTTCGCCCGGGATTCTGCGAAGCCGGGGCGCGGCTCGTTTTGCATTTTTAACGGGTTCAGAGCCTCTTGGCAGAGCCTGCCTTCCCCAGGAGGTTAGAGCAGGCGAAGCGACGCGGCCTCTGCTCTAGGAAAAGAGGCGTGGTGGGTGCCCAGTGTTTGCGAAGCGGCCACCCGTGGCCGACCTCTCGCGTCCACCCAACCGTGGCCATCCGCCGGGGTCTGGGCAGGAGCCACGCACACTGAAATCCCGACCGAAACACACCCACTGCCTTGGCTTTCCTGACTACCTGGACGCGTTCTCCAAGCGCCCGCGGAGTCTTCCCATCCCGGGAGCACCGTTTAAAAATCAAATGGGTGTGTAACTCCAGACAGTAGGGAATCGGGATTGAGAACAGTGGGAAAGCCCCCATCGAACGACAGCGAAACCCTCCGTAGAGCTCCGGCCGGGCAGCCAGCCGCCTTTCCAAGAACCCAGGGGCGCGCCGCCTCGCGCACAATGAGATCGCCCTTCCCTCCTCGCCTTTCTCCACCGCCATCCCGTCGCGCGCCCCCACCCCCACGTTCCCAGCCCATACACACCATCACCCCAGCTCAGAAATCTGGAAGGTGATCCGACCTCGACAGCAAACGTGAGAGCCACCCAAACACCTTTGTGTCCACCAAACACAAATGCAACCTGGCCGGGGGCGGCGGGGGGTTAGCATCTAGCTGGTCACGTTCTGCCAAGCTCCAAACACGCCATTTTAGACGATTTTTATCACTTCTTTCCTCCCGTCTACACAAGAATTCGCCAGGATTCTCCGGGAACCGCTCCTTTGGGGCCGGGGGGGAGACCTCTCTGGTGAGAAAGGGACAATTTAGGCTATCCCTTTCCATTCAACTTTCAGACTGGAACCTAGCCACGCTCCCCTCCGCCGAATGCGCCCCGGGAGCGACCAGGAGGAAAGGGGCAGCGTCGGGACTAGAGAAAGACATCAAAGAAACAACCAGTATCACAGGTAGAATTTACCTGCCCATTGGCTTTGGAAGGCGACGAGGCCACAGCCGCCTCCCCGGGCCTCTCCGCGGCGGCTTCTCCCTTCGCAGCGGTCTTGGAGAACTGGGCACCCATGCTGGCTTCTTCAACAAAGAAACTCAACAGATCCAAGGGGAACAAAGAGCCTCGAGTTGGTGTAACGACGGGGCGAGCAGCAGTAGCGGCGGCAGCAGCGGCGGCGGCGGCAGCAGCTCACACACCGGAGGGAGGGGGGAATGGGGGTGGTGAAGAGGACAGAACAGAGCCGATTAAATACACTCCGGATAAAAAAATTTTAGTCGAAGAGATCAAAAAGCAGCAGAGCAGGAGGGAGGGGAAAGGGTGGAAAAGTCGAGCACGAAAAAAGGAGCCCAAGTGTAGTTTTTTTAAAAAAAATAAGTAATAAAAAATCCCAGATTTGTAGCCGCACTGTAGACAAGAGGAAAATGGAGAAATCTCCCTGGTTGCTAATAAGATGCGGGGTCCAACGCCCAAGTGCACAGATGAATGGGCTCACGGGCGCTGACGCGGCCCCCGCGCGCGCCGGCCAATCCGCGCGCAGCACACAAAGCAGGAGGCGGGGCCTGCGCGCCGGGCGAACAATGGAGCCGCGCTTTGCAAACGATTTGAATATCAGTCTTGGACCGAGAATTAATGTCCTTCCAATAAATAAATCAGTTAAAAATACATGGTCCTCGCCTACGTCTGCTGAAAATAATAATGCATCACTCGATTGGCTTGCTTTGTTTGTAATTAATCAACGCGGGAGGGGGGTACTTGTGGATGGGGGCGGAGAAAGCGTTAACTTGACTCGCTTTGACTCTCGTCGGTCTATATCCGCGTCTGTCTCCCTCCACTCGGTTCCCTCCCCCATCTTACCCGAGTGTGTGTGTGTGTGTGTGTGTGTGTGTACGCGCGCGCGCACGCGTGTGTGTGTGTGTGTGTGTGTGTGCGTGTTAAAGACAATGGTTGGGATTTGTGTGCAGCATGTTTTCTTTCTCCGTGGTCCATATTGGTTTCACAGATACTGCACAAGGTTTGTTATTCTAACGGCTGCAAATGTTAAATCGCCCCAAATTGAAAGGTATTTAAACTACGAAGATCGAATTTCATCAAACGAGATCGCGAGTTAGAATTAGGTCTGTAGGCCAGATGTGGAAAATGCAAAAGCGGCAAGCAGCCGAAGCTACACTCCTTCCCTATCCCACATTGGCATGAAATAAAATATTTCGAGATTGGCCTGCGGCGCTCATCAAGTACCCCCTCTCTGACAATTACCAATTAGTGACTCCCCCCACACGGTGTGTGTGTGTGTGTGTGTGTGTGTGTGTGTGTGTGTATATATAGAGAGAGAGAGAGAGAGAGAGAGAGAGAGAGAGAGATCATTTACAAAAAGATCAAAAGCGGTTCGCATTTTGTCACTATATGGAACGACAATTTTCCTTTATGGTGAAAGGAGCCAGTCTCGAGCGCACGAATCCATATTTACTGTTGGGATGCAATTCGTGTCGATATGAATCGTTTTCAGTCCACTGCCAGGATCTGATGGACTCTATTTCTGAACGTGTGTGAATGTGCATGCAAGTGAGTGTACTCCAGGCAGGATGGGAGGCAGGAGCGATGAAATTCTAAATAACCGAATTGACGATTACAGTTCTAGGGAGAAACTGTATGTTGAGAGACAGCAAGAAGACCCCTGAACGTTCCAAGTGTAACCTGGGTTGGAGAAAAAGCTTCTATAAGGGGACACAGGGTCCTTCCATCTGCACCCCTTGCCACCGAAGTGCCAGACGCTATCTGTGTGTGAAAAACTAGGCACTGATTTAAAGAATGGGGTGGGGGTGGGGCAAAAATCAAGGCTATAGCGTAGCCTAATAAGTATTCTCCTACCACTTAAATGTTTGCTCCCAAAGTTTTCACCCCTGTCCAAACCAAGACCACCTTTTCTCGTTTACATTTAGTGACCCTGAAACGGATAATTTTTCACTTATGGAGTTGAGAAGCAGTCGAGGTTCATTTCTCCTGATGCTTGCTGGCTCTGAATTCTTAGTTTTATTTCCTGCTCATTGCAGGCAAATGGGTCACGCTTTGAGTGAAAAAGATGGTTGGTTACAGCCAACAACTCTTTGTTCAAGTATTGCTTTGAAAATCAGCAAACGGCATAGTTACGTGAAGCTTCCTCTTCTCATTGTCCACTTCCTTCAGAAGCATCATTCAATCACGAAGTCAAAATCCCCAGAGCTGTTGGAAAGACGTGTCCCTAGACGTGTATGTTGCCAAATGTGTAAGCACCTGATCCAAGACCCCAGCCGCCGCGATGGATCCGAATCCCCCGTATTAGCGGAGTTCCAACTTGAAAAGCAAACTGGGATGATCCAAAACCACCATCCAGGCGGTTCTCAAAAGCTCCTTTAGGCTGTTGGTCCCCCCGCCCCCAACATACATCACTCCCTCTTCTTCTGCACCCCTCTCCCCGTCTTAGCTTTGGGTGATTGCTAGCTCGCTTTCGGATTTTCTCGCAGACACGTCCTCAGCCCTCCGTTTGGGGGCCACTTTTATTGCTCCTTTGTTACTAGGCTGCGGTGTAGCTTTCCCCCCTTTTCCTTCTCGAATGCCTATTTGCCTGGTATCGGCTTGTCTCCTTGGCAACGGCCGGGGATGATTTGGAGCCCCGAGCGGGGGGAAGGGGAAGGGGCGGAGCGGGAGAGAAGCAAGGAGGAGTTGGAGGGAAAAGAGATGCTGAGCGAGAGACTGGGAGACAGACAGCAAAACAGATGGCTGCGCGAGGGGGCGGGTCCAGCCCGGGAGCTGGGGTGGACCCCAGGAGTCGTGGGCGCGAGAGAACCAATCAATTCCCACAGCAGCTTCGGGGCGAGAAAACAAATGTAAACCCCAGATTCACTCCCCAGGAGCGGTCCCTAGGATAAGGTAGAAAAGGTGATTTCCATTCCGCACGAGAGCGCATTTCTAGCAGAGGTTGCAAAGCGTCCCAGGCCCAGTCACTGTCGTAGGGGAGGCGCTGCTCACGGAGCCAGCCTCTCCCTAGCCTCTTACAGCGTCGGACCCAGGAAAGAAAAGCCACGAAGGTGGGAGAGGGGTGAAGGCGGAGGTTGGGTGAGGAAGGAAGGGGCTGGGAGAAGGAAAGAGGTCCTTCTAACCTGGAAGCTACATAATGGCAGGGAAGGACCGCCAACCGGACTGGAACCGGTAGGAAGTTGTACAATGTAAATATGTAGTTCCTCGGGAGTTTGGTGTTCTCAGACTCAGAGCTTAAGGTTTCCAATAAAGTACTAATTAGAGAAATACGATTATTTATATAAAAATATTAACAAACCCAAGAGGTAATAGTGAAAATGTAAAGCTGTAACCGACTCACCAGGGAGAAACAGGCAGGCAGCCAGTCTTGATTTGTACCTTGCACTGGGGTGTTTAAGATGATGATAATCTGTATATGGCTTATTCTAGAAAAAGAATAATTTATTTAGGATACCTCAACGTTATATTTTTCTTTAAAATGTTAGCACTGGAAGGAATTTTTAAGAATTTGCCACAAATTCTTGAGGGCCTATCGTTTGCCAGACATACTGTTCTAGGCCTAGTTTTCACACCCGTGGAATAGACAGATGCAGTTTCTGGCCGCATGGAGCTTACATGTTGTACAATGGGAGCGAAGTGGATCATCTGGTTTCATCCCCTCACTTACCAGATGAAGGACAGGGCCCAGGGAAGTTGTCAGGTTCTGTCAGACCGTAGAACCAGGAATGCAGCTCACCTCCTTGATGAGCCCAAGTCCCCAGCTTTCCCCACTAGTGCAGGGCACTGCCTTGCCTCCCACTGATGTCCGGGGCCATCACTTCACTGGGTAGGTTGGTCGCTTATTCCTAAATTATTCAGTTCCAGCTAAATACCACAAGGGGGGCTAGACATCAGCTGACACCAGGGAAGAACTTGGACCTGGTGCTCCCTCTCATGCTGCTTCCACTTTGTATTAGCTGTTAAAACTTATCAGAATGTGAAGAAAGAGAACAAAGACATTAACTGTGTGCCTTAACAAAACAAACAAAAATATTTTAAAAAATGGGTGTCACTTTCTAGATTCCGAATTAAATAGGCTTTTTCATCTGAAAGCTTTCATTCAGCAGCATTCATTCATAAACAAAATACAAGATCACAAGGTGCTAATGGTGCTGTGCTCCATTTTTTTCATTTTAGATTTTATTTTAAATATATATGTGTGTGTGTGTGTATTGATTTCAGAGAGGAAGGGAGAGGGAGAGAGGGATAGAAACATCAACGATGAGAGAGAGAATCATTGAGTGGCTGCCTCCTGCATGACCCCCACTGGAGATCAAGCCTACAACCCTGGCATGTGTCCTTGACCAGAATTAAACCTGGGACCCTTCAGTCTGCAGGCTGACACTCTATCCACTAAACCAAACTGGCTAGGATTCATCTTTGATGTTATATTACCTGAACTTTAGTTCCAAAAAAATGGATTCATTTGGAATATAGTGTGGAGCAAAGCAGACACAGCCCCGCACTCATTCAACAGGTAGTTATCGAATTCCTATCATGTGCTAGGCATGGGCACACATCAAGGGGCAAGAAATCTTGATAGAGCTGACATTCTAGTGTGGGGAGAAAAACAAAATTAATACATATCAGTCAGCAAATTGTATAGATTATTAGAGGTCCGTAAGTAATATTGTGAGCAAGGTGGGAAACTAGAGCAAAGGAAGAAAGATGGGAGTATAGGATTGAAATTCTAGATAGGACCAAGAAAGGCCTCAGTCAGAAGATAAACTTTTAGCAGATTTGAAGAGGTGAGGGAGTTGATAATGGTGCTTCTAACCTAGTAAGAGTGAGAGAGGTCAGAAGTGAACAAAAAGCTCACAAATAGATATATAATTGTAAATGGTCCTGTCCTATGGGCTCTGAAGAAAAATACAGGGTGTTTATAAATAGCCTATTTGAGAGGGTTAAAGAAGGCCTGTTGAAGGGAGTGACATGTAAGTGGAAACCTACTGGAAGAGTAGTAGGCATTAGACAAAGAGGTAGAGAGTTGTGTTCAAATGGAGGAAATAGTGATGCCCTGAGTAGGTAATAGTTCAAATGGGTTTGGAATGAAGGTCAAGAGATTAGTGTGGACATGTTTTGAGATACCTGTAACACATCCTGAAAAAGTGAAATGGCAGAGTCTGGAGCTCAAAGACTGGTTTGGAAAGTAAATACAGAGTTGTGATCATTCCGTATGTAAATATTTTCTGAAGCCAAGTCATAAAATATGTAAAGCACAAGAGACTGGTGAATGCCACCCTGAGTACCTTCTGCTTTAAGACACGGGGTAGATACTTGTCAATTTTACCTCAATAAAGCTAAAAAACAAAAAAAGCAGAAACAACACACAGCATAACATAATAAAATAAAGCAAGGTTTGGGAAGTAACATTCAACTAGTGTTTTGCCCATTGTCCATTGAGGGTTATCTGACTTTAGGAATCTAATAAGATTTTTAATGGCTCTAACAGCATTGTGGGATCTCATTATTTTGTATACAGTAGGAGATTTTTTTAATGAATATAATGTACTAAAACTTAAAATTAAATTAGACTTTGCTTTAGTGTTCTTTACTAACTATCCACTAGTACTCAGATAAAAAAGATTCTTTCATAGTTAGGAAACATCAGAGTCACTGATTATCTAACCTGAAGAGACAAGGATAACACATCTACAATAGGAATGAAGTTTCTGGACTCTTAGATCCCCTTCAAATCCTTAGGTGATTACTACAAAACCACTATAATCATGAGTATGTGTTTAGTCACTGCTCTTTTTTTAAAAATTTATTTGAAAAGATCACTGAAGGGCAGGATACATTCTAGATTAGAGAAAGGTAAACAAAAAGTAGCGGGGGGGGGGGGGGAGAGAAATAAGATTTTAAAGAAAAATTTTTCTCCAGGAATTCTAAATCAAGGCTTATCCACAGTTGCATTTCCTGGATTGCAAAAATTACTCCCCAGGGACAGGATGAAAACTTTCCTTATCAGCTTTTGAAAGACCTGAGTTGAAAGAAGAAGGTAATTCCCCTTCCATTTTTGTTTTTAGAAGTAGGAGGTAACTAAATAAAAATAAGCAATCAAAGTTTACTTTTAAAGCAGCGATTCTCAACCTGTGGGTCACGACCCCTTTGGCGGTCAAACAACCCTTTCACAGGGGTCACCTAAGACCATCCTGCATATCAGATATTTACATGACGATTCATAACAGTAGCAACATTACAGTTATGAAGTAGCAATGAAAATAATTTTATGGTTGGGTCACAACATGAGGAACTGTCTTTAAAGGGCCAGAAGGGTGAGAACCACTGTAAAGGTCAGATTCCTTATCTAACAAAGTTACTTGACTAGTTGGCCAACGAGAAATGAGAGCAGAAATTTCACATGGAAAAAAAGCTGACTTCAGTGTGAGAACCATGCAAAGGGTAATGTTTCATTGTATTTTGAAGTCATAAATACTTCCAGATATTAAAAAAGTAGATTAAATCCCTGGCTAGAATGAGATCATTGAACTATTCTATAGCTCTAGAAATTGAAGTATGAAATTATATTTAACATTTATCTTTATCCCAAATAATATAGTTTTTAAAAAGAATATGTAAAATCACTGCTGCAATCAATAAGCCGACAAGTTTTTTATTAAGCTCGTGCTGAAGCAGACCTCAGTAAGGCCCCCTGCAGTGTGAGGGACTTTTCAGCGCCCTCAGCACTCTGTTAGGCTTTCTGATGGGATGACATTCATTTGCTCAACAGATTTTTATTAAACGCCTACTTTATACCAGGCTATCCTGCTTTGCTTATGACACCTTACTGAATCCCCACCTTAATTGTATAAGGTAGAACCCCTTATTTTCATTGTTTTCACAAACCAAGTCCTCCAGAGGTTACATTACATGCTCAAGTTTTCGCTGCTCCTAAGTGGTCTGGGCGGGGCCTTGAATCTTGTGGCTCTGTCTCCCTGGATACCATGCTGCCTTGGAGAGTAAAAATTTTATGGGATGTTTCCAGTTCTTGTTTAGGTTACAAAAGCGCCCAAAAGACATGAAAAATTAAGCAAAAGGTGTTAAACTTTATTTATGCATTGTGAGATAAGTATTTAGGGCCACATCTATAAAATGGGAATTAGCATTCAAAGAAACATACGCACGCGCGCGCGCACACACACACACACACACACACACACACACACAGAACCTGACAGGTCAGTTTCTTCTACCTGGAAAGATTAGATTTTGATGTAATTGAATAAAACAATGGTTCAATTGCACCAAGAATTTATCTTCCTTGGGGCCAAATGTGAGTGCTGCCTAGGGCAGAGTGAAGCCATTGGAATGCAGGTAAAATAAAGTGTAGAACTTGGAGAGGGGTGGGGAAGTGACAGTTGGGAAGGGAATCCAGATGTAGATGTGGCTGGAAGGAATCCAGATGAGAAGGTCCACATCTTCACAGCACCGCTATGAGAAGACTGTAAGGGTTCCAGGGAAGGAAGAGAATCACAATAGAGAATGTAGGGGTCCATGACAATGTGGCAGTCTTCCATGCAAGGTACAACTGGAATTTGACTTACATGTTGGTTGTAGGAGTAAATACAGCAGTTTTGCACTTATTATTTCAGTTAATGCCCACAGTAAATCCATACATCCTATGAAATGATCACTTTATCAAAACACCCATCAGGCCGAAACCGGTTTGGCTCAGTGGATAGAGTGTCGGCCTGCGGACTAAAAGGTCCCAGGTTCGATTCCGGTCAAGGGCATGTACCTGGGTTGCGGGCACATCTCCAGTGGGAGATGTGCAGGAGGCAGCTGGTCGATGTTTCTCTCTCATCGATGTTTCTAACTCTCTATCTCTCTCCCTTCCTCTCTGTAAAAAATCAATAAAATATATTTAAAAAAAAAAAAAAACACCCATCAGTCAAATGCCAAGCTTCAAATCCATTTGAGGAAGATTTTTCTTTGAAATGGGCTTCACAAGCCACATAAGAAACTTTGTCTTGATACATTATAATTGTACTTTATGAGGATGATTTTAAAAAAAGATTCTTTCTTTTATTTATTTTAGAGAGGAAGGGAGAGGGAAGACAGAAACATCAATGATGAGAGAGAATCACTGATCAGTTGCTTTATGCACGCCCTCCACTGGGGATGTGCCCTGACTGGGAATCAAACCTATGACCTCCTGGTTCATAGGTCAACACCCAACCACTGAACCACATCAGCTGGGCATGAGGATGATTTTTATTACTAAAATTGTATTACCCCTTTGATCATCCAATTTAATACTGCTAACACCTTCTAGGTACATTAAACATTTCAGTATTCAATTCTCTTTCAAAATATAATCTTATTCTCTGTGTTTTGGGATGTTTTTAAGATTAATACTGTCGTTAGAGAATTTACTACTCTTGGGGTAAAGCAGCTATGGTGTTGGGTGACTACAGTATTTGAGGACATGGGTTCAATTTCAGGTTAAAATACTTGGTAGCTGATGTAACCTTACAGAGTTGACTCAGGTTCTCTGAGCCCAAGTTTCCTCCTTTATAAGATGTGGCTAAATATTTATATCTTTTTTTTCTTCTTTTTTTGGTACTTGGGTTCTGTCTAGGAAAGAATTTACAGTCAATATCCAAACTGTAAAAAACATATTTATTTGGTAAATTACAGAGGTACAAGAAGCACTTCCTAGAAGAAATGGGCATAGGAAACAAGTTATAGAGATAAAGGAAGGTCCCTTGGAGCTTGGGAGTGAGGAAACTAAGGGTAACATTCCTGGGGCCCAGAGAGGGGTGGGGGAAGGAAAGGCAGGGGCATACTCCCAGTAGGGAGAGCGCCCAAAATTTATATCTTAAAGTGTTGTTAAGTAATGTATTGTTGGAAGGTGTGCTTTCTAAGAAGCTTTTTGTTAGAATTTGAGTGAAAATTGGCAGGAGATATAATGAATGTTCTGAGATGATACCTGCAATAGCCCAGACCCAGAACTTAGTACTTAGTTTATCAATAAATGCTAGGTTTCCTTTTCATCTTGGAGTAAGGGGGGCTGGTGAAAACCTCTGAATAGACTTGGAAGTAAAAAGTGATAAGCAAAATGTATATTGGCAGAGCTGTTATTAAGTACAGTCATGTGTTACTTGATGTCTTCTGAGAAATGTGTTGTTAGGTGATTTCATCATTGTGCAAACGTCATAGAGTATACCTACACAACCCTAGATAGTATAGCCTACTACACACCTAAGCTATATAGTATTAGCCTCTTTTTTAAAAAAATTAATCTTTATTGTTGAGATTATTACAGTTGTCCCTCTTTTTTCCTCCCATAGCTCCCCTCCACCCAGTTCCCACCCTACCCCAGAACCTCACCACCCTATTGTGTGTCCATAGGTAATGCATACATGCATATAAGATCTTTGTCTAATCTCTTCCCCCATCCCCCACAACCCCTTCCCTCTGAGAATTGTCAGTTTGTTCTATTTCCATGCCCCTCATTCTATTCCATTCACTAGTTTATTCTGTTCATCAGATTTTTAATTCATTTGATTTTTAGAGTCACTTGTTGATAGATATGTATTTGTTGTCACTTTGTTGTTCATAATTTTTTATCTTTACCTTTTTCTTCTTCCTCTTCTTAAAGAATACCCTTCAGCATTTCATATAATACTGGTTTGGTGGTGATGAACTCCTTTAGCTTTTTCTTTTCTGTGAAGTTCTTTATCTGACCTTCAATTCTAAATGATAACTTTGCTGGGTAGAGTAATCTTGGTTGTAGATTCTTGCTATTCATCACATTGAATATTTCTTGCCACTCCCTTTTGGCTTACGTAGTTTCTGTTGAGAAATCAGCTGGCAGTCATATGGGTACTCCCTTGTAGGTAACTGACTGTCCTTCTTTTGCTGCTTTTAAGACTCTCTCTTTGTCTTTTGCTTTTGATTGGGTGTTTTTTGCTTCCTCGTATTTCAAATCATTGATTTGATTCTCGGGACCCTCTAATCTACTGTTGAATCCCTGTATATTATTCTTTATTTTAGTCAGTGTATGCTTAATTTCTGACTGGTCCTTTCCCTTTTTTTATTTGGCATTCTCCCTAAGATCCTTGAAAGTCTCACTAAGTTTGTCGGAGGTTTCTAGAAGATTTTTGAGTTCAAAACCTGATAACCATGGTTTTGCTTTCTTCCATTTCTTTCATTTGTGACATGTTTCTTTGTCTCTGCATTTTGGCTGCTTCCCTGTGTTTGTTTTCATGTATTGGGTAGCTGCTAAGTCTCCTTGAGTTGATAGAGTGGCCCTGTGTAGTAAGTGTCCTATAGGGCCCAGTGGCTCAGCCTCCCAATCTCCTGAGGTAGACACTCTTGGTGCACCCCTCTGTGGGCTGTGTGCACAGTCTTATTGTAGTTGAGCCTTGATTGCTGTTGGGAGGAATTGACCTCCAGGCCAATTGGTTGTGGGGACCAGCTGGGACTACAGTGGGAGAGCTGCTGTGCAGGAGACACCCTTATGGGCAGGACTTGCTTCAGTGGGACTTTGGTGCTCACTGAGTCTGCCCCTTGAGTGTGTCACTTGTGGATCTGAAGAACTGTAATCTGATGTTGTCTCACACTGACCACTGGGCACACTGGCTCTTGGGTCTCTAGGGGTGTACAAAGTCAGTCACTGCCTGGGGCCACCCAGCAGGAGCTATAGAGAGATTCTTCCTCTTTGTATCAGGTTTGGAAGTGCCCAGATGAGGCCCAGCTATGAAGCAAGGCAGGCTGGTGCTGGTGCCAGTTTTGGGGCCTTTTATTGAAAGGCTTGGGGCTCCGTGACCTAGCTGCATCTTGTTTTGACAGATTTTTAGCCTGAGAAAGGACTAGACCATTCATGTGCCAAAGCTGCTGCGCACAGCTTGCCTGGGGTTATAAATTGGATGGGGCGGGGCCTCGGGGAATCAGCAGCCGGAGGAAACAAATGGCTGCCAGTCAGCCCTGCACAGGGGAGGTCCCAGCAAGGGAACAATGACCGCTGCGAGCACCTCCGCCTGGAAGAAAGCCGTTCCCGATGCCAGACAGTCCAGTTTCTCCCCGTGTGTGTCTGGGTCCCCCAGAGCCTCACCCGCCTGGAGCTCAGAGGAAGCGGGAGCTTATAAATTCAGTTCGTGGTGCCGGCCTTTTAAGAGGAGCAGCTGGGTCTCTAGCAGCCGTGAGTTTCTCAGCCCCAGTCCGCCCTGGTGTTTACTGCCCGTAGGGACTTCTTCCCAGCTCTGGGGCCCTGGGCTGGGGGTCTGGCGTGGAGCTGGGATTCCTCGCTCCTCCAGCGGCCTCCGCAGAGGTCATCTCCCTCCCCGTTAAAAGAGCGGCACACAGGGTGCCGGCCAGCCCGTTCGCGCCCCGCACCTCCTGCCGGCTCAGTGTGCTTTCTTCTTCACCTCTTTGGTTGTCGGACTTCCACTCAGCCAGCTTTCCCGCGGTTCTGGCTGATAGTTGTTCTGTCTTTTAGTTGTAATTTTGATGTGGTGGTGGGAGGCGGCAGGTACGGGCGGTTACCTGAGCCGCCATCTTGGTTCTCTCCGATAGTGGCCTCTTGCTCCTTGACCACCACCCTGTACAGCAAGCGTGTCAAACTCACGGCCCACAGTGAATATTTTTGCGGCCCAGCCAATATAACGGTATGAAGAAACGTTTTAATAAAAAATTTCCTAACTTAATTTTTACAATATCCTGTTATACATAATTATTAATAACGAACTACTAATATGTAAATTATCCCCTCGGGAGTTCTACCGAGAGTTCGATCACTCGCTATGATGTGCGCTGACCACCAGGGGGTGGCACGGAATGAAGGAAGGCCCCGGCCGGCAGCCCGAATGCCCCAACAGGCCCTGATCACAGGCCAGGCCTATGGACCCTACCCGTGCACAAATTTCGTGCACCAAGCCTCTAGCTATGCATAAACTAAAACTTCGTTTATTTGGCCCGTGTTAGCCTTTGAGTTTGACATGCCTGCTGTACAGAATGTCACTGCACTGAGTACTATAGGCAATTGTAACACAATGGTATTTGTGTATCTAAACAGATCTAAACAACACGAGATTAAATCATGTACGAGAGAGTGATGCAATCAAGAGCTGTGGTAAATGAGCTATACGAGGCTGCTGCTGGTGTAACACAACTACTGTTTTACAGCAAACATTTTTTTATAAGTAGAAATAATACACTCTAAAATAATGATAAAACTATACTGTGGTAAATTAAATCCATGTGGTCATTTATTATGATTATCAAGTATTATGCACTTTATATAATAATTGTATGTGCTGTACTTTTAGACAACTGGCTACATAGTAGGTTTGTTTACACCATCATCGCCACAAAAACAGAATTCATTGGGCTGCGATGTCAACAGAAGGCTACGCTGTCACTAGGCCATAGGAATTTTTCAGCTCCACTGTAATCTAATGGAACCACCACTGTATGTGCAGCCTGTCATTGCCAGAAATGTCACTATGCATTGCATGACTACACTCGCTTGTAAAGTAAGCATTTTCAATGGACCCATTTCTTGACTTCTTTGAGCAGAATTCCCGAAGAACTCTGAGGGGAGCTGCGGAGGGACTACAGAAGGCCCTACCTGTAGCAGGCGATTCCATGTGAGTTGTTTTTTCCTCCCAGCAAGCTGCTTTCATGAGGGAAGTGGGGTTATATTTCTTTATTAATGTCAATTTTAAATAACATTTAGATTTTCACATGATTAGGCAAATGCTACCAATATAACCCCACATTTTGATTTCCTTATAACTATTTTTTTTAAATCTATGTTTTTTCCAAATATCTTACAAGCCAGAGCTGTTTAATGTAAGTAGGCAATTTGCCCTCCTCCCTTGAACAGCTCTTCATTTGAGGCTTAGCTGGGAGATGTCAAAGTAACCAGCAATTTAAAAAATTTGCATTAGATTTTTTAAAATCCCACCTTTCTCATAGAAAGTCCACACAGAGTAATGAGCTTTTTTTGGGGTTCTCTCTCACTTTCCACCCCCCTGTTTGCTAATTAAAAATCTTGTTAGAACCAATATATTTTCCTCTAATTTTGAAAAAAAATTAAAAAATTTATAGCAATTATAATCCCACAATGATTATTATTGTCATCATGATTACAAAATGTGAAACACTAGAACAGCAGGAGGCAGGGCTCTGTCTGGTGCAGCAGTTAGAGTTCTGGAATCGAATAAACAGTTTTGGGTCCAGGCTCTGTGAGGTAAGGATTAGAACATTTCAGTGACGGGATAGATAGCAAAGCCTGAAAAGGTGATTTTACCTACATCACACTGCAACTAAGCAGTCTGGTAACTGCGTGTCAAAGTGTCCTTTCCCTTGCAGAAAAGAACTCTATAACTTCACAGACATCAACTTCAAATTGTGTTCTCACTATGCAGAGCGTGATTCAGGGTTATGTCTAGGCCAGAGCCTGGCTGCACTGGCTGCTAGCCCCTGGGAGCCATTGCATCCTCTAGGAAAAAAAATCACTGACCTTTAGATCATGCCTATGTCGAAGGACACCTTTAAAAGTTGGCTTTGTGTGTATTTAGAAAGGACCCAGAAAGATACTCTTACAAAAATTTTCAGTACGTCTGTATTCGCCTAACCTTTATAAAAACTAGTTATTTTCCTTATTTTATGGCGAAAAAAGGAAAAGAAATTAATGTGAAACAAAAAGAAAGCTCTAAACGTTGAGACTTTATAACAGCACTAGTTTATTACATGGCCACGTAGTTCTGCATAAAGTGGGAGCTATGTTAATAAAAATACTACACATTGCTAACTCCTATTTCTTCCATAACATTTTTAATGAAAAAGCTACACATGCTTATTTCAATTTTTAAAAATGGGACAGGAGAATATAAATTCATTGAAATAAAATTCTCTTGAGCTATTTCTTCTTTTAGAAATTCCTGTATCCTCTGTGAGCAGGTTGTGATGTATCTTTCTGAACTTTTCATCTATTCATTTGTCTGCTCACACACGGATAGGTATGTGAGATTTACAAATGGAAAGGTTGTGGATCACTGTCAACACTTGACATGATAGCAGTTTAAGCAATTATCCATCCGTACACCATGAGTCCATCATCAAGTACACTGACACCAGGATAAATCTGCAAATTCCAAAAAATAAGTACAATACTAGAGTTATCTTATCCAAACTTAAACTGAGGGCAGTAAATGAATAGATTCTGACTTAGTGACGCATTCTAACAACAGTTTCTACAGGTGGCTATTCAGGAGGAAGCCCAGTGCATTGTGTCCCTTGATTATGCAAAGGTCTCCAGCCATTTTCTTAAAAGGAAGTAGGAATGTGTGCTAATTCCATATCACAAAGAGAAGAACTAAAAGGTTAAACTACCTCTGTATCATGTTTCCCTATTTGTAAGCACAGTGCCATATGTAAAATGCCACTTGTGCCCGTTAGGTTGGATCAAATGAAAATGTTTATCATCATTACGTGTAAGCTTTAATATCTCTACTATTTGTTCATTGTTCTCATTGCTGTTCACACAAAATCCCCAAGTTCAACCAGGCTAGCCTCCCCATCTTCCCTCTTTCCCCAGGCAGCCACATCTGCACTGAGCACATCTGGCCTCTAGTGCCCTGACAGGACCTGGAAGTGTCTGTCTCAGGACACCAGTGTCCCAGCTTTTCACTGAGGAATTGATGCTTCTTTGGCTGACCCCATATCTTCTCTATTAAAGAACATTTGGAAGCGGGCTTTACAGTGTGTAACTTGCCTGCTTGGCAATTTTGTTTCTTTCTTAGCCAAGAAGAAACAAGGGGCTCATCAAACTAAATTTGAACCTTCAGCTCCACTTGAAAAATCATGGTGGTTGGTGTAAGAATCAGCAAAGTCTTTGAAGTTCTCTGGCATGAGAGGCAAATTATAATTAGGTTCTTAACTGCAATGTGCCTTTCCTTTTGACTTGTTTGGTATCCTGGGCACAGAGCTCCACAACCAGCATCATGGGTATTTTTGTATTAAAATTGTACATTAGGTTTCATCTTTCTCTCATTAGGTATGGCTCATCTTTTATTTGAAAAATGAGCCCCCTTTTGCCCCCCCCCCAAATACAAATCTAATCTTGAGTCATATAAATTCAAGTTGCAAAAAAATCAAGTGCTTATCAGGGAGAAAAAGCATTTTATTACCCTCAGATTGTGTTTTTATATCTAGTAGAACACCAGCAATGGAGATCTTGTGATTAAATATGATAGAAGTTCACTAAAAACCTAAATCTTCTTTAATTATCATCAGTTCATAGAAATGGATATTCAGTTAATCATCATGTATTTATTGAGTGCCTCTGCATTGAAAGGTTGTAAAGTACTGCTGCTGGACTCTATAGTGATGGCTACAGTGCTTCCAGAAACCTGGAAGGGAGTGACATTCTTATTGCATTAGATGCGGGTGGAGTTGTAGTGGATCACTCCTTGATGAGAGTCAGCCAACCGCCTCCCCACATCTCAGCCCCACTCCTGCCCTTGGCCATTGGCCTCACATACTAAGACACTGATTTCCTGTTACACTCACAGAAAAATAGAATGATGAGGTGCTCATGAACTTTTAAGTTGAAAAATTCATCACCATATTGAAATTCATGCAGTGCAACATAGTGAGTGATCGATGACTACAATAAGTGATTAGTGTTCTTTACTTCTGTGAGGTTACGAAAAGCTGTAAGTTAAATAAGAGCATGTGTGGAAAGAAATGCCCCTTCCTGTAATTGTCTTGCGGTCTTTTGATACCTTTCTGCCCTTTACTAGGCCCTGGTTGAGTTGGCCCAGGCTAACTTATCCGTGTGAATTTTCTTCCCGGGTACAATCCTCTATACAAAGATAAGCAACATTTTCATGGAAAGGGCCAGATAGTTTAGATTTTGTGAATGTATTAGATTCTGAGGCTGACATAATAAAATACCACAAAACAATTTCTTTCTGTTGGTGGTTTAAAACAACAGAAATTTATTCTCTCGCCGTTTTGGAGGCTCTGAGGGAGAAATTGTTTCATGCCTCTTTTGAGCCTGGTGCTTGCTGGTAATTCTTGCTGTGCCTTGGCCAGTAGATACTTCACTCTAATTTCAGCCTTTGTCTCCACATGAATTCCTTCCTTCTGTGTATCTGTGTGATCTCTCCTTTTCGTACAAGGACACCAGCCATTGAATTTAGGGCCTACCTTGATGTAGTATAACATTATCTTAACTGCACCTACCAAGATCCTATTTCCAAACAAGGTCACATTCTGAGGTTCTGGGTGGATATGAATTTTGGGAAGATACTACTCAACACACTACAGAGGACCATATGGCCACTCTGTTGCAATTAAACTCTGTTGTAGCGCAAAAGCAGCCACAGACATTACATAAATGAGCGAGTGGGCTGTGTTCCAATAAAATTTTATTTATGGACACTGGCATTTGAATTATATATAATTTTACATGTCATGAATTATTGTTCTTCTTTTGATTTTTATTCAACAATTTAAAAGACTAGTGTTACTTTGTGGGCCATACAAAAACAGGCGGGTGGTGGGGGACAGCCAGATTTGACCCATGAGCCGTAGTCTGCCAACGTCTGATATATAGTGTTGATGGGCAGAGGTAACTACAGGGAACTTTTTCTTCCTCCTGCTCATAAAAAAAGAGCCAGATTCTGAGAAAACCTGTTTATGATTTGCATCAAGTTGTTAGATAGCTTCATGTTTCAGCAGAGAGGAAGCCAGACTGATCAGCAACGATGCCTGTTTGGCAGCATCATTCTTGGTGTGCTTGCCAAAATGTTGGTGAGGATTTTGCTGTCAAGATTAAGAGGTGATGCAGGCTTAAATGAAGAACATGACCTGGAGTCCTTACGTTGAAGGATTAGAACATTTCCCTCAGGGGCTCATAGTATTCCCTGCGCCAAATGTTTCAGTATACTTTTGAGGTGATTTTAAATTAAAGGCATTTTGTGACTCAATAGGACATGGGGTTCTGGTAAGATACTTTCAATCCCTAGATACTCTTTCAAAGCCAGAAATTAAATAATACTCTGCACATCTGAACAAAGTTTATCTTCTAATGCTAAGAGTTGCTAAGTCATCCAGGGGCAAAATAAATCTAAACTCTCTGGCTTGTTATGCATATTGTTTCTAATAAAATGTATGTAATATACATTTTTGAGGTTATTGTTAAGGATTGTGATTATATAATTGTTTCTTTCTAATTACAAAAATCATGGTCTTTGTAGAAAATTAAAACAATGCCAAAATGAATAACATAAAGGTGAAAGTTTCTCATGATCTCAATTCCCAGAGATAATTTCTGAGGAGATTTGGAATTTATTTAAAAAACAAATTCCTACCGCATGTCATTGCAAGAGCAAATGAAAAAGTACGCTGAACAGATATTTTACATATTTGAAAGACATTTTGGGACAAAGTTCATGAACATAAAGAGCAAAGTATGATGAGATATAAATACCTAACATGCATTAAACTCATGCTATACTGGAAACAGGATATGAAAAAGTCATATTTTCTGATCTTAAGGGATATATCTTTTGTTTTGTTTTTGTCTTTGTTTCCAATAAGCACAGAAAGACCCAGTATTAATAACAACTTACATATGTATATAGTAAAATCCTGTTATTCAGAAACTTAGGATGTCTTGGGTTTGGCAATGGATATTTTCTATGATACAGAGACTCATTAGATATTCTACCTTCTTTGGTGACATCAACATTTTAATGGGGTTTTTCCATTCATGACACGTATTAGTTCGTGTTTACCTGGCTGGGATTTGAGAAAAATCTTGTGAGCGCCCTATGATTTAGGGAAGAGTTGATGGGTCAGGTTCTCAGGTGGATTTCAGTAATGACTGGTGTGCTTTGTGCACGTAGCAGCCCAGAACAGAACGGCTGAATTATCACCACACTGAGATGACAGAAATCTTATGTACAGAAGTGGATAGATAATCCTCCACTTATACACAAAAGTGGATAGATAATCTTAACACTCACGATATGCCTGCAAGACGCCAGCATGCTTTATTACTAGTGTTCTAGGGGTAGTATGGGTGTTGGAGCCAGACAGATTTGGCCATGAATCCTAACTTTATTCTCACTATTGATGGGGCCTTAGGTTACTAAAACTGAGTTTTTACCTGCAAAATGGGAAGAAATTATACCCACTTCGTAGGAGTGTTGTAAAGGTTAGTGGTAATTGTGTGTAAAGCACTGAGTCAGTGTCTCACATTTAGAAGAAGTTCAAAAATGGTATCTTTTTTATTGCTACTATTTGAGAGTTCTTTAGATGACCCAATGCAAGCTTCTTGTTTAACAGAAGAAAAAATTGGATTCAGATGCCTTATTGTTCTTACATTACTAAGGTAATTGGCGGAAGGATAATTTTGACACTCTGATCCTTACTCCAGTCTTTTTTCTATCATTCTCTCATTTATTTACTCATCCATTCTTTATTCATCATTTATTATGTAGCCATTCAGTTCCAGGTATTTTGCTGAACCTGGAGAATAAAATACAGACTATCTTGAGAAGTTTACAGTCCAATGGAAAACAAATGCATAAACATATAAATTATTGTTCAGTTTCTTAGATGCTGTAATGAAATTATTTTATATATACTTATAAAAATGGTTGAGCTAGTGGTTTAGCTCAGCTTTGTGGAACCATTAAGGCTTTATAGAGGCATCATATGTGAGTCTAGCCTTGAAGTATGCACTGAAGATTGCAAGGCAGATATGTGTGTGTGTCTGTGTGTGTATGATTGGAAGGGGGATGGTGCTGAGAGGTGGTATTTAGATCAGAGAAACAGCCTGAGCAAAAGTTCTGAAGGTGTTAAAGAGTGTGGCATATTCATGGCAGCTTGGATAGTTAAATGTGGTTTGGGTAGTGGAAAGAGGTGAGACCAGAGGATGCCACACAAAAGAGTTAGTAAGATAGCACTTCTTTTTCTGAAATGTTGCCATGTGTTGTGTGGTGGCTGGAGTACTGATGGGCATTAGTGTGCATATGGAGATAAATTAGTTCTTGTGAACTGATTTTAGAAAACTACCTATCATTTATAGCATTGTTTTGGTATAAAATATGGTCCAACTTCAAAATAACAGGACCAAAATAAACATTTGGGACCAAATTCTATAAAAAAACTCTACATAATGGTTGACTTACACATAGTAGGCACTGAATAAATACTGGTTAAATATTTTTATATAGTGGTCTCAGTTATTCTAGAGTTACTTTATATATAAAATGATAATTTATCCAATTCCATAGAGTGCAATAAAAGTTTACTGACCTGTATTACAATTATACATCTCTGGTCATTAATTCACCATTACAATCTGATTAATGTTGTTTGGCTCATTTCCCTGGGACTTAGTTCATATAAGTTTGATTTTGATGGTTGCTAATTGGGCAAGGAAAATAGTCTACTGTCATAACTCTGTGTCTTTATTTAATTACGCTGTACGTTCAAGTCTAGTTGAAATTATATCTCTAGTGCTAAGTATTTTACTATCTTTATGTATACCTTATTTGAATAAATACTCCCTGTTTTTAAATTATCTCATCCTTGGAAAACAATATCTGTTTTCAGGCTATTACTTTAGGCCTGATATGCTAACATAACCATATTTTCACATTCCTTCATATTTTGTTGATTAGGTGATTTGAGATTTTTCTTCTTAGTTTTTCACGGAGTTATCATAGGGGCATGTTTGTTACATTAAATTGACTCAGAAAATCTTATAACTCTGGTAACTTTCTGAATACGATCTTATTGTACAAAGTCTAGGTTTGGTTTTGTTGGAAAAGATTTCTTATTTCTATTCTCTTATGGTATCAGTTAGAACCACCCACATTCAGAAACAAGGAAATTGTGACAGGCTGGAGGGGCTGCTTAGAAGTTGGCCATGTTCGGGGCGTGGGCAAGGAAGGTGGAGAAAGGTGTCATTTTGAGAGTTTAGTTGAAGAGAAATGGCAATTAAATGGGCCTCTGATAAAATTTCTGCCATTAGCTTTTAAAAACTTAACCGAACTGCTCTTTACTTCCTGGTTCATCTTTAGGGACTCTAAGTCTTACAGGATTTGCTTTATTCCTTGGTTCCATTAGTCAAGTAACTTTTTCAGATAAAATGATAACTGCACACAAAGACTGTGTTTTGAAGACTTAGAGGTCCTCTGAGCATAGAAGTGCCTATTCCCTAAACAAGTCACTGAAGAGATGTTTCTGGAAATTTCTGTAGTGATGGGCAACCATTTTAGGCCAAGGCATCCGTGAGCTTATTCTACATAACAAACCACTCTAAAATGTACTGACTTCAGGAAATAACATTTATTGTTTCTCATGTCGCTGTGGGCTGGCTTGATTGAGGCTGGTTGGTTGAGGATGGCCATACCCACTCCCTTGTCTGGGGCCTCATGGGGTGACTTGGATGATCTAGGTGTCTGGAGACTTTCTCCATGCGGCATCATCCAGTAGGCTTGTCTGGGCTTATTCACAATGTCCAGGGGGAAAAGAGGGTGTGTCCCAATGTGCAAGCCTTTTTCAAGTCTCTGCTTGTGTCATATTTTCTAATATTGTATTGGCCAAAGCAAATCATATAGCAAAGCCCAGATTTAAGGGTGAAAATATAAACTCTACCTCCTGATGGAAGGAGCAGCAAGGGGCTGGTAGCTGGAGCTTAGAGAAATCTGTGGTCATTTTGAAACCGATCCCAGTGACTGTAGAAATTTTTCTTTGTGTTCAGTTAAAGGTTATAGCAGTGAGCTATGGCTAGTTATGGCTTCAAAAAAATCACCTACTTACATAAAGTATCTACTACATGCTAAGTTTTTTTTTAAGAAAACCTATCAATTTACAAGATTGAATATAAGAAGGGAAATACGAAAGTCCACTAGCATTGCTTCACATTTTACAAAACATGTTCACATAAACTGCTTAAAAAATTTTTTTTTAAATAATTTTTTTTTGAGAGAGGAAAGGAGGGGAAGAGAGAGTGAAATATCAGTGTGAGAGGGAAACATGGATTCGCTGCCTCCTGCACACCCTCTACTGGGGATCAAGCCTGCAATCCAGGCATGTGGCCTGACCAGGAATTGAACTGGCAACGATACCCAACCAACTGAGCCACACTGGCCAGGGCTAGATTGCTTTTTAAAAAAATCTTTAAAGCCTCTTTGTGAGATAGGAATTAGATCATCATCCTCATTTCATGGATGAGTAAACTGGCGCGTTAAGAATCTTACTTGAAATCACTTACCTAATTCTTTTCATTGTAAAATGTGTAC
>NW_006288258.1:3045001-3049362 GCF_000327345.1 Myotis davidii
CATTTGTAAAATTTTAAAAGCTATAGAAACATGAACTACTAATATAAGTATACTTTAACAAAGTACCAGTAAGAGGGCCCAACATAATTATTTTAAATTCTTAATTATCAGGTTTATACAAATTCAAGGATTTTTGAAATCACTCTCTGTACCATTTCAATATTGTTAGGCTCAACAAGACAGGAGAAATATCAGAGTCTGGGAGCAATCATCACTGTTCTTGACTGCACGAAGCCAGGAAATTAGTCTAGTGGTGAAATTTTTATGGTTAACTTCTCGTCCCCATTACGGTGTCTTACCCCCAAAGAGAATGGAGAGGGCCTACAGAATCTCCTCAGGGGTCCAGTCAAGAGGCAATTAACATTCCTACCTGACCATTCTCTGGTTGCTCCTTTCACACTGCACAGCACATAGACCCCCTCCTCACCCTTAATCTGGATTCTTTTAGTGAGTCCCAATTATATGCATGGCCCTGGCTTTCAGGCTGAGGTAACCTTTATGGCCAATTTATGGGCTATTTTCAAAGAAATTTCCTAGTGTGTTACAGGGATTTTATTTACTTTCACAAGACCTCATCAATGCATTCATTATAAAGAACCATATTGGTTTGCTTTTCTACTCTTTCCTCCATGCTGCCACCTCTACAGGAAATTACTCTGCAGGCAGAGACTTCACACAGAGAAAAGATGTCTTCTTATTCAGTGGAAGCAATTTCTGTCTTATGTGTTACTTCGACTGTCATAACATTCTGAGGCATGAACTTCACTCCCTTGATTAATATTTATAGCCTCCTTTTTAGGCATCTGTAATGTCAGTGCCTGTGGGAGTGGGAAGCTCAGTACATGGCAGGCAGGAGGGTTGATAAAGTCTGTAAATACATAAAGAGACCAGGGTCGTAGAGAGGTCTCACTGTCAAAGGAAGCCCGGGGACTCATTCTAGCTACTCCAACGAGTCCTACTCAGAGGTGGCAAGATGCACTGGACATGGGGCAGAGACCCTGGCCCCTGCGGCTGTGTCTATTTGCTGCTGATTGGCTGTGTGACTTTGGGCAATTCCCTGATGTTTGATACCTGTATTTCCCCGACTGGACCAACGGAGTGACTGCTACATGGGCTTGTGATAAGTAGGACAAATGGCAGTCTGCAAAGCTGCCTTCAAGACATTCTCCTGCTCTCAGAAAGGTAAGACTAGAGTATTTTTCTTCCGCCAGAAAGAAAAGACTTCCAGGAGCAGTGTAGAGTTAAAGGCACTGGAAAGGCATCTCTCTGTACTGACGACTCCTGGAATGACATTGCAATACGATGTACCTCTGGTAGATCATGATACAAGATCTGGGCAGACTTGAAGATTAGAGGAAAATAAAGGCTGGAATGTCTACGTATTTGGATTGAGATCTGCTCATGGGCCATTTGCATAAGCTTTTCTGATCTTTGTCTTAAGTTAGTGGGTAATTTTTAAAAAAATAATAATTTTCTCTTCATTAAGTTACAAGGTGTGTGTGTGTTTGCCCCCCCTCGCTCCCCCTCTGTTTATGGTGTTAACAGAAGCTAAGAGTCAGGGAAGGGTTCTTATTTGCGTTGTTGTCTTAAGTATGAGTCTGAGTTAACCAAATGAGCAGAGTAAGAAGAATACTCCTGGCAGTGGAAAAGCATATGCAGAACTCTTGGGGTTGAGGGAGCAACTGAAAGGCTATGAATCAGGCTGGAGTGTCCATAGAGCTGCATTTGGGGGGCACCAGAACATGGACAAGGCACATCTTCAGCTAAGAAGGATGGAGCTCCCACCATGGTTTGGGGATGGAGAAAGGCAAAACTATTTGGAGGCAGTGTTATATGCAGGAGAAATGAAATCGGAGGAGACTCTCAGAGGTGAGAAGCTGTTCTGGAACATAAGGAGGCCTAAGGAGAAAGATTTTGAAGATTAGCTTGTAAATGAAGTGAGGGTATTGGAGACCTGCTTTCTTGATGCCAGCTACAAAATCCAGGAGCTTAATGGGGTCCTGTGGGACTCTGTGGAATTAAACAAGCTTTTTGAAAGGCCCATCATAAAGGAGAGTGGACAAATTCCTACCAGTCCCATTGTCCTTTATAATGAAAGCAGCTGCTTTATCTCCTCCACCCCAGAGCCTGAAGGCCACATTGGCTAGTTCGTCAACACATGGCTACTTCTATGGCGATGAAGAGAATGACTAGCTCCGTTCCCATTTTCATGAAGTTTATGGAGAAGTGGGAGAGACTCTCAATTAAATACTCACAAATGTGATCAGTGTGATGAATAAATGGTACAGGTAGCTATATTTCTGATAGTCTGAGAAGTCAGTGGTTGGTGGTGGTTGCCTTGGGGACATTTAAAATAAGACCTAAAGAATGAGAGAGGATTAGGCGGGTGAACAGTGGCTGGTAGGGGGGGCTAGGATGATTGGAGAGAATAAACCAAACAGATCAGCAAGGTTTGGACTATGGGGGGTTTTCAGCCAGGGTCCAGTGAGTCATCTCTCCCTAGGGAAACAGGTGAATATAGAGAGATTTACACCAGACAATGGCAAGAGCTGAACATTTTAATTCTCTAGGGTGCTATATCTAAGAAGAGCATAGGACAAGAATTCTTGTTCCAACCAGAGTCTGGGTTTCACTTTGAGGGAAAGTACCCAATAGCTATGAGAAGAAAGAAAGTACACAGGTGACACACTAACTTAGCTATGTGACTCTGAGCAAGTCATGTTCCCCCTTCTGAACCCCGCCTCCTCCTCTAGCCATCAAGAATTTGGGCCCAACACTTTGTAAGAATTTGTTGAATCTTTGGAGATAAATAGACTCATTTTCCAGCCATGAGCTTTGTCTAGAGTAGAGCTATTATTTTTCCCCTTTAAAAGGTCTCTTGAAATACAACATCATTTACAAGTGGGATCTTGAACCAAACAAACTGTAGATTTCAACTCCTCACATACATAAGGGACACACTCAAGAAGCAGAATCAGGTTTGGAGGAAGCTGGAGCCGGACCCGGCTGGGCCAGCGACATGGAACCGCTGTAACAGCAAACGCACAAGCAGGTCCACCAGATCCAGTCTCACATGGGATGCTGGGAGATGGCAGACAAGCAGTCTGTGCACTTAGTAGAAAACAAAATCCAAGCAAGCATACCAGATATTCAGCAACCGAGAACGCCTAGACATTTTGTCCAGCAAGGAGCCGCCCAACAAAAGACAGAATGCCAAACTTTGTGTTGACCAGTTAAAGTATGATGTCCAGCACCTGCACTGCTCTCAGAAACTTCCAGCATCCGAGATACGCAAGGGAGCAGCAGGAGAGACAGCGAGAAGAGCTTCTGACTTGTACCTTAACCCCCAACGTGGGATGCGGTGCCCCCTGTGTGGCTGCGAAGGCCCCTGTGAGGTTGAAACGGCCCCTGTGAGGCTGCGATAGCCCCTGAGAGGCTGCGACGGACCTTGTGAGGTTGCGACGGCCCCTGTGAGGCTGAGATGGCCCATGTGAGGCTGAGACGGCCCCTGCGAGGCAGCACCGGCCCCCGGGAAGCCAAGAAAAACACCACATGATCTCAGTCATTTACGGATAATAAAGACCATTATAAACTGATGAACAAAAATAGATACAGATGCAGAGCAGCATTGAACAGACTGTCAAACTACAGTGGGAACCCTGGGGAGGGTTGGGGGCAGGGTAAGAGACCAACCGAAGGACTTGTATGCATGCATATAAGAATAACCAATGGACACAAGATACTGGGGGGTAGGGGAGGCTGGGGGAATGTCAAGGGTGGGGGGGAAGGAGACATATGTAATACTCTTTGTAATACTTTAAGAAATAAAACAAAATTAAATAAAAAAAATAAAAGTGAGATCTTGCTGTAATGGATATGGTCCAATATTAGATGAGAAGGGGAATAAAACCACATTCATTTAAAATCTGACAGAGGACCAGGGAGAATAAAACCCTCTTGGTCTAATGACAGGACTAAATTGGGTTCTGTTTCAAGCTGCCATTGAGTTTCTAAGTTCTTTAGAAGGAAGATAAAACAACCTCAAAAAGAATGATGTGTATAACGGATTAATTTCCAGAGCATTCACAGGTGCCATTTATGTTGCAAGTCATCCTTCCTGAATTGTTTTCAATTTTCAATTGAGGGGTTATTTTAAAGCAAATATATCAACCTGGTGAAAGTCCACTTTCCTTCTACTAGGGAAAAAGAAGAGAGGAGAACAGCTGTGACTGGCTTGGCTCAGTGGATTGAGCGTTGGCTTGCGGACTGGGGGGTCCCGGGTTCGGTTCCGGTCGGGGGCATGTGCCTGGGTTGCGGGCACATTCCCAGTGGGGGGCGTGCAGGGGGGGGCTGATCGATGG
>NW_006288258.1:3049474-3049781 GCF_000327345.1 Myotis davidii
AAGGGGAGAGGAAGATGAGGGGGAGAGGAAGGATTAGGGGGAGAGGATCAATAGGATGACGTGATTGAGTTTGAGAATAAAGAAAAGGGTGGAATAAAAATGAACTCCAAGGTCTTGTGTTTGGATGACTTTGAAAATATTAGTATCATTTATGAAAACAGGAAAATCAATTTTGGAGGGAGAACAAGGCACTCAGCCTTAGACATTTTGGCTGGAGGAATGCACTGGAATATATGAGTGTGGGAGGCAGGGGTAAACACTTTGTTAAAAGTTCAGAACTGGAGCTTAGGAGAGAGGTCAGCGGTTA
>NW_006288258.1:3050150-3056343 GCF_000327345.1 Myotis davidii
GCACTGAGAAATGAGACTGTGCCTGGTGAAAAGGTATTTTTTGGGTTCAATTCTGTAGCTTCTTAATCTGCTTCTCCCCTGTGAGCCTGGGAGAGCTCAAGCAATGCATCTCTCCAAGTGTGGAGGGAAGAAGTCAGCTCCCTGCAGCCCCGTCAGTTCTCAGAGGTGCTGGACCGATGCCTGGTTGCTCCTGGAGAATTGTGCGGTCGCCAGTGCAGCTGCGCTCCTAGTTACAGGGTGACCAAAAAGTCCCTTTCTATGCCTGGTTTTTCAGCCCGTAGACACTGAGGCACCAGGATGTTGTAGGGATTTGGGAGGCACTCTGCCCTATACATACGACCTTTCCAAAGTTGCCCCCTCCTCCTTCCTCTAGCCTAGCCCACAGTTTACACTGCAACACAGCGGAGAGAATGCACAGTTAGGTCTTTTCTCTCTTCGAGAGGGGGACACTCACCCCTGCCGAAGCGCAGAAACAGAGGGGAGGGTGAGATGAAAGAAAAGGGCCTCTGGGGTTTTCCTTCAGAGGCTGGAGGTAGAGCCTGGACTGGGAGACAGTAGGAGCTCTGCTGCTTCTTAGCTGTGTGATGCTTTCAAGTTACTCTACCACTCTGGGCCTCAATTTCCTCTTTGTAAACTGAGAGCATCTAGCTAGACCCAACTAGATAATCTCTAAAGTCTCGCTCTTCTCCTAAAATTCTACTTTTTAAAAACTTCATAGGATGAAAGAGAATAAACACTCCCAGTTAGTCTTATCATAATCCAGCTGGAATACTGCATAACGTGCAGCTCACAGATAAAATTGATCCTGACATTTCTCTTGCATTCAGGAACCGACAGTCTTGAACTAGGGTTCATTGGTTGGTCAGATCCTGAGTTTTGAGCTTCTGATTTACGGACGAGCAAGGGCTCACAGTCTGAAGGACTGCGATACAGTATGAAAGCCACTCGCTGATTAAACTATCCCATCCCTCTCTGCTTCTGATTGTTAGGGGGAGTGCTGTCAATTACCATTGTGAGTGAGATGTGGAGTCCATGTAGATACTTGGCAAGGGTTGGCTTCTATATGGTCATGTGCGTTGTTTGTGCTGAAATCCCATAATATCCCCAGGCAGTTTAATTCTGTGGTGGAACCAACTTGAATAATTAAACAAAGCAAAGATTTGACAACACTGTACTTATGGTACAACACAGCTGTGATTCCATGAGCTCAGTGGGGAGAAGGGGTTGGGGGCATCTGTCATAGCAAAAGCATGATTTGTAACAAATAACAATCTAGCAGAGATCCAAAGCGCTACAGAACAGAGGCTGTAAAGAATATGGCCGGTCAGGAGTGAATGGGTCATGGTGTCTCGTTGGGGGTTGTTAAAGGGTTTGGTTGATCACGTCGACTTGGTCACGAGCATCTTATGAAATGAAACTCCATGCCAGAGGTGGGGTGTCATGCATTCCTCTCCCTCTATAAACACTTTTACTAACTGGTTTATAGATGATCAGTAAGTAAACAGCTGGGGAAGAAAAGAACACTCTTGGGAACAACTGAAAATTTGATACCTTTTTTTTTCTTGTCTGTGATAACCCTGAAGACTGAAAAAGCCTACAGTCTTTGGCTATCATTATAACAGACATTTGTATATTTGAAGATTTCTTCTCTTCGACCTCTATCTATTGGGTAAGGCTTTAACAAAAATCAAACGATTCTTAAGTAACTTATTTTCTGACCCTAGACTCTGAGATCTCCATTGTGAAAGGATCCTCTTTTATTTTATCCTGAATGTGATGGCTCTTTGTGTTCCTGGGTAGCACAGGGGCTGCTTTTCAATGGCTGTTTCCTCCCCAGTCACAGAGGCCTGCAGAAGCCATTTGTAGCGTGAGCCTGAGCTGCCCAGCAAGTGAGAACCTGAGCATGGGGGATGATCCCCCTGCACTGTATTTCTGCAGCGCAGGACTGACCTTGTCTTAATGTTAAATGCCTTTGAACCGTGGGGCTTGGCAACAAAAAGAGACCAGCATGTGATTCTAAAAAGCAGTAATATTCACATGTGATTTGCATGCTTTGACTTCAGAAAAGTTGTTGCTGTCATGTTTTTGTTTTGTGATGAAAGGCACTGCAATTACAGTTGTTGTTGTTTTTTTTTCAAAAAATCAACTTAGCCCAGCTGCGGTGGCTCAGTGGTTGAGCATCGACCTATAAATTAGGAGGTCACGGTTCGATTCCCGGTCAGGCCATATGCCCATGTTGCGGGCTTGATTTCTCTCTCGTCATTGATGGCTCTCTCTCTCTCTCTCTCTCTCTCTCTCTCTCTCCCTCTCTCCCTCTCCCTTCCTCTCTGAAATCAATAAAAAAGTATTTTTTTGGGAAAAAAAATCAACTTAGTGTTCATTTCCCCCCCTCATTTTTAACATGGGCAGTTTATGTAGTTTATCATCACAATAAACTTTTAAAATGACATATTTCATATTTTATGGAAGATATGCGAAAACATATTAAACATTGATTTTTTAAAAAACTTTAGAATCTTCCTTTGGATCTGGGCTGTCTTGGCGTTGATTATTTTTCCCTTCTGTCTCCATTTATTTTTCCCTTCTCGACTCCTGACTCCTCTTTTGGAGACGTGATTCCAGCATCCACACCTCTTTTCCTTGTAGTTTCTTCCGAAGATCCCTACGGCATCTTCCTCCTGGTTTGATGACCACGGCACCATCCAGACCTCTGTCCAGAGCTCCAGTTCCTCCTGCAGACCTGTGGTGTCCCTGATGTACAGTAGCTGCCTGGCGGGTCGGTCCACGCTGTTCCAATTGTTTTCCACAGAACGTTCTGCCTTCACTCAGCTCCCACCATCGGCTGCCCTCCTCAAAATGCTGCCCTGTGTTCTCGCTTGGCCAGTTCCAGAACTGTGGCGTTTCTGTGCCCCTGACGGCTCACCTTTCCATTCTTACTTATCTCATGCCGGTATATTTTCACTTGATCTCCCTGTCTGAAGTTTCTCAACTTTGATCGCTACAAAATATTTCAGAAAAAAATTTCTTTACTTTCTGGTGTGTTTGCAACCCCTTTGCTTCAAATTCCTTCATCAGATTTTTCTCATCTTTAGCTTTACCTTTAATTTATCCATATATAGTAATTTTTAGGGCAAAGCTCCCAGACTCCCCTAACTTAATTTTCATCATTGTATGCTACTTGTGCATTTTCGATAAAGCCTTACCCGTTGTCAGTCACATTCATCCCACAGGCTTACTTCTACATGTGCTTAACATCTTTTCCTCTGTTCTGGAAGGTCCTTCTTTCTCTTCTTTGCCAGCCTGTTCCTCCCGTTTGGGGTAATGGTTTAGAGCATGGGTGCTGGGGCCAGACTGCTTGGGTTCAAATACCAGCTCTGTCTTTACTAGCTAAGACTGTTGTGAGAACTGAATGAGTCAAAACACACAGAGAGCTTAGAATGAATCTTAATAGTGAGCACTAATGTGTGAGTTCTAGTCACTGGCTTTCACATTGAAATTGGATCATACTGTACCTAAGGCCGTCTCTCTCATTCTTCTAAGCATCTAACACAAGCTTCTGCACCTAACGGTTGCTCAACAGACAGTTGTTGACATAACCCAGACATTGGGAGAGAACAGAACTGTATGGATCTGGGACTTGACTGTCATATGTCATATGTCTTATACTATGTCCCTACCCCTAAAGAGGGTTTTACATATGGTAAACACTCCAACAGTATTTTTTGAATAAATTAATTAATGAAGTAAATTGTCAAAGTTCCCAAAGTTTAACCCAGGGTCCTCTTGGGTCACAATAACATAATACCTTATTTTGTAATTTAAAGTATTTTTTCTTATTACCAAAACAATATACATATATTCTTATACAAAATATTGTACATATAATATGTAGAATATTTGATAAGTGTATGTATTATAAAAATATTTAGATACAATATCTATTTTTGAAAACTTTAAAAAGATAAAATATGCACTTTCTTCAGACTTTTTTCTGCTCATGAATGTGTAGATTTTAAAAAATGTGTAGTTAAAAAAACTAGATCATACTGTACATACATTTTTTTCATAATATTTCATATAATTTATTTGAAAAGATGCTGAATATGTTCCCAAGTACAATTTTTAAAATTTGTTCAGCCCTAGCTCAGTGGTTAGCAGCCGTGGGCAAACTACGGCCCGCGGGCCAGATCCGGCCCGTTTGAAATGAATAAAACTAAAAGAAAAAACAAACCGTACCCTTTTATGTAATGATATTTACTTTGAATTTATATTAGTTCACACAAACCCTCCATCCATGCTTTTGTTCCAGCCCTCCGGTCTAGTTTAAGAACCCATTGTGGCTCTCGAATCAAAAGGTTTGCCCACCCCTGGGTTAGAGTATTGGCCCGAGAACCAAGGGGGGGGTCTCAGGTTCAATTCCCGGTGAAGGGCACTATCTGGGTTGCAGCTTGACCCATGCCCTGGTCAGAGGCAGCTAATCAATGTGTCTCACATAGATGTCTCTCTCTCTCTCTCTCTCTAAGTTGTTTAGGTCCCAAACATTGTACCCAATATTTAATAAACTCTATCATTTTGTTTATTTAAAACTGTAGTGTGGACTGGATGTCTACTCTATAATGAACACCAAAAGTGGGTTAAAAAGACCATCAAGTTTTTGTTTTCTTCTTCTTATACATCTACTATTTCAATCTCACTTTCTTACACCTACTTTGAAATGTTACAATTTTAAAATATAATTTCCAAGAAGGGTAGGTCCAACTCTGGAATACTAATATTAGGGCATATTAGCATTCCAGAAAATATGCTTAATAACTTTGCTTTACTCTACTACTTTAATTTTCCTTTCAGGTTGGTTTTATTATATTTTATTTACATGAATTTACAGCTGAAAGTTTTCATCGATTTTAGAACAAACACAGAAATGAAGGATGCAATAATAGAGTATAAAGTTGATGCACACATACGTAGATGTTTTCAAGAAGATCAAAAGCATTTTTCTTTCTTCAGCAGCTGTACAATTCATCTGTACTGGGGGCTCAGCACTAGCTCTCTCTCCCTCTTAGTAGGTGTCAGGAGAATAAGGACATTGCTGCTTCTTCCAAATTCCATTTTTGTTTACAGAGGAATCTGTTAAAGGTCAGTGTAATGTCAAAATGGCTGGGCAAAAGGGCACAACAAATTGACAGAAAAATGACAATGGTTTAAGCAAGAAGTCACCCATGTATATTGTAAATGGAATAAAGGTAATAGGAAATAAGAAATAGGTGGTGACTCTGACACTGAGCGCATACCTATGTCTGGCATTGTCCGGGCCTGGAGAGGACCGCATCTGTGCTGTGAACCAGGAAGTCTCAGGTTGTCAATATTTACAAACCACCAACCTCTTCTCCCCATTGTCATAGAAATGAAAAAACAGGGTGAGCAACAATTTAAAAATGAACATGAACTTCAGTGTCAGGAGTATGAAGTACTATGGATAACGAGTTATAGTTAAAGGGTCTTTTTTAAAAGTTTGGTTTAAAACAATAAGATTTTTGATTCTTGATTTCTCTGAAGCAGAGTAGAAGGTAAATGTTTAACAAAGGCTAAAGGTATAAGGAATATATTTCAGGTAGAACCTATAAGTGACATTTATGTAAATATCCAATTTATTTACAAATTTACCTGGTCTTTGAGTTCAAAAGATAAGGTGATAGAAGAAGTAATAATACTAATGTATATTATTAAGAGTTATTGGGGTAATTTAGTTATGTTAGAGATAATAATATTTAATAAAGTAATAACTCATACTGAAGAAATGGACAGTTTCTATAGGTTTCCAACACTAACCTATACATTTAGATAGTATATTTAATGTTATTACATGTAATGTATATGTTATTGTATATAATATTGATTATTATATATAATAATATATACAGGGTGGAACAAAAGTAGGTTTATAGCTGTGAGTATGTAAAACAGTTTATTCTTGTGTTATTGATTATTAATTATTGTATTATTTTCCATATGAACAACTGTAAACCTACTTTTGCTTCACCCTATATACCAAATAGAGAACATGATAATATATAATTATATCATATAAAGTATATAATAATCATTATTATATTCATAATTACATCATTATATATTTTATGTGCAGTATAACTAATAAAAATAATGTTAAATTAATAATGGAAATGTATAATAA
>NW_006288258.1:3057150-3060132 GCF_000327345.1 Myotis davidii
GTTCTCACAGTTTCGTGTCCTACCGACGCTCAACATTGATGAACTTTAACATTTTGCTGTCCTATGGAGGTAACCACAATATGCTGACTTTTAAAATAATCAAGCCTTTATTTATTTATTTTTTAGTTTGAACCCCTAGACATGCCATCCTAAATGATGTAGTTTAGCCCTAGCTGGTTTGGCTCAGTGGCTAGAGCGTCAGCCTGCGGACCAACGGGTCCTGGGTTTGATTCTGGTCAAGGGCCCGTACCTTGGCTGCAGGCTTCTCCCCAGCCAGGGCCTGGTTGGGGATCATGCAGGAGGCAACCAATTGATGTGTTTCTCTCACATCAATGTTTCCCTATTCAGTGGTTCTCGACCTTCCTAACGCTGCGACCCTTTAATACAGTTCCTCATGTTATGGTGGCCCCCAACCATAAAATTATTTTCGTTGCTACTTCATAACTGTAATGTTGCTACTGTTATGAATCGTAATGTAAATATCTGATATGTAGGATGTATTTTCAGGGGTCATGACCCACAGGTTTCCCTCTCTTTCCACTCTCTTTAAAAATCAATGGAAAAATATCCTCACGTGAGGATTAATAATAATATAGTTTTACCTGTTTTGAACTTTATATTAATGCATCTTACTATATGTATTCTGCTGTCATGTGCCTTATGTTTGTGGGAGTCATCCATGTTATAATAGTATCTTTTTGAAAAAATTAAACTTTTTAAACATTTTGTTTCTAGAGCTTAGAAATTTAATTGATTTTTGCCTGTTGATTTTTGTATAGCGACTCTACAGATTTTTTTTTATTATAGCTAATAATTTATCTGTAGATTATGTTGAGTTTCTTGATAGATTATTATATCATTAGCAAGTTATAAAAGTTTAGTTCTCCCATTCCAATCCTTAAGTTTTTTTTTTCTTAAAGCATTACAAAGGGTATTGCATATGTCTCCCTTTCCCCCCCACCCTTGACAATCTCCTGGCCTCCCCTACCCCCCAGTGTCTTATGTCCATTGGTTATGCATATATGTATGCATGCAAGTCCTTCGGTTGATCTCTTACCCCCACCCCTCACCCCCCAACCCTCCCCAGCCTCCCCACTGTAGTTTGACAGTCTGTTCGAGGTTGCTCTGCCTCTGTAGCTATTTTTGCTCATAAATATTCCTAGAAGTGGGATCACAGGGTCAAATGGGAGTTCCATTTTCAGTTTTTTGAGGAAACTCCATACTGTCTTCCATAGTGGCTGTACCAGTCTGCATTCCCACCAGCAGTGCACGAGTGTTCCTTTTTCTCCACATCTTCACCAGCACTTGTTGTTTGTTGATCTTATGCTTTTTATATGTATTCAATGATTTCATTCATTTTTGCTTTGCTGTACTGGTTAAGACCTCCAGTACAATTTTGAATAGATTTAAGAGTAGCTGATATATTATTTTATTTTTGGTCTTAAAAGAATCAACCCTGCTTGTGATGTTTATTGTGTATTTTTTATGACTATCTTTTAATAGGTTAAGGAGGTTTCCTTTTTCTAATTTTTATATGACCATTTAAAAATTATGAATGGATTAAATTAACTCAAGTATTTTTTCCACATTTGTTGAGATAATCATATAATTCTTTCCCTTAATCTGATAATGTGGATACATTAAAATTTTAAATGTTAAACTACTTGTTTTCCTGTGATGAACCCAACTTGACCTTTATGTAATACCTTTTGCTATACATTATTGGGAACAAATTTACAGTGAAGCTAAAAAAGTTTAAACACTAGGACCCCAGGCTTGCACAAACCCTTTCTAACACCCATCAATCTATAGGTGTATTCCTGTTCCCTAACGACACCACTTTTACTGTAGTCTAGGATTATAAAATTATAAGATGTCAGGTTAGGCCAGCCGTGGGCAAACTACGGCCTGCGAATATATTGCATTATTTATTAAATAATACTAGTATATAAAAATAGCATATAATATAACTTCCTTGTAAAAGTTTTAATAATTGTGGTATATTTTCTTAATCCAATGATTTATGTCATGCTCAAGTCAGAGATATTTCATTATTCCAAAAGTGGTTCTGTCATGTTTAGTGTTCCAGCAATGTCTCCATCACTCCTCGCAGAAAAGTTCATTCTTGTGACACTAAATCTTATTTCCTTCGAGTTTGTCTCCTAAATGAGTAATGTCTACAGAGAAGCACAATCTGAAAGGACATGCAGCTTCGGCAGTCAGTTTCATTTCTCCCTCCCTTTAAATTTATCTCTGGCTTATGCAACAGCAACAGAATGGAGTAATTTCTAAACGATTTACTTTGGAAAGACACTAATTTTCCAACAGACTTTTCATGTATCAGAAGGTCCTTGGTAATTAAGTCTTATCTATTTCTTTTTCTTTTTCCCTACCCCCTGTTTGGTAAAAGTTATAAATTGTTTCATTGACCTTGAACATTTCGTTCTCATCCTTTGAAGAAAGGCAGAGGTACAAAATAATGTTTTTAAGGTACTGTGTTACAAAAGAAAAAGAGTGCCTGTTACCCATGTTCCAGATAATAATACTTCTCAGGCTTCCAATTTAGGAATGCGCAGATAACTAGAATATAAAAGCTAGGTGGAAAGACTTTTAATGATAATATCAAAGCCCTTTGATTTACTAGAACTAGAAGAGATTTAAGATGTCACTTAGTTCTTCTCTGAACCTAAACAAAATAGCAGACAAAACTTTTTCAATAGAAATATGATAGCGTTTAGTGCAAAAATTTGTGAAAAATAACAAATACTTTGATACACTCTATCCAGCTTAAAATGTAAAACATTACCCTAATCAATGTATTGCTTCATTTTATGTTTTTTTCAACTTAATATAAATGGGAATCATAACTTTAAAAAAAGTGCCATTAGCAATGTTTAATGGTGTCCTACCGACACTCAACATTGATGAACTTTAACATTTTGCTGTCCTATGGAGGTAACCACAATATGCTGACTTTTAAAT
>NW_006288258.1:3062189-3083234 GCF_000327345.1 Myotis davidii
ACCGTACCCTTTTATGTAATGATGTTTACTTTGAATTTATATTAGTTCACACAAACACTCCACCCATGCTTTTGTTCCGGCCCTCCGGTCCAGTTTAAGAACCCATTGTGGCCCCCGAGTCAAAAAGTTGGCCCACCCCTGGGTTAGGCCAAGATTTATCTCATTCTTTTTCAAAAATTTCTTGGTTGTTTGGTTACATATTTGCTTTCAGCCAGCTCACTTTCTTTGTAAAGAGTCAGTGGGTTTTTGACGGGGTTTATGCTAAATTTATGGTTTAATCTGGAAACAGCTGACATGTATACATCCTAGACATGGTAAAGTAACAGAAACTAGATTTATCCCCTTGTCTTAAACACGTAAAAGCAGGGCAAAATGTATGAAACAAAGATTTTCAGGTTTTCGCCACAGGCCTGTGACCACTGAGAGATGGAAAATAAATGAGGAGGACGCTACAAAGGCCTCAGTTTGTTGCCAGAAAGAATTTGGGGGAGGACCCAAATAGAGTCTGGTAAGCTCCTTGAATGCAGGGTACTGAGCTCAGAGTAAAATAAAAACTCCTTTAAACATATAAAAGCTAAAAGAATTTATTACCAGCCAACTTGCACTATAAGAAATGTCCGTGGAAGTCCTTCAGACAGAAAGAAATGATACTAGATGTAAATCTGGATCAACACAGGAATGAAGAACACCAGAAAGAGGAAATAGATACATACATATGACATTTTAACAAATCCCTCTAAGTGATTACTGAATATTTAAAGCTAAAATAATAACACTCTATTGTGGATTTTATAATAACAACATACATGGATTACACAATACAGGAAATAGCAGCACAAAGGCTGGGAGAGGAAATAGAATGTACACTGTTGGGAGGCTTTTATACTAATTGTGAAGTGGTGTACAACACGGAGCCTTCTTTTTCAGGATCTCTGCTTACTTTCATATTTTTTCATGTTTTCTTTTATGTCTTTCATAAATAGATTAATTTTCATACGCCTTAACAGTTTATATTAAATTCATTTTTGATTCAACTTTAATTTTTATCAAACGAATAGATGTACATAATTTAAGTCATATGGTATTTCAGAAACAGTATTCTTCCAACTTTCTCTATCTTTTTTTTTTCTATTCCACTGTGACAAGTATTTTCCAATCCTTAATTTACAGTTGACCTTTGGCCAATGCAGAGGTTATGGGCACCGATCCCCATTGCCGTCGAAAATCCAAGGATAACTTTTGACTTCCCCAAAATTTAGTTGTCCCTTGGTTTCTGCAGGAGATTTCTCTCAGGATCCTGGCACAGATAACAAAATCCATAGATGCTCAAGTCTCCTATACAAAATGCTGTGGATCAATGCATACAGCTGGCCTTCCTTATCCATAGACTCTCAACTGCAGGTTAAAAACAATTAATTGCCTCTGCCATCAATCTGGGAAGTTCTTTGAACTCTTCCTTTCTTTCATCCATGTTTTTTGGAATCTCAAGTCTTCCTCTTTTTTATTTTACTCCCTTGTTCTGTGGTACACATTCTTCAGTAGCTTTCTTAGAAAGGCTCATGGCAAGTAAAGTTTTTGAAACCCTAAATGTCTGAAATGATATGATTTATAATTTGTCTGACTTTGGTATTTATGTTAAAAATATTTTTTTCTCAGAAATTTGAGGATATTTCTCTTTAATTACTTGCTAAAATGTTACTATTGGAAATTCAATGCCATTTTAATGTAACCCATTCTTCTTTCTGGAAGCTCATAGAATCTTCTATTTGTCCTGGGTGCTCTAAAAATTTCACAGTGATGTGCCTTGGTGTGCCTTTGTATTTTAAAACTAAATAGGAAGTCCATGTGTATTACTTCTGGAAATTTTCTTATATTATTTCTTCAATAATGTCCTCCCTGCCATTTTCTCTGAGATTTATCTTTAGAATTCCTACTATTCAGACACCAGATCCTGTGGATTAATTTTCTTCTTTTTTCTCCACTATTTTCAACCTCTTTATTTTTTGTTCTTTAGGTTTTTTTTGAGATTTTCTGAGCTTTATCTTCCAACATTTCTCTTGTTTTTGCTTTGTTCTAATTCTCATGCATATTTTTAAGTTTCCAGAGCTCTATTATGTTCTCTGGATGTTGCCTTTCTTCCTCCCTCCTTTCCTTCCTATCTATAGTTTTTAAAATCTTTTTATTTCTTTTTCAGCTTTCTGCATTTGTCCTTATGTGCTTGTTCATTTTGATCTTGTTAGAAGTTTTAACCAAATGTCTAAGGATCCTTGACCATTCATTCATATTATGAGTGAGTCATCAAAAAGCTCATTGGAATGTCTGGGAACATGGGTTTTACCATTATGATTTTAGAAGTCTATGTTTTAGAAGTTTAGTAGGTCCTTTACAACAAGTCTAGTTAATACAATTTCTTTTGCTAGCTTGTTGAAATAAAATTTTGAAAAAGGAATAGATTTTTTATTTCAACAATGCTTCTTGGCATCTATTGAAATCATCACATACTCTTTAACCTTTACTCTGCTAATGTTTTTTCTAATGGTAGGGTTTCTAACAGCAGTATTTCAAAAGGGCTTGATTGGCCTTCTCCAAGAAGAAGCTAACATTTTGCTACTTTTTAAGGAAGGAGAAATTTTGGAGTGGGAGGGTGACAAGGCTGCTGGTGCTGCCTGTGTGTAGGGCTAGTGCTGCATTCTCTTTGCTCCGTGCTGTGCAGAAGTTAAGATTTGTCTTCTAGACAAGGATTTAACTTAGAAAAACCATGCGATAGTTTAAGGAGTCTACTAAGCTTGTTGTTATTCTGACATTTTTTTATTGCTTAATATAATTTTTGCTTTATAAACAGTCTATATGGGATTACATCTCCTTATTAGCATGACATCTAAGGCATTGCATTTACCACATTTTAAGGGTAAGAAAGGGCATCTACAAAATGTTTTTTTTGATGAACCTCTCATCTGTGGTTTAGCTACTTTCCTTACCACAGCATAGTTTTCCTCCTACTCTTTATCGTCACATGGCAATCAAAAGACCAAGACATTTTCTCTCCTGCAGTATCTTGCTCTTTCACACAATTCCCCAAAGAAGAAGGAAGAATAAGAGGACTGTTCTAATCATGAGTATTAGCTGTGAGAGTGTCTGAGTTGCAGAAGTCTCAGAACGTATTGGTGGAGTGAGAAAAAATGAGGGGCAGCCTAAAGGAGTAATGGAAGAGACTTAGACCTGGGAGCCATGCCAGGAGGTTGAAGGCTCACTTCTCACTGACTACTGAGACGCTAGCCTGCCTGGGCCTTACTTCCCTCTCGGGCTTCACTAGATCATCTCTGTGGTCTTTCTGGGCTTTAACTTACTTTGGAGTCAAAGCAAAATCAACTCTTGAAAATATTCAATAAATGGATATATGCACTTTATTGTTTCATTGTGAACTTCATGAATATGACACTATTTTGGAAATAAATATTTTTCCTTTTTATTATGAACACTTTTGCTTTTAAATGTATAAAGTAGAAGGCTTCCTGGTGACCCTAAAATATACCCATGGTAGGCAGAATAATGGTCCCTCAAGATGTCCATGTCCTAATCCCTGAAACCTGTTAATGTGTTACCTTACATGAAAAAAAAGAGCCTTTGCAACTGTAATTAAATTAAGGTTTGAGATGGAGAGGGAATCCTGGGTTATTCAGGGGGTGAAATCTAATCACAAGGGTCCTTATATGTGAGAGAGGTCAGAGTGATGAGTGAACCTGCACTTGCTGCTTTGAAAACAGAAGCAGGGTGACATCAGCCAAGAAAATCTAGCAGCCTCTAAAAGCTGGAAAAATCAAGAAAAAGTTTCTCCCCAAGAGCCTCCAGAAGGAATAGAGCCCTGCTGAAACCGTGATTCTTTAGTTCCATAAGACATCTTAGATTTCTAACCTCCAGAACTATAAGATAACACATTTGTTTTGTTTTAAGCCACTAAATTTGTGGTAAGTTGTTACAGCAGCAGTAGGAATCGAAACCAATTCTTCACCTCTGGTATTTATTATACTGAGCAAACTAGTTAGTCTTTATTTCTATGCATGTAGGCCATGTAATAGAAAACAATTCTCTGCCTAAATAACCAAGAATTATACTATATTGAATTACTTGTTCATAGTATGGCTAAAGAAACAATTAGAAAATTAATTAATTATGATTTTATGTACCATCATGTTCCTTTTAATAATTTCCTGGGACTATGTTTTATTCTTAGAATTCATAGAATGTTGGATCTAGAGAGAACCATGACTATGACCTAATGAAGTCTAACGGTCTCTTTTTACATGAGAAGAAATTGTGACCCACTGAGATGAAACCGGTGCGTTTCCCCATAATCATTCAGTTGCCTCCAAACTAGTTGCCTCTAAAACTAAGATTGAAATTGAGAACTTCTGGCTCCCAGTCTAGCGTTTGTCCCACTACACCAAACTCTTTCCAACTGAAAGTGTTAGGACATGAAAATATTTAATACATCTGGCCTCTTAGTGTGAAATATGAAGGAGCGTGAAATTCAAATATGCCTTGTGTAATTCAACTCATTCTCTCTTGAGAAGCAGTGTAACCCAATGGTTCTGATCTAGGGCCTCAAAGCTCGGTTACCTTTATGCGAATCCAATCTCTATACTTCTCAGCAATGTGACCCACGATAGGTTACTTAGCCTCTTCATACTTCCATTTCCTAATCTGTAAAATGAAGATGAAAATACTACTGAATTCATAGGGTTGTGGGAGTTTAAAATACATTAATAACTGTGAAGTCATTTAGTACTAAATAATTATGAGCAATTACTATTATTAGCAGTAGGCTATATAATAAAGACAGGCTATTTCAGTTAAACAAAAGATTATTTTTTATTAATATTAATATTATCAATATTTATTCCTGATGTGGTTATTAACCACTTCTTCTGGTGAGGGCATGGACACAATCCTAAAACAGGGCCCAAACGTTCTGGTAAATTCCCTGTAGACTGAAAAGCTTATACTCTGTTGTTATCAGACCTTGTTTTAGACAAGTTGCACATGACTGTCATGAGCACTCTTCATAATTAAAGTCACATAAATACCAGAGAACTATACAATGACTGGTTCTATACTGTCGTTTCTGCAAGCTGCATTGTTTCCAGAAAAAGTGGCTGATTTACTATTTTGTTTCTTTCATAATGCTGAGCATGAGCATCTAACAGACTTGCTTAGACTAGCAAAGTTTTGAGCAGAAGTGCCAGATTCGTATGCATCTTCAAGAAGGGGAGGTTCAAAGCTAAAGTGAGCTGGGAAAGAAATAGGAAGTGAAAAAGTAGAACGGAAAGACATAGGTAGATAGAGGAAGAATAAAAGAGGAAGGCGAGAAGAAGAAGCCGCTAAAGGTCATGAAAGATAAATGAAAACAAATGGAGAAGAGAGTTTAAGAGGCAGTTTAGGGTTAGGGTTGGCCAGGGGGAGGTCTATGGGGAAAAAGGAGACATATGTAATACTATATGTAATACTTTTAACAATAAATAAATAAATAAATAAATAAATAATAAATAAAATTTTCAAAGTTCACTTAAGTCATATGACAAAATTTGAAGGTTATCAACCAATTTTAATTCTGGATTAATTTCAGTTATTATTGGTGATTTGAAGTTTTGAATAAACAAGAATTATATTAAAAAAAAAAAAAAGACAGTTTAGGCGAACAGGAGACAATGCAGGCAGAAGCGTTTCACATGAAGCATGTCTGATGCCTAAACCAGTGCTTCTCAAACTTTCATGTGCATCAGAATCACCTGGCAGGCTTGTTAAAACACTTTCCTAGGTCCCACCTGCAGATATTTTGATATAATAGGTCAGACTGGAACCCAGTAATCAAATTCTAACAAACTGAGGCTGCTGGTCTTATGACACTTTGAGGAACATTAGGTGAAACCATATTCACACAAAACAAAAAAATAATTCTTGACTTCTTTTTTATTGAGCTATATTTTACATACAGTAAATAACACAGATCTTAATGTTGGTTTGCTAACATAAGCAATTTCCTACTAGGTCATATAAAGATCTACCTGTTCCCATATACTGTCTTTGTCAAGGACACCAAGTCCTTGTGACCTGATATTATTTTCCATCAGAAAGATATCATGCCCTAACTGATTTGGCTCAGTGGATAGAACATCAGCCTGCAGACCGAAAGGTCCCAGGTTCGATTCTGGTGAAGGGCATATACCTTGGTTGTGGGCACATCCCCAGTAGGAGGTGTGCAGGAAACAGCTGATCGATTCTCTCTCATCAATGTTTCTAACTCTCTATCCTTCTCCCTTCCTCTCTGTAAAAAACCAATAAAATATATTTTTTTTAAAAAGAAAGATATCATGAACTTTGGTAGGTATTTTAAAGGTTTTTGAAGAAAAAATATGTATTTCTGTAACATGGAACTGAATGCTAAAGAACTAGAAAGCATCATATTACTTTAACTAGAGGCTCAATGCATGAAATTTGTGCAAGGGACTTGGCCCTCACAGCCTTGGCTGTCCGGTCTAATTAGCATATTATGCTTTTATTATTATAGATTACACATGGAATACTCTTTGTTTCATTAAGTTACTGCCCATTTTCTATCTCTTATTTATTTATTATCCTGTTTGAAAAGAGGAAATTTTGCTGGGTTATATTGAGTTCTCTTCCATTCTTTGAATTAGCAATTTACTGGATTTATACAATAAGTAGTCTGATATTTGCAAAGGGGTTATTGAGATAGAAATCCTTCAACAGTGCTTCAACAGATCCTTCCCTAGGGATCTGGTTTAAAAATGCATATTCTGAATCAGTGGGGGGTTTGAAATTCTGCATTTATAAAAAGCACTCAAGTGATATTAATGTTGCCCATCCATGGATCATTAATTAATTAATTAATTAATGTTTTGCCTTGTCTACCCAAACTGGGCACTACCCAGATGTGCCCCTCCCACCCCCGAGAACTGTGGACATTCTTCTGTTGTAGTTGAGCCTTGACTGCTGTTGGCACATCAGTGGGAGGGATTTACTCCAGCCGATCAACTTCAAGGAATAGCTGAGATAACCATGGAGGGTCGGCTGTGTAGGGGCAAACCCCACAGAACAGGACTTACTTCAACAAGGCTCTGGTGCCAGTTGAGTCCACCCCTTGAATGTGTCACTTGTAAAGGTCATTGGATGTTGTTCCAGTGTTCTCTAAAGCTGGTGCACTGGCACTGGGGCCTCTCAGAAGATGCAGGCTAAGTTTAGCTGTTGCTTGTGCTCTGTTCAGGGTCACGTGGCATGAGCTACGAAATGGTCTGCAGATGGCTGCTACTTGTGCTTGGTTTGGAGGTGCCCAGGAAAGGCCAAGCTGTGAACCAAGCCTGGCTGCCACTAGTGCCAGGCCTGGGCCACTTAATGGGACATGCTGACTCAAGATGCTGCTTGTTTGAGAGATTTTAGGAAAGTCTAAATGCCTGGGCCAAGACAGGCTATTTGTATGGAAAAGCCACTGGAAACAGCTTGGGTGGGCCCTCAAGTTCAGTGGGATCTCAGAGAATTGCCAGGGTAGGGCAAACAGTGATAGCCAGGTTGTTGGAAACTTAGATATAGTGCCCATCTGAAGGCTCCATGGGGGGAGGGCTCATAAAAAGAACATGGTCTCTGCCAGTACTTCTGTCTAGAAGAAAGCCAAACCTCTAGTTCTTTCCCCAATGCTAGACAATTCAGTTCCTCCTGGCATATCTCTTGTGCCTTTCGAGCTGCTACCCCAGCACTGGAACTCAGAGCAAGCAAATCCAGTAAGTCCATGTGTGGTCTTCAGCAGCCCACCATCTCACTCCGTCACAATCTCTATTGGTTTTTACAGCCAGACGTTATGGGGACTTCTTTTCTTGATGGTTGTTCTCTAGTTTAGTTGTAATTTTGATATAGTTGCAATATCAGTGCAGCTAGATTTCAGGTAGGTCTGAATGATGGTTGTTCTCTAGTTTAGTTGTAATTTTGATATGGTTGTGGGAGGATGCATGTACCACATTTTCCTACACCACCATCTTGTCTTGAAGCCCATGGGTCACATTTTTAGTAATAAGGTCCTGTATGCTGTGTGTAGATGGTTCTCTAAGTTGAGGGCTTATTAAACACAGATTTTGGGCCTCCACCCCAGGTGTCTCATTTAATAGGAGTTGGGCCTGAGAATTTGCATTTTTAAGTTCTCAGATGATGCTTAGGAAAGTGCAAGGAACATACTTTGACAACTAGTGATCTATTGATCAGTTCCTCATTTTGCTGATGATAATTGACTTAGCAGCAATTTACAGGTTGGTTGATAACATCTATCCTCCCCATGGTCTCTTCATTGACTAATTCAATGGGCACCTCAGTTGTCACATTACATGGCTTCTCAATGACTTCTGACTATTATTACTCCTTTCTTTCTTTCTTTCTTTTTTTAAATATGTTTTTATTGATTTTTAGAGAGAGAGAAAGGGAGAGAAATTGAAATGTCAATGAGAGAGGAACTTCATCAAGCAGCTGCTTCCTGCATGGCCTGTACTGGGAATTGAGCCTGCAACTAAGGTACAATGACTGGAATTGAACCCAGGACCCTTCAGTTTGCAGGCCGATGCTCTATCCACTGAACAAAACTAGCTAGGGCTTATTACTCCTTTCTTGATACCCTCATCTCTTTTGATTACTATAATGGAATTTTCTTTGTTTGCTTCCTACTTTCCTAATTCAGACTCCATTCTATCTCAGACTCCTTGGTAAGTTTCTTTTTCCCCCATCCCTGTGCCTTAGGCTCACAATTGTGCCTTAGTTCATCCTCTCATCATCTGCAACATAGAGCACATCAGTACCTTTCTAATGAATCTTTCAGCCTTGGTCTTGAGTCATCCTTTCTACCTCTACCAGAGGCATCTTTCTAAAACACAAGAGTGATCATATTTTTGCCCTGGAAAAACCCTTATGTCTTCTCATTCATCATGGGGGATACATTCCAAACTCTTTAGCTTGGCTAATGTGGCTCTCTATAATCTGGCCCTTACCTACCCTTTCTACTTTGAAATCTTACCAGGCACACTTAAAAACATCCAATTCCCATGGAGACTACATGGTTTCATGCCTCCATATTATGTACATGCTATTTTCTCTTCCAAGAATCCCCTCTGTCCCATTCTTAATCTGCTTAGCTAGCAAACACCTTCTCAACTTTCATGTGTGTCTCCTATTTGAACTCTTTTGTGACCATCCCAGGAAGCAGTGACACTTTCTTCTTATGCCCACACATTATGACATTAGTAATACTTTATTGCACTTCTTAGTTTACATACCTGAGTCTCTCTACCAGAGTATAAGTTCTTGAGAACATTTTTTAAAAAAAACTTGGTGTCCTTTGTGCATTGCTCAGTGCCTGACGCATTGCATGATTGCTTTCTGAGCAAGTGAATGAATAACAGAGATTGAGGGAGCAGCAACTGATAAACACCTTAGGTAAATGCATTCATTTACCATGGCTGCTGTAACAAATCACCACAAATTTGGTGGTTTAGAACAACTGTTGTAGTCCAACCCCAGCAGGTCCAAGGGTTCCCAAAGGTGTGGATGGAGTCGGCAAAGAAAGAATGACATGGAGACAGCGTTCAGCTGATCAGCAGCCTAGCCAGGTTCTAGGCAGGTTCTCCAGCCAGGTTCTCCAGCTGGCTCCAGGGAAAAATCCCCACCTGGGGAAACAACCTTTCTCGGAGAGGTGACCTTGGTTAAAACACATAGCGCTAAGAAGGGGAGCAAATATATTAAGAACAGTGTGCCATATATGCCAGGTCCCTTGAAACATATGCTGTGCAGATGTTTCTTCCCTGCAGCAGCTGTGTCAAGCAGCAAGGATGTACTGGCTTCGGGCAAACAACAGAAATTCACTCCCTCACAGACGTGGAGGCCAGAAGTCTCCAATCAAGGTGTTTGGCAGGGTTATGCTCTCTCTAGAGCAGTGGTTCTCAACCTTGGCTGCACATTAGAATCACCTGGGAATCTTTTTAAAATCCTGATTTCTGGGCCTCATCCCCTGGAAATTCTGTTTCTTTGTTATGGGGTGGGGCCACAACATTAGTTTGGGGATCAAACGACCCTTTCACAGGGGTCGCCTAAGACCATCCTGCATATCAGATATTTACATTATGATTCATAACAGTAGCAAAATTACAGTTATGAAGTAGCAACGAAAATAATTTTATGGTTGGGTCACAACATGAGGAACTGTATTTAAAGGGCCTGAAGGTTGAGAACCACTGCTAGAGGCTCTAGGAGAGATTTTTCTTATCCTTTTCAAAATTTGGGGTCTCCAGCTATTCCTTGGCTTGTGGCTGCATCACTCCAATCACTGTCTACATTCCCCTTTCTTCTTTTCTGTCTCTTATAAGGACACTTGTCATTGCATTCAGGGCCCACTTGGATAATCCAGGATGATCTTATCTTGAGATGCTTTCCTTAATTTCATCTGCAAAGACCCTTTTTCCAAGTAAGGTCACATTCACATATTCTGGTGGTTAGGACATGTATGGGGGCTTCCATTCAATGCCCTACATTGACTATAAAAAAATAGAGGTGATATCCATAAGTAGAACTAGGAAAGAGACAGAAACCCCTCTTTTCCCCTCTGAGTCCCATGTAATAATAATGAATAGAAGGTGGTAGACATGCACTCTGTAACTACAGTTCTCTTCAAATCACTATCACTTACAAACGCTTAAAAAAAATAGTACTTATGTGCTGTGGTGTGTGTGTGTGTGTGTGTTAGGGGGCCACAGGTCATATACTGAAAATATTCTTCTTTCTGCCTAAATCATGCTAAATCCTTCTCCCTATGTTAAAAACAACAAAAGGATTTCATCTTTGAAAAATAATACATTCTGAAATGATTTTGGTTTTTCTCATAACTTTACATTTGTCCTGGAAGAGAGGAAACTCTTTGCTTTACTTCTTGGTCTAGTGCTGCATTTTCACCAGGTAGTCATGTAGCAACTAATTTTGACGAAAATATTAATTTGTGTTGGATGAGAACAAGTGGAGGAGTAGGGTTGGGTTAAGCGGTTATGGAAACTGCGGGGTCAGGAGACTGGGCGATCGCCTGGGAAAGCTCTTCCAGATTCCAGCCCAACCACTCATGCCACAGTTTCACATGATCCCCCAGTGCTGCAGCCAGGCTTTCCAGAGGGCCCAGCTTTCATTTCCATCAGTGGCTGACGGCAATGGCCACGCTCAAACTTCTCTCTCCGACTTCACCACTGAAGTTTGAAGGCTTTCTCATCGAGGCTACCGCTATGGGAGAGCTCAGGAGAATTGGGGAACGTGTCAAAATACAGGCTGAAGAATCTCTAGAGTGACATTTCCCTTTATTTTTCCATGAGACAAGAGGATAGCACAGGATACTGTAATTTGTCAAACCCCCAAACCAAACAACACAGGTCTGTTGTTAATACAGACACATGGTCACAGCTGCAGAAAAGTTTCCATATGAAATCTTTCAGTCCTAAAGGGTCATTTTTGCAGTTTTCTGATTGCTTTTCCAGGATTCTCCTCCCCCACCCCTCACCGCCACTCTGTGTTTATTCATGTGAACTATTTGGTCCGTGTGGCAAGGCCCCTCTGTTACAAATATTTCTGACATCGCTGGGCTCCATGCTCATCATTCTCAACATTTGGGTGACACAGCCCACCCCCTCCCCCAAGCATGCAGCTAACTGCTGTGCCACAGATTACTGCAGTGAAGCTTGAAACCCAGGTTGTCATACAGCTCAAATGTAGGCCAGGTGTGTGGAGAGCTCTCCAAGGGTTTGACTGTATTTTGGTTAAGTTGAATTGTCTAAGCTGGCTCGAGTTGCTGCGTAAGTGAGAAAGCCAGGCAAGGGAACTGGTGTTTGATCATTTAAGGCTGCAATTTAAACCTCACCCGAAACTAAGGGAATCCGAAACTGATTCAAAACAGAAAGTTTTTGCAACATTTCTGTCATTGAAACTGATGAGTTATACATTTTTACTGTTGATGCTTAGCCCGTCTTCCTCTTTTGCCAGCATGTATTTATCTCTTTGGGCTTCCTATCACGTTACAGCAAAACTGCTTTCACTTTGACTATGTTTGCGATGCTCAGACGCAGAGATGGATGTTTACTTTGCCCTCACAAGAGCGAGTTTTCAAAGAATGGCCTACAAGATAGCGAGGTAAATGTTTAACCCACACACATGAAAAAGAGGAGGCTCTGGGCCTTTGAAAAACACTGTACCAGCACAGAAATAATTTGAATATAAATAATTATAAAACTGAAATAACAAAGGATTCACATCTAAAAACAGAATTCAAAGTTTTCTACTTGCCAAATTTTATGAACTTTTAAGAATTATTCAATGTAAGTGAAAGTAATAAAAATGAAGCTTAAATATAACAATTTTTACAATACTATTGCAATGTATCCACTTATTCAGATGGACTTTTACCTAAATTAGTAAGATATTACTGTATTTCTGTATCTAGTCATCCACATAAATTTTTGTTGCATTTATTTATGTATATATTTTTTTAAAAATTTAAAAATTGATTTTTAGAGAGAGGAAAAGGGAAGAGAAAGAGAGACACAGAGAGAGAAACAACAATGTGAGAGAGAAACATCGATTGGCTGCCTCCTGCATGTGCCCCAACCCATGATCAAACCGGCTACCACTTGGTATATGAGATGACACTCTAACCAACTGAGCCACCCGGACGGGACAAAATAATCTGTATTAAAAAAAATAAATTTATCTTCAAGACTTTTTAACTACAATATGTTAATTTTTTTCTAAAGCACAACCAGGTGCATTGTTTTACAAATGACTTAATTTATTTACATTATAAAAAAATGAAATTTTATATTTAGACCTATGAAAATTCAGTCCTAAATATAAGAAGAATTTAGAAAAGTTTATTTGCTGGGTCTATGAGTAAAGATTTTGACATATAATTAATCTGTGTATATGCCATAAAATGGCTACTACCTCATTTCTTTAAAAAATAATATTTTATATTTTGGATTTTAAAAATATTTTTATTGATTTTATTGAGAGAGATAGAAACATCAATGATGAGAGGGAATCATTGATTGGCTGCCTCCTGCACACCCCACATGGGGGTTTGAGCACAAAACCCGGGCATGTGCCCTGATTGGGAATCGAACCGTGACTTCCTGGTTGATAGGTTGAGGCTCAACCACTGAGCCACACTGGCCAGGCTATGTTTTGGATTTTTAATGACTGAAACAAAAAAGATCTAAAGCTGCAGCTGTATCTAAACCAGAAGAACCATTTGTTCTTGCAGTCTTGTACCTCTCTGCAAACTTGGCCTTGTTCTCCCTTTGGCCTTGCAATTCAGAGCAGAGGCTCTGAAGCTGTCCTTGTTGATGACAGTTTTGTCTAAGCGGACATCCACAGAGTATCTTGTGGGCATGAGGTAACTGTAGTTATAAACTTTCACAAAAGACTTGGTCTTTGACTCTGGCCATTTTCTTCCTGCCCATGGCAGCTGTCACTTTGTGGAGACAGCAGTCCGTCTGGCCCCCGAGCATGGTGCAGGGGTGGTCTGATATGCCATCATCATGTTCTTCACAGTGACCGCTTTGCATCCAGAGTAGCGTCTGGCCAGGACCAGCACCACCTTCCCGGTTTTCATAAACTTGCCCATGTTGACAGCGACCACTAGGACAGGGCCTAGAGCAGAAAGTGTACTGCTGCCTTTCCATTCTGCAAATATTACAAGAGAATAGCCTTTGTAGCCTAGCCTATCTGAAAACATAATAGAAAAGGAATTCTGGGAAATATAGTTTAGCCCAGCCAACATGACCCATTACAAAGCTATCACAGCTGGTACACCCTAGGCTTAGTTCTAGGTCCTTGGGATACATTCATAAATAAAAGAGACAAAGTCACTGCCGTAATGGAACTTATACCTTAGTGGGAAAAGACAACAGCATAAAAAAATTCCCCATTCAAACAAAGATTCCAACAAATAGTAAATATAGTATCAGAACATGATAAGTGCCAAGAAAAGAAAACGAGATGGTGGGATAGAGGATGAGAGGTTACTAAGGTGGCCAGCAAAGTCTTCTTGAAAGAAATAGCATTTGAACAGAGACCTGAACAGTGAGAAGCTACTGTCCAGCCATTGAAAGAACAGAGGAGAAGTCTCCCAACTGGGGAATCTCAAGTACCAAGGCTCTGAAGTGGAAATGAGCGAGGTTTTTTTTCAGAGGACAGCAAGGAGGCAGGAGACGGGGCCCGTGGGGAGGCATAGAGAGTGCGAACTCAAAGCGGTAACACAGAGTCATCTCTTTAAATTGATTGGTGTGGCCTGTATGAACATTTAATATACCAATATTTTTAGTGCTATATGTCACTTAGTAACCTTCTATTTTCTTGAATAAACTCAATATATAAATGTGGACTTATTGTCAGTACCTCCACCTTATTTTCACACCAGGCCTTACTTAAAACCAAAAATGCATTCTGGATTTTAGGTCTATGTGCTCTCCTACCCCAAATGATTGCTTTTGGATAACTTTTGTAAAGGTTTTTATAAGGGTTAGTTCTTGTCAGCTCGATCATAATTGTAAATATTATGAAAGCGCGAATGGAGCCCAGGGGTCTTTCACCTAAGGAAGGCCTTTCCTCTAGTGATTAAATCGGCAGCATCAAGAGGTACTTCTTTGGGTTTGCTTCCTAATCTGTGAAATGAAGGTTTGCAAGGGCTAATTGCTAAAGGTCTTCTTCTTACTTTATGATTCTATGAAAACAATTGCCTTTGAAATTTCCTTTAAAAATAAGACATGTGGTAAGTTTTGGATCTTAAGGAATCAGAAAGCTCGAAATGGATGCTAACCAAAGATATACAGGGTGGGGGGAAGTAGGTTTACAGTTGTTCGTTTGGAAAATAATATAATAATTAATAAATAACCATACAAGAATAAACTCTGCTTCATGTACTCATAACTGTAAACCTACTTTTGCCCTATCTGGCATACTTTCATCATAAAAATTCTCATTCATGATTAGGTAAAATGATAATCCCAGCGTCAGCGTGTGCGTGTTGGTTTTCACATCCTTTAACGTGCTGTGCCAGCCCTAAGAAAATGAGTTTTCAAGCAATAATGTTTTCCCCAAGGAAAAAATCTAACTTCAGGTTTTGTCTGTGTAGGAAGTGTGTAGGCAGGATTCTCAACTTTCAGGAAAATTTCTGTCTTTATAGAAAAAGATTTTCCAGCTACCCTCTGAAACTTCCATGAAAACAATGAAAAGACGATATAAATGGAATTGTCACAATAACGTGCTGGATGGCAGAAGTGAGCTGTGGCTCCATCCACCTTTACTGGAATTGAGAGTAGAGGCTGAGAGGAAAGAGAAGGGAGAGAGAGTAGGCCCAGAGTGTCCTCGGTGGGGTGTCCTCCGTGTCCACAACTATTGCCAGTGGAAGTGGGCTTCTTGGGGTGCCACTGGGGTAAGAATTTCCGGAGGCCTCCATGGGAGGATGAGTTGTCATGGAAAGTTTGATTTCTGGGGAATGAAACCCCTGGGTTTCCAAGGTTCCATCTCCCTCTGTCCTGCCAAGGACGAAGTCCCATTTCATCTTCAGCAGAGCTACCTCTTGTTAAAGCTCTTTTCCAGGAACCGATAATAAATTACCTGCCTTCTCTGAAGTGTGAGTCAGTGATAGCATAGCAATACCCTTTTTATAGAGAACTTGATGAACCAGTAGCTCACCTACCTGAAATAATGGTCTAGGACTCGAGCTATAAAGGTCTCTGAATAAACAAAATGAATGTTACAAAATCTACCCACGAAAGCTTCTCACTTTATTGATAAACATGCCCCATGAGTCCTTAGCTGATGTCTGTATACTCATGGTTTTACATAGTTTTAACTTTCTTGATATAGTTCCTAAGTCCAAACTAGAGTAAAAGTCATAAAAAGGAGACAACTTTTTACTCTTTGAAAGCACAATTTCAAGATTCAGAAGGAAAATTTAAACTTTCTGTGGCTAAGAGGGAACCAAAAACCATGAAATGCTACCGTAAGTTGAAAACAGTTGCCTGGAGTCATTTACGAACAGGGAAAATAGTTAAGTCTTGAGGTCATTCTTATCTTACAGTATGAAATGATGATTTAAATTCAAAGTGGCCCTGAGTCATTTTGAAACAAAAAGAAAAGTTATTGCAATCAATTTGCCCTGTTTAAGGTGACAGGAAATTGTGTAACATATTTAAGAATGATTTCCACTTAAAATTAGTCAAATATCAAAAGGATTTGGCACCGACAAAGGGAAAGGTTTGGGTATATAAAAAATTTTGCTCTCACATGGTTGAGGTTTTATCAATATTCCAATTGAAGTGTTTTATTTGCTAAGATGCCTACATTTATGATTGCACTTTAACTTTTTGGACCTTAGTAAGACAGAGCATTTATTCCACTGGTTGGAAAGAAGTTATGAAACAGTACTTAAATGTTTGTAGTTACTCTTATTTATTTAGGCAAATCAAAAGCTATGTTGTATCAGAATAACAGAAGCCCCACAATATCAGCATCCAAGGTAGGTTCACTGAGATGAATGAACTTCAAGTGAAGAGACTTTATTAAAATGCATGCCTCTCACGTTTGGAGCTCAACAAATAAAGGAGAAGCAAGAGACCATAGATAAGATGGTGTGTTTTCAGCAATTTTATAGATACCTTCTTTGTCTCAGCATCAAATTAATTGGCACATTGTTATTCAAATTATATTCAAATCATCCAATAATGTCAGTTTAGGATTGAAAAACACAGGCTGAGAACATATCAGATGAAGTTTTCTGTATTAAAATAAAATAAAAGCAATATTTGTCATATTGAACAAAGAAACTGTCTAATAAAATGTACCCCAAGTTCTGAACAATGGGCTTCTGCGTGCATGCTAATCGGTGATTCCTTGATAACTTGTCTAAGTGTGAAGTTAGGCGGGAGATGCTAACAAAGGAAAATAGCTTAATTATAACAACATCGTAGGCGGAGGTCTTGCAAAGTGCAAAGATACCATTCTTCCTTCCCAAGGAGCAATTGGTTTGCACATATGCTCTGCCAATAACAAGCACAGGGGACCTGCCTTTTAATTACAAAGTAAAATATCATTCCAAGGTTGCATAATCGGTGGTTGCCTTTTGCAACGCAATGAGCATAAGGGAACCTGACATTCAATGTTTCATGTGTTGCTATGACATTTTCAGAAATTTTATGTTATGCCGCTGGTAAGCTGCAGACTATGCTACATTTGAATTCCTTGGGGGAGAGGGATAATAGAGTGATACAGAATTAAAGAACCTGTTGCCTGCATGCCTATGCTCAGATAGTGCAGTTCAGATTTTAGAAAAAAAATACAGAAATAGAGTCTTTATGCTCTTCTTACAGTAGTTATATGTTTTTCTGGATATAGAGGCCATTCAGTCAGGGGGGATGTCACTAGCTTTCCCTGTGAGTACAATGGAGCGGAGGAAGACACCGTGGCAGTCTGTGCCCAACGCATTTGAATTCTCAGGACACTGAAATAGAGAGGAAAATGCCACAGACCCGTGCAGTGTGTATGTTTCTGCACATTACGGAGCAGTTGTAGAGCTGATGCTGCTCTATGCCCCTCTGTTCCAGAAAGTGCCGTTTGGAGTTTATGCTATTTGCTCAGCACAGTTCGGTACCATTGCAATTGATGGCATCACCCCTATAAACTGGAAGATATTGGATGCTAGTTTTCCTCTTTCCTGCGCCTGCATTTCTGCACCTATGTCCACACCTATATTCCTTATTCTGCAATGATCTCTAACATTTTGAAGAATGGAAAGCCCAGTCTTAAAGTCGGAATGACACCAAGTTGGAGAACAATTCAAACTGATTTTATTGGTAAGATTTAGGATCATAAGCTGATTTTCTCTATATCACTCATATTATTATGAAATTTATCAGCAGTAAACTGTCATGCTTATAATATGGGTTTATATTCACAAAACATATAAAAAGCTGGGTCATCCTACTTGAAATGGTTTTCAGAGGTTCAGTATGGGCTAAATGTCTTTGACCTCTAAAACAGCTAATACAAAAAAACGATACAGTAAATAGGAAACATTTTGTAGGTTATCATGAGCAAGGTTGATCCAGGGATTTAAAAAATATATTGTCTTGTTTTGAAGTTTCCTGCCAATAGCACATGTATGCCCCATTAACTCCAATAGTCAGCTAAATGTTTGGAAATACATCCTTATTTCTTTCCTCCAGCTCCATGTAGAATGTTCTTGCACCCCCCGCCTGTCCAAACCTTTAGAGCTAACCCCCAAATGTCACCATCCATGGGTCTGTCTCCATGAAATCTTTAAAATTCACCCTTAGTATTATAGTCCTCTGTTTTATACCACTTTCCTGATTCTGCCTTATTTCCTGTATAATTTGCCAGACTGGTACTGTTATAAGCTACTTGGTCAATTTTTACTTATTTTCTGATATTCCACTGTGCCTAGCAGGGTGTTTGGCATGTAGCAATTACTTGATAAATATTTGTTGACCTGAGTCAATAGCTGCCTTCCTGCCTCCCTTTAGATATAATTTAGAATTTTCTTAGGGTCAGGCACTGAGTCATCTGCTTGTTGACCTCCTCTTACTCCACAACAATAAAATTCATTCTAAACTAGAGTGTTCACCTCAGTGCTTTTATAAATTGGGACCGGCCCAGGAAAAGTGGGACATGTGATTCTCCAATTTAAATAGTACCTTGCTCATGCTAGGTCCTATTCTAAACACTTTCCAGTAATTAACTCAGTTCTCAAACCCAAGGTAGGAATTATGATGAGCATTTTGTGATGAAGCCAAAGTCACACAGCAATTGTGGATTCTTTTCAGTGCACTGTGCTCTAAAGAATTTCTTTGCTTGCCTAATATGGGGGGGGGGGGGGGGAGGGGGGGGGGGGGGGTGAGCAAAAACCACAAAGATAAGGACTTGGGAAAAGGCCTGCAGTGGTTATCAGAATTTAATGGCTAGAAAAGATAGCCAACTGTTTTCCAATGCTAATATCAGAGTTGGGAGAATAGAAGTTTGTGGGAAGCAATGGCAGTTAATTTAGGACATGTAGATAATCCTAAATAATAAAAGGCCAGCGACCATAACAGCATAAAGACCAGAATGACTGATTGACCAGTCGCTATGAGGTGTACTGACCACCTCTCAGACCCTCCCCCGAGCCCGCAGGCTCTGATCGCTGATGGCCAACGAGAACCACGGGGAAACTGGGTGGGTGGCAGTTGGGGGAGGAGGGGCTGGGGACTGGCAAGCAGGTGGAAGGCAGACCTCTTGGTCCCTACCCCCAGCCCAGGCTCTGATAGCTGGATGGTGAAGGGGACCTGGGGTGGGCGGCCGCAGGGCGGGACTGGGGACTGGCAAGGGGCAGAACATGGCCCTGATCGCAGGCGAGGCCTAGGGACCCTACCCGCGAACGGTTTTGTGATCTGGGCCTCTAGTGTATAAATCTTGCTGGTTACCCCCTTTTTTTATTGCTCATCTACACACATTAGATCAATTAGTGGTTTTGGTGTAGTTGGTACCCTCAGGGAATTATTTGAAGATCTAAGGCCTATTAGCTTTTAGCAGCTGACTTTTGTATGCTTCTAGGTGAGCTGAGTGAACCAATCAGTATTAATTTGTTAGCATCGATTGGATCCAACTGGGATAGATCTCAACTTCAACCTGTGGAAATGGCAGGCAAGCTGGCCTGCCTCCGCTAAGACTAAAGTTTATTTGTTTTTTCCTAAGTGGGTGCCATCTTTGTGAAGTCCTGGACCATTTCTTTAAGTACATTTCTTTTCTTCTCAGCTCTGTCCCCTCTTAGTTTGTTGAGAGAAGGTTGTTGGCATTCCACTTCACTTGTCAGGCTACATATAAAAGCAAAGATTGGAGGTCTACAAGTGAAAAGAAATATTTCAACAAACAATGGCTGGTCCTTTCAATCTAATCACTTTACAAACAAGGGGATGCTTTCTCCATTGTATAGATGACCTCATCAGGGAAAGTAGATTAAGCTCCAATCACTCTTCTCAGAGCAGCCCTCAATCACTTGCCTATTCTTCTATTCTACCCATCTCTTAAAAAAACAACTCTAACATTCATCTTATTTTTACCTCAAATAGTTAAATGGAAAGATAATGTTTTGTTAAGTGTGCTAATTTATATTCACACTGACTTTGAAGCAACCTCTTTTGGAGGGCAGGTATTATGCTAGTATTTCTTTCAAATCTTATTTAATTCTCACAATATTCTAGGCATTCTACTTTTCCATTTTAAAGATAAGATAACGAAGGGTCAAAGAGATTACATAACTTGCTCCAAGTCAACAGTAATCCCTTCGAAAGATAAACATGTTGCCTTGATTTTTACCAAAATTTAAAATTCTTTTTTTCTTTCTTAAAAAAAATGCTTGTTCTTCTGTTGCTGCAGGTCTCCACTATTAGACAGCTGGTGGTGGTGGTACCTTCTATTGTGATATGGACCGCTGGGGATGGATTTTGAGCTCCTACACATTTCTTGTAGAATCTGAGCTCTGGATCACTGACTAGTTAACTTCTGTTACAGTCTTTCACTGTTCACTGCTGGGTGAAGATGAATATATCTTTATATTCCAGAATATTAGCCAGGAATGACCAGTTTTAATTAGATGCTGATCCCTTGGACTAAACATATACATATTTAATACATTTTCAATATATAAAGCAGAGATCACTTTGATTTTTTTTTTTGTCCCTTTTTGGAAAAATGGCCCCTTACCTCCAGTGAATCAGAAAGTTGTAAGAGGTGACCACATTAAAAGATACTTTCTTCTTCAGAATTGACCTTTTGTAGGAGAATATCTTCGGTGGAATGCATCTGCTGTTAACTAGAGCCACATCATCAAGCTCTACTATGAAACCTGATTAATGCAGACTCTACTGGTGAAGAACCTTGGCCCTAAATGTGTTAGGTTTTTTTAAACAA
>NW_006288258.1:3084264-3085801 GCF_000327345.1 Myotis davidii
GAAATCTCAGGATACATTACAAGCTCTATTCTTTTGCATTAGTTTTAGTGCTCTTGGATAAATTGATTGTATAAATCATTTTATTAATTAATCTCTTAAAGAGTTTGGTAAAGGTGAATCAATGAAGGTAGAAATGACAAACTTCAAACTATTGCCAACTTTTCCATAAATCTGATAGAAATCATATCTTTATCATCAATAGAGTTATACTAGTTAATTATTCTACATAAAGATTCTTTGCAATAATTATGTTATGTCCCAGGGCAGCAGATTGGTTATTGTTCAGTGGTCTAACAATTATGTCTTTGATAAATAGGTGATTAAATACAGTTTGTTAGAGAAAGTATTTTAAAACAGAATCTATAGGGGTCTTAAAAGAAAACAATGCCAGAAATCCTTGGAAACAAGATGGAATCACTATTTTCTGAAAAGATATATTATAGTCTAATTAAAAGAGCCAAGTTTCTTGACCTAAAAAACTGAAGCTTGCACTTTGTATTACTGTGTGTGTGTGTGTGTGTGTGTGAAAAACTTTCCACTACTGTCATGTCTCTTTAAATCCAAGTGTTATTGGTAAGGAGCACTCCCTGTCCCCGCCTGTTGCCTGGGGAAGTGGGCTTCTTGCCATGTCCTGAGAAAAATAATTTTCTGAGCCTCACACAGGAGGATGAGATATTGTAGAAGGCTTTATTTCTGTGAAATTAAACCCGTGAGTTTCCAAGGTCCCATTTCCCTCTGTCCCACCATAGAAGAAGTGTAGCTATGGCTTCACCAGAGCTAGGATTAAAGCTGTTGCCCAGAGTTTCCGTTGGGACACAGTCCAATCCAGCAACAGGCTAGCTTCGTTTGTGTACCCCTCTGCCGTTCATCAGTCCATTGTGTGTGGAGTCCGCAAGGCCACATGGCTATGGAGGGAATATGGGCAGAAGCAAAACCAAAGGAACCAGAGAGCCACGGGCACCAAGAACAAGAGCTCCTTTGTCTTGGGATTATGTATCTCCAAATTTTCACAGGCTTGCAGTGGACCTGCTCCCTCTAGCCCATGATCTCTATTCCCAGGTTTGACTGACAGGCACCTTCTCTACGTCACCCCCAACTTTATTGCACACGTGACCATCTCCCTTTTGGTCAGTCCCTTTCCCCAGTGTTTTGCAAGAAATGGACCAGTGGTTCTCTGGGGAGTGCAAACTTACGGGTTCCTGGTGAAGCTGCCCAGATGGCCATGCTTATAATGTCTGGCCTCGAGTTTTCTTCTTCCTTTTATTAATAACTAGCTAATTACAGTGATATCACAAGGATGAGTAAAGAATTTTGAATTCTTGGGGAGGTGGGTAAAAAGATACCATTTAAAAAGCAGAAGAGCATAATAAGTCTCATTTCTGAGTTAACCAGGAAGTGAAGTTGAAAGGTCAATCCATCATTGGAGAACTATGAAGAAACAGGGGAGAATAAAGGAAAAGAATTTAGAAGATCAGGTATGAATCGAGAGCGGTCTAAAAATTCACTATGACTCTTCTGTGAGGAAATAGTATGTGAT
>NW_006288258.1:3085861-3086207 GCF_000327345.1 Myotis davidii
GGCATTATTGATTTTGAGCTGAACAGTTCTTTGCTGTAGACTACTTCCCTATGCACTGTAGGGTATTTAGTAGTATTCCTGTACTTTATCTCTTACATGCCATGGCATCTTCCCAATGATGGCCATCTGGTGTCTTCAGATTGCCAAATGTTGGGGGAGATGATGGGGTGCAATATCACCCCTGTTGAAAAGCAATGGTCTAATGCTCTTGGGAGCACTTGATAATGCATAATTCTATAACAAAATAGCTCTTGTTTTTATTTACTGTTTTCCTTTGTTGCATTATATCTTCAAGTGTTGGAGAAAGCAATTCACTGGGCACATGATTCTCAGATGTTGAAAGAGT
>NW_006288258.1:3086229-3097014 GCF_000327345.1 Myotis davidii
GTTTACAGCTACTCCACTTGGATTGCATGATGTAAACAATGCAGGTTTTTGTATCACAAAAGAGCTAAAGGCATCAATTGACATACAATTGTGTTTCCTTGTCAGTCATTCCCATCCATTTAAAGGATTAGGGGCACACTTCTCTAGGGTGAGCTGCCTTTATATTTTGTTTTTACTGATTATCTAGCAAAATGAAAGAAGAAATATATCTTGTCCCATGATTTAATTTAAAACAATATCTTACACAAGTGATTTTCAATGTTTTTTATTTGTTTCTTTTTTTTTTTAAAGCAAAACTCTTTTCTTTCTTAGACATCTGTTGGAAAAAATCAGCATATAGAATAGATAAAAACAAATATGCTTGTTTGTGAGGTTAATTCATAGTATTTGCTTATTATAAAGTCAATCATGCTAACCAACTGTCTAAGAATGTTGGTGTTCAAAATCAAGAGTTAGGAAAGAAAATTGCAGGGTTAAATCAGTTTTATTATTCAAATTACTTCTATATTTTTATTTGAAAAATAGAATTGATTCAATAAAAGTTACAGTTCTTGCTGATAAGGATTAGAATCTGAATTTACAGTTTTAGCTATGCAGACAGAATCTGTCCTGAATTAAAAGAGAAAATTCAGCGCTATACCTTATTAATAAATGACACATTCAAATATTTCTATAGAGATGGCTATGCTAACATATTGGTGGCTTCCTATTCAGTATAGAGCATATTTCAGTGTAGTGTATATTTTCTTTTTAAATTATAATTTTTATATGCTGTTGATGTATTTTTGTATTTTTAAATTTTCTGTTTATTTATTAGAAGGTATAATTTTATAATAAAATTTGAACTCAACATATGTAAAACACTTGAATCATCTCCCCAAAACTCTGGGAAGATTTGAAAACCATTAACTTTTCTTTCTTTTTTTTAAAAAATGAATTCAAATGCCAATGATATCTGTGAGTCAAAACTGCATAGAGTTTGATACCTATGAAAGTCTTTAATCTTTTTTTAAATTTTTTTTATTGATTTCAGAGAGGAAGGGAGAGGGAGAGAGAGATAGAAATATCAATGATGAGAGAGAATCATTGATTGGCTGCCTCCTGCACACCCTCTACTGGGAATTGAGTCCACAACCTGAGATGTGCCCTTGATTGGAATTGAACCTGGGACCCTCCAGTCCACGGGCTGACACTCTATCCACTGAGCCAAACGAGCTAGGGACCTTAATCATTTCCACACATTAGAGGAGTTTCCTTATGACCGTAACATTATTATAACAGGCTAATATATATATATATTTAAATAATGAGTTAAAGCCCTTTTATTTTAGCTCCTGTTATGAAGGAAGCTTTTTGACAGATGCAAACAATAATTTCCACCCTTTCCCAGATTGGCTGGCAAAATATGCCATTTAAAGAATTAGGGACCCCCCTCTCTATAAGATTTGTAAATTTCTTCCCCTAATTTTTTAAACTTTTCTTTGAGCTTTTAAAAAAATATTATTTCAAACTTAAAGAAAAGTTGCGAAAACAGTTCCAAGAACTTTTATAACTCATGTAGATATAATGTTCAACAATGGTCCTCTGTTTACCTGCTATTTCTTGATTTCATCTGCCTTCCTCATCTGTTCTGCCACTGCCATTGATTTCTTTCTTACTTGAATTGCTTTAATAGGCTCCTAAATGCCGACAATCTTGTTCCTCTCAGTATCTTTCACATAAACTCCAGAGTGATCCCTCTAAAACACAAAGCTGAGTACAACATTCTACTGCTGTAAACTTTCTCATGGCTTCCTACTGCTCCAAACTCTGTAATGTGTTTTCTAACATTTTTTATAGGGTGACCCCAAAAATGTATATACACCCTTTGAATAATTATAAAGGCAGTAATTAGGAAAATACGTTTCATTTTCAAAATTGAGCTATCAGCTATTAAAGTGTGTATAAATTTTGGGGGATAGCCTGTATAACCTAGTGGATTCTTCTTTTCTCTCCAAATCCATCTCTAGTCATTTTCTTCACTGAACTTTCTATGTCAGCTACCACAGGTACTTGTATGTATTAAAAAAAAAACTTGCTGGGAAGCAACAATTAAGAATCATTTTTTTGATGCCATATTATCTGGATTTGAATTTTTTTTATCATCTGCTTAGGCATGTGTTTTTTTTTGATACATTTACTATTATAGTGAAAGAACCCACCCAAAACTTAGTGGTACAAAACAATAATGATTTTAAGACCACAAATTCTGAGGGTCTAGAGTCAGGAAAGGGCCAGTGGGAACAGTTCTTCTCTGCTGGGTCTGGAGGATCCACTTCCAAGATGATTTGCATGTCTGGTTCCTGGGTGGGATGGCTGAAGGATGGGCTCAACTGGGATTGTTGACCAGAGTACCTCTGTGTGGCCACTCCAGCATCGCAATCTCCAGATAGTTGGGCATTTTGCTGCAGCTCAGGTATCCAATACATGTGTTCTAGTAAACCAAGTGGAAGCTCCTTGGCCTTTTATGACCTGGCCTCGGAAGTCACAGTGTCCCTTCCACTGTACTCTTGGTCAAAGCAAAATTCAAGGAATGAGAACATAGATGCTTTCACTGCTTTAAAACTTTCATACCTTGGAAATTACTATTTCCATGCTTTTTTTCTTTACCTGTAAAATGGAAGTACTATAAGTATGAGTTAAATGAGATATCTTTTAAAGCGACCTAATACATAGCAAGTGGTTGATAAATATTAGGTACTAGAGGCCCAGTGCATGAATTCGTGCATGGATGAGATCAGGCTGGCCTGCCCCGATAGGGGCCCATTGGGCCGATCTGACAGGGGGAGGGGCTGCGGGTAGTTGGCTGGCTGGCCCTGTGCCTGATTGGAGTGTTGGGGGCCAAATTGGGGTGGGGCCAACTAGGGAGAGGGGGCTGATCAGGGCCTAGATCAGGCTGGTTGGCTGCTGTAGTGCCCATCATAGCCTCCGGTCGTTTTGGTCGTTCTGGTCATTCCACCATTCAGGTTGCTGGGCTTTTATATATATAGATTTTTCTTTTTCAATGACAGCCTAGAATTCAGTTACTTTTCTTCATTGCCTATAGGAAGATCAACATTTCTTTCAGGAAATCTTATATTACTCCCCAAGCTGCCTTAGGTCCTCCCCAGATCAGGTAGTTTGATCTCTATGGTGTTTTACAAATGCCTATTTATGTGTTTGTTTTCCCACCAGTCTGAGCCCTCTAGGCCAAAGGCAGTTAGTATGGTATTTTTAGGCTACATTATAGTGTCTGGGCCAGAGTAGGTGTCTAATAAATGCTTGAAGGATGTCTTTACTCTTAGAAAACAGGGCCCTAACATAGAACCCACACCTGAAACCTATATGTTCATGTTGACTAATACCACCCCAATAAATTTAATTAAAAAAAAGAAAACAGGGCCCCAAGACCATGAGAGAGGATGAACACATACCCAATTTGCCTGGAACATTCTCCGTTTACATCTGCCATTCCAGCACAGTTATTAATAGTGACACATTTTATTCTCAAATAGTTCCCAGCGTGGATAATAAATTATACAATTTTACTGAAAGAACCTTCTAGAATTTTAGAATCTCAATAATGTTGATAAAGGAGAAACTGCTCTTGACCCTCTGACACTCTCCTATCATAGCAGAGGTGCTCATGGGTAACACTGGGGCGTGGGAAACTTGCCTCTCACTGAGGAGGTGGGGCGGCTGCTGTGGGAAATACCCCTTATGACATCCCAGTGAACCAGCCTGTGGTGCTGAATCACTGGCAGTATTTCCCAAAAGTGAGTGAAGAAATGACTTCCCATTGACTCAGAGGGTGTGGGGCTGTCACTGGTCCATAATGACTAGAAAGGAATCACCTGGTTAGCTTTGACTTATGTTGAAATGTGGCTTAAGTCCACTCTGAAATCCTATTTCCTGTGGTTCTCCGAGGGTCTTCGGGTAGCACCACAGGTATTTTTCAGGAAGTATTGACTGGTGAGTGCTCCTGGGATAGGCTGTAAAGGAGTTTGAAATGGAACAAAATTGGATTAGGACTAAACTGTAAAGAAGCGAATGCTCTGATGTTTACCCTTACCTGGAAAAACAGGTTTAAAAGATACAGGAAATCAGGCCATAAGCTCACTCAAGAAAGAAGTTTGAAAGAATGTGTCATCGCCTCAGATAGTCCTGCCAATGGCCATTTCTGGAAGTGAACAGGGACTTTTTTGCTTTCTGGCTGGTATTCCTCATTTTACAAGGCCTGGTTTAAGTTCTGCTTTGCCCTAGAAACTTTCTTGGGTTGCCACAGACTGCCTCACCTTCCCCTGACCTCTGCGTCTCCCCACTTTTGAGCTGGACTTTATTTTAAAAACTTATCTGGCCATTCTCCTACAATGACAATAACCTTTGATATAACACTTCTGTGTGCCAAAGACTGTGCTGAGTGCTTTGCAATAATCACTCCTAATCCTTACCACAAGGCAAATACTGTTACTTCCATTTTATAGATAAGGGAAATAGATAACATTGTATGATTATTTATGTTTTAAGCATTACACAATCCCTTTCCACCTAATTTGTAAGCCTCTCAAGAACAACAAATAGGTTTCTTACCTCTTGTTACTTAATTTCTCTACATACAGTAGGAATTCAAAGGAGCAAGTTATTAATAGTAATGGCTGATATTACTTTATATCTGCTTCATGAAGACGGGATTTTAAAAAATATGTTTTTACTGATTTTTTAGAGAGAGGAAGGGAGAGGGATAGAGAGATAAAAAACATTGATGAGAGAGAAACATCATCAATCGGCTACCTCCTGCACGCGCCCTTCTGGGGATCGAGTCTACAACCCAGGCATGTGTCATGGGAATCGAACCATGATCTATTGGTTCCCGGGTCGACGCTCAACCATTGAGCCACACCAATGGGCTGAAGACAGGATTTTAAACATAAATACGTAGAAGGGCTCTACAGCCCTTCTTTAAAGCCCTGGAAACCTCAGAAAGCCAGGGAAGTTAAGTATGAAGAGAAGGGATTGTAAGTATGTGGGACTTGCGATTTTTAGAGTTCATTGATGTTGCTTTTAAAACACAGGAAACTTTGCTCAGCATTTGTTTAAAAAAGGAAGAAAATGTTTAAAATGTTACACACATTGTGACTATTTGAATATTCTCTGGTTGATTTCCTGTATTTCCCTCTGGCACCCGAGACTGCCCACCCACCACAGCCTGCCAGCTAGTGGCCTGGGCTTCTCTCTTTGGAGCAATTGTGGAGCCCCCTGATTGATCACCCTGCCAGCCAGTGTCCTAGGCCTTTCTCTGTGGGACAATCATGGGGCGATGGCTGGGCCCCTGTACCCACATTGGCTGGCCTGGCACCAGTGGGTGTCATAAAGTGGTCCTGGACAGTCATCCGGATGGTCATTCCACTGTTCGGCCCTTCGGTCGATTTGCATATTATGCTTTTATTATATAGGCTAAGTACATAAATGCATATGAAATAAGTATGCGTAATTTATCATAATTTTAAGTCTGATTTAAATATATATATATATTTTACTGATTTCAGAGAGAAAGGTAGAGGGAGAGAAACATCATTAATGACAGAGAATCATTGATTAGCTGCTCCTGCATGCCCCACACTGGGGATCGATCCTGCAACCTGGGCATGTGCCCTGACCTGGAATCGAACCGTGACTTCCTGGTTCAAAGGTTGACCCTCAACCACTGAGCCACACCGGCCAGGCAAGTATGATTTTTATTGTCAAAAATATTTTCCTTTGAAGTTCTTTGACTCTTGCCTTGAAGAGTTGGCCAAATAGCATTTTTGTGTGTTTTTGTCTTGCGTACCCAAATTGTCAGATACTCTGTTTGAAGAGGCCTTTCAAGGCAGAATCATAAAAATTACAGACGGAAAATTAGGTCATTTTATCTGTCTTTTTCCAATACAGGTTGGTTCCTTATAAAATGCTCCCAAATATTTTTTTTCATCCTCATTTAGAGTTATACAAGTGATGGGGCCATTACCGGTTTGGTTGCCCTGAGAGATTATTCCACAGAATTATGGGACTAGCTGCAGGTATATTTTTTCTATGATTTTCAACCTAAAATTTCTTTTGCTCAATTTCGTTTCATTACCCCTTGGACCACCTGTATAGTTCTTCACAGAAGGTTGCAAGGTGCACTATTTGATAGAAAATGAAACCTCTGCCAAAGTCCATTAAGAAAAAAGAAAGAAAGAAAGAAAGAAAGAAAGGAAGGTAGAAAGAAAGTGAGCATATGGGAGTCTCATGTTAATCACAGCTAGAGAAGATTGTTCCAAAGAGAAAATGCTTAGTCCTTAATTGCTCAGCAGTAATCAACCCTCCTGTATTTTACATTCAGTTGGATGATTCTTTCTTCTAAAGAATTGAGGCCATTCTGATTTCCTTAAGGAGCGAGGCGTGTGTGTGTGTGTGTGTGTGTGTGTGTGTGTGTGTGTGTGTGTGAGAGAGAGAGAGAGAGAGAGAGAGAGAGAGAGAGAGAGAGAGAGAGAGAGAGAGATGCATGGAAAAAATAAAAATACATTGAAAATTTCCCCTACCCTTTCGCTCTATGTGTCCTCAAACTATTTTATTTTAGGCTTATTACTTCTCTCATCTTTTCTCATCATCAAGATAGCAGGGAACCACAGGAAACTCTCTATATCTTTCCATCTTCCAACAAAGAATACTCATAATAATTATGGGAATTGGGTCTATTCATGTTTGATGTGCATAAAGCTACTTTATTTATTGTGTGTTTATTGACGTAACAAAAGGATGGTGGGCATTTCTTAAACATAATCACAGAACTGGATTAGAAAAGGTTCCTAAGTGCCTTTTTAAGTAGGTATAAAAACATCAGGCCTCCCTCTCATTTATGGAAACATGAATGAAATAAGCACCTTGATCGACTTAGTCTTGGGTTGTCTAGAATTCATTCCCAAGTAAGTTAGACTTGGATCAGTATGTTCAGTTCAGCTGCATACGCTAGCCATATCCTGGGCCTTTCTAATTTGACAGTCCCAGAGACACTAACCTCAAGGCTTGATCTGTGTTTTATTGGTCCTTGTAGTCCACAGCTGAGCCCAGTGCCTGGTAGACATCAGGTGCTTTGTTGGATAATTGAAGCATGAGTCATGCACAAATCAGAAAAAGGTAGTAAGAGCTGTCATGTGTCTAATATTTTTGACACCTAGCACTGATTATTTTTAATAAACTACAGATGAAAAATGTATTTCAGTAATAATTGTGATAGGAAGTGAATAAAAATAACAGCCAGAAACAGACAGAATTTAATTACATTTAACATAGTATATAATCATGCAAATAAAAATAAAACATGTTAAAGAACAAAAATATTTTAGCTGCATATATATATACACACACATATATAAATACATACAATACATTTATGATTTCTTGAGAGAAGGGAAACTATTTTATACTATCATGTACAGTACTGTTCTATTATATCCAGAGGCAGAATTGAAGTAACTGAAGTTTACCTTTTTTTCTTCACAATTATTGTTTGCTTTGAATCCATTGTTTTATACTTTTAAAGCTGCCATTCCCTAAAGGTTGGAGACATAACTGCCCCTAGGCAAGCTCAAAGGATTCTGAGTCATTCTGAGTTTACTCTCAAAATGAATGTAGACAGCTGAGTCTCTGAAGAAATGGGAGTTCTTTGACTTGACTTCCATGTTTAATACAATGTTTGTTAAAGAATAATATATTCTTTATATATTTGAAGATGATATATGTGTTATTAAAATTCAATAGTAACCACAGCAATTGTTTGGAAATTGGACCAACAAAAGATATTTTGGGTGGGAGGAGTATTTTATCATTGACATTGTTTAGAGTTGACGGAGCATGGGGAAAATAAAAAGCAGTGCACCTTTGAGTTTATTATTTATTTTAGTTTATTATTTAAAATTTTTTAAATTCTCTACAGGCTATGACGAATTGCTTGCACCTGGGGCAGACCGATTCCATTGTTCTGTCCTTGGTACTAGTATACCATTATGGAAGACATTCATTTTGCTTTGAACACAATTTTATTTTTAAATGTTAACAATTTGAAGTTATCAAGTTTGACATCCATGGTTTTCGGTACCCAATAAATATTTTTTTGAATGCTTAACTAAGAGAGAATGTCGGGTGGGTGAAACCCTGCAGAAGGGGGCTGTGGGCAGTCGGAGAGTAGCAGACCATCCCAGGCCCTGGGGGAGGAAGAGCAAGGACATCTGCACTTGAGAAAGGGAAGTGAGCAGTAGCCCAAAGAACTGATTTTACGTTCTGTTGGTGATTATCTTGGGCTGGCAATGCAGAAGCAAGTCAGTTTTCCTAGGTTTCACTTCCAATCTCATCCTTTTAATTTTTACCTTTGGTCAGTGTTAGCCATACATGTTTCCCCCATTCTATTGCCCAGTTCCTGAAGAGATCCCTCCCACTCTTCCTTCTGTGGCTTATCTGCTTCTGTCAGGCAATTCCATAGTGAAACTGTGCAAAACAGTGAAACACTAACCGTATCTCAGGGTCATCTGGAACATTTGTATGCCAAGTGTGTGGTGCAGGTAGGGAGTACTGTGCATGAAATTCTCTCTGACTCTCTTCTCTTCTTGTACTTGGCAGGGAAAGCCTTGCCATCCTTTGCAGGCTTTGTGTATACTTCCTCTCCAGTTGGAGCAAGGGTAACCAATAAGTTGTTGTTGTTAATCCTTACCCTGAGGATATTTTTCCATTGATTTTTAGAGTGGAAGGGAGAGGGAGAGACACACAGAGAGAAACATCAATGTGAAAAAAACACATGGATTAGTTTTCTTCCACACAGACTTGCAACTGAGGTACATGCTCTTGACTGGAATCGAACTCGGGACCCTTCATTCTGAGGGCTGACGCTCTATCCACTGAGCTAAACCGGCTATGGCCAGTAAGTGCTGTTTTTAAAAATATATATTTTTATTGATTTCAGAGAAGAAGGGAGAAGGAGAGAGGGAGGTAGAAACAGTAATGATGAGAGAGAATCATTAATTGGCTGCCTCCTACATGCCCCACACTGGGGATGGAGCCCGCAACCTGGACATGTGCCCTGACCAGGAATTGAAACATAACCTCCTGGTTCATAAGTGTGGCTCAACCCAGAGAAGTCTCATGCAAGTATATGGGAATGCTTTATAACCTGGTTAATCTTAGCCCTTCCATCTCCTACTCACTTATCAAAACTGGAATTTCAGCATGGCCATTAAGCTAGCTACTATTAAAAAACAACAACAAAGAAGTATTGATGAAGATACAATAAAATTGGAATGTGTATGTACTGCTGGTGAGAATATAAAATGGTACAGTCACTATGAAAAACAGTATGACAGTTTTTAAAAAATTAAAATCAGAATTAATATGTGATCTATCATATATGCACTTCTGCACATATACCAAAAAGAATTAGCCCAGCCAGTGTGGCTCAATGGTTGAGCATTGAACCATGCACCAAGAGGTCTGAGTTGTGGGCTTGATCCCCAGTGGGGGTTGTACAGGAGGCAGCTGATTGATGTTTCTCTCTCATTGATGTTTCTCTCTCTCTCTCTCTTCCTCTCTATCTAAAAATTGATAAAAATATACTTTAAAAAAAATAATTAAAAGCAGGGCTGGCAATGTGGGCCGGGCAGCCATTTTGGGAAGAGCTTTGTTATGGTTGTGGGCTCTCTAGCTCTGTGGGATCAGGAAGCCGAGGACGCGTCCTCAGACACCGCGGTGTCGCGTGCCTAGCTGTAGCTCGGCCGCTGCCCATGTTAGATTCCTGTGGCCTTTTAAATTATTGAATAATGATGGATATGGGTCCAAAATAATAAATGACTTCTCTACTGAAGCAATAGAAGATTCTTCACATCACCTTCCAGTAGCTCAATTTCAGTCTTCAGGAAAGAGCAAAACAAGTGAAATACAGAAAACTGCAGAGAAGAAAACCTCATTTTGGAACTGTCTTTCTCCTTGACTACTCCTTAACCCCCATCTTTCTACTTGTTTTAATTTTGCTGTGAATTTATAAATAGTGAAGACCAAAGAAATAGAAGATACATTTGGGAGCTTTATACCAAGAAATTTCCCTCTTTGGAGGGAAAAGTCTATCAAGTTCCTGTCTGATTTTTTTTTTTACAAGATTTCTTATATCCTTAGATTTTGAAGAATAAAATAAATATAAATACATATCTGCACACTATTTTTAGCAGCTGTGTAAGAATAATAAGATTTGTAAATTAAGGGCTTTTCATGTGGATGTTTTGCTACTGGAGTTGAATGCTCAGAAGACCTTTATAAATGCTATAAGCTCTTTAATATTATATTTTTGATCTGTCACTTAGATGACATTATTTGCCCTTGCAAGTCCACCTGTCTTTCTAGTTATGCCCTTGTTATGAACAGTATTTGTACTCACTATGCAAATATCCATGTATTATCTATTTAAACAACATCATAGAGCCATCACTCAAGGAAGTTGAATGAGGTGAACATAGACATAGGTCTTTCCCCTTCCCCCATTTTTAAATATAACAAATACTTTTTTCATCTTCCCCTTCTCCCACCCCCCTCCCCCCTTTTCCCATTTGGAAACCGTGTCAGGAACTAGGTAGTTTAAGATGAGAAATTGAGGGGACTGAGAGAGTGATCCACACAGAGCCTGGCTTCTTTGTGCTTCATCATAAGGTGTGCTGCTGGTCAGCCTTATTAAGCACCCTTCTAACGAGAACCTTGTGGGAAATCAGGCTG
>NW_006288258.1:3097170-3111198 GCF_000327345.1 Myotis davidii
AACAATTATTTTTGTGAAATCACCTCTCCAAGAAAGGTTGTTTCCCCAGGTGGGGATTTTTCCCTGGAGTTAGGGAGGGAATAAAACCCCTTAACTAAGTACCAGGCAGGTAATTAATCACTTTAACTATGAATAATCACGCTTAAGCTACATAATCTTTACTTAGGATAATCTCCTTCAGTTACTTCCTTGTAGTTTAATAGAACAATAGAGTAACCTTGGAATGGAGATAAGAAACGCCCTAATCTTTGGAATAGAATGGATAGGATTAAAATCAACTGGTATAAATACAGATGTAACAGGACAATAAAGACAGAACTTGGCTGGAGAACCTAGCTACAGAACCTGGCTATGCCGATCAACTGAACGCTGTCTCCATGTCATTCCTCCTTCGCCGACTCCGTCCACACCTTTGGAAACCCCTGGACCTGCTGGGTATAACCCCAACACCACAGAGGTTACACTCTGGGATCCTGGCCATGAGGTTGATGCCTCACCTTGCTGAAAAGAGACACTGGACCTAAATGGCGCAGCATGACTTTGTTCCTGCTTGGCTAAATTTTTCAACACCACAGGCAGTTAAGTCACCTACAGCCACGTTTGAAAAACTCGGAGAGCACCTACCCCAAGGAGATAGTAGATTTAGAGTAAGCCGTCGTCAACATAATTCCTCTGATGGCTTTTTTAACAATGGACCTCTACGAATTACAGGAGATTCCTGGCACAAGCCCTCCCTGTTTCGCCATGATTCTGTGGACTCGGGTGTTTCTAAGGGAGCATATGCTGGAATCACAGGAAACCTATCTGGTTGGCATGGCTCTTCCCGTGGTCATGATGCCATGAGCCAGCGTAGTGGGGGTGGCGCAGGAAACCATGGCCACTGGAATGGCAGCTTTCACTCCAGGAAAGGCTGTGCCTTTCAGGAAAAGCCTCCTGCAGAGATTAGGGAAGAAAGGAAAGAAGACAAGGTGGAAAAGTTGCAGTTTGAAGAGGAAGACTTCGTAAGTATTATGATGGTTTAGTTGTGCAGTTAAAACCTAACAAATAATGTCTTAATTACAAGACGTGGAACAGAAATCAGGATCCCTTTCCTCTAGCCGGAAGTCCGCTTTTACCAGTCCAATCTCTGTTATCAAACCGGTAGTACTGGCTGGTGGTGCAGTTTTAAGCTCTCCCAAAGAGAGTCCCTCCAGCACCACTCCTCCCATTGAGGTCAGCTCCTCTCGTCGGACCAAGTTGACCCGCTGAACCCCCGACAGGAAAAGGGAGTTTCTGAAGACTCTGAAGGGTGACCGGAATGGAGACGTCTCAGAGAACAGAGACTGTGACAAGCTGGAGGATTTGGAGGACAACAGCACACCTGAACCAAAGGAAAATGGAGAGGAAGGCGGTCATCAGAATGGCCTCCCTCTCCCTGTAGAGGAGGAAGGGGAGGTCCTCTCACACTCACTGGAGGCAGAGCACAGGTTATTGAAGGCCATGGGATGGCAGGAGCATCCTGAAAATGACGAGAATTACCTTCCCCTCACAGAGGATGAGCTGAAAGAGTTCCATATGAAGACAGAGCAGGGGAGAAGAAACGGCTTTGGGAAGAATGGCTTCTTGCAAAGCCACACTTCTAGCATGTTCTCCTCTTGGAGAAGCACGTGCCACGCAGAGTTTGAGGATTCAGACACAGAAACCAGTAGCAGTGACACATCAGATGATGATGCCTGGAAGTAGGCACATAAAAGTTCACAGTTAAATCTGACCTATAAACTCAGCTTGTGTGCTTTCGGAGAATACAAGAAATCTTTTCCTTTTCTTATGTTGTTGTTGAATATTTCATGCACAAGGGAAATAATCATATCCCAAAGAGAGAGCGATTGGCTTGTTTAGCTTTTGTTGTTTTTCTTTCCTGTTATTTGCTTAGTAGAGAAAATTTGTGTGGTGAGAAATATTTTTAAAATACACACACAGTATATATGGGGCGATGCACAAGTGGGAGCTGACAGTGCAGAGAGGAGGAGACACTGGTCTGCAGCAATAGCTTCCACCAGCCCTTGGGGCACTCACCCCTGTGCTCAAGCAATCATTGTCAATGACAAAGTGACTATTGAAGTTATAATTGTATTGAATTAATGCTAATAATTTGGATATTTTATTTTTGGCTGCTTGGGTAATGTTAGAGCTCTTAACCAAGCATATGTTGGAGGGTGTTTTGTTTGTTTCTTTTTTTTCTTTTTGGGTACAGCTGTAAAATATTTGGATATAGGAAATGTGTTATTCTTGCAGCCTTGATATTCAGGGTGGATTGTAAAATATAAATTTTTGTGAGATTTCAAAGATTAAGATTATTTTGATAACATTATTTACAGATTTAAAAGATGTGGTTATCACAAGTCTTGAGGGGGAAACTACTGCATAAAATAAATAACTTGGAATAAATATTTTGCATCAGTTTGGGGGGAAAAAAAAGCAGGGCTGTGAGGTGACCTGCACACCCATGTTTATGGCAGCATTATTAATAATAACTGTTAGGGTCACTGAAGGAGGAATGCACAAGGCCAAAAGGCATAAAGAATTATGAATTTATTAGGTCATCTGGAAAACCAGATGGGCTGAATCCCAAGATGGCACCAGCAGCCAGAGACAGGGAATCAGAAAAAGCCACTTTAGGGTGGGATTTTTCTGGGCAGAGAATTCTCTGGGCGGATCCGGAGGGGAAAGATAATGGTCTTAGCAAGTGGAATGTGGTTTTAGCAAATAGAATGTGGTCTAAGTGAAAGAGAACATCGATTGTGAAGTGTCTAAAGGTCAGTTCCCAGGGGCGGGGTTGTCCATTCAATTATTTTATCAGACCTAATATTAGCCAAGAAGTGGAAGCCAAGTGTTCATCGAGGGATGAATGGATAAACAAAATGTGGTAGGTACCTACACTGGAATATTACCCAGCCTTAAAAAGGAAGGAAATTCTGATACATGCTACACCAAGGATGAAATTTGAGGACACTATGCTAAGTGAAATAAGCCAGTCACAAAAAGACAAATATTGTATGATTTTGTTCATATAAGGTATCTACGGGAGCCAAATTCACAGAGGCTGAAAGTAGAATTCTGGTTGCCAGGGGCTAAGGGCAGAGGAGAATGGAGAATTGTTGTTTAATGGGTACAGAGTTTTAGTTTGGGAGGATAAAAAGTTCTGGAGATGGATGATTGTGATGGTTGCACAACGGGAATGTACTCAATGCCACTGAACCGTACACCCAAAATGGTTACGTAAAATTTTATCTGTTGTACAACAATGTGACTATACTTAACACAACTAAACTGTACATGTTAAAATGGTAAGATGATAAATCCAATGTAATGTGTGTTTTTTTCCACACACACAAAAATGATAATCTGATGAAAGTATTCACCTTCATCCCAGAGAATTGCATGGGAAAATTAATTATGTCATGTGTATTTTACCCCAATAAAAGATAATTTGAAAAATAGATTTTCAAGTTTGATTGTTACATGTCACTCTTGACATAAAATAACAGAAGGATTTTCAGTGAGTTAGAGTCTGATGGCAGGAGCCACATGATCCTGCTTATCGCAGCCAAGTTTTTAAATAATGGTTGGTGGTCAGAGTGGTTCAGATAGGACATGTGGTTGAGTGGTGTCACCTTATGCTCTCCAGATCAGAGAGATCAACTGCAGAGTAAAGCAGAAAAGCCCATGGCCACCACTGTCTATCAGCCGTGGGCAAACTACGGCCCGCGGGCCGGATCCCGCCTGTTTGAAATGAATAAAACTATTGAAAAAAAAGACCGTACCCTTTTATGTAATGATGTTTACTTTGAATTTATATTAGTTCACACAAACACTCCATCCATGCTTTTGTTCCGGCCCTCCGGTCCAGTTTAAGAACCCATTGTGGCCCTCGAGTCAAAAAGTTTGCCCACCCGATGGTGGACTCTGAGGTCAAGAGAGTTTATATCCCAATCACGTCCTTATTGTGTTTCGTGATCCGAATGTTCACTTGAGCTCCTGTTGCATCTTAGTTGAGGCTGCTTCTGCAAGTTGACTTGATAAAATGAAGTAAGTGGCTCTAAGCAAAATCAGATGTCATGTGAATTCAAAGCAAAGTATGAAAGAATAGAGGCCTTTGGATGCTGTAATGCCATATCCTTCTTTTGACATTTAGGTCACCAGGCCAGAGGTGTCATGGATTATTTGTAAAAGAAAGTTATGATTACTGGTGGGGACTGCTTGGCAGTAAGAAAATACAGTAAGCCTTTCCCCTCCGGGCTAGCGAATGCAACAATTTCTTTTCTCAATATACTGAGAAACTCGGGAGGAAGGGGGATTATTATCTCCACTTTATAGAAGGTAAAACTGAGGCACAGAAAAATAATTTGAGTTTGAGGGTGGGGTAAGAAACAGGCCCCTAGTTTCCTGATCTCAGGGCCTCCTAGCTAGGAATAGCTTGCCTTCTGTTCTGTTGATCTCGCTCAACAAAGTTTTTCCCCAAAGTTTCCAGATGGTTGGCTCCTTCCATAAGCTTTCTAGGCAGAGAAACCATACAAGGAGATTTGGACTTCCAGGTACCTCCTGGGGTGAGCGAATAGGTGGAGGACCATCACATAACTTCGCCTTTGGTTGGAGAATCTCAGTTTCCTTGCCTGCCACATTTTATTGTTTCTAACTTCATTTGAGCAGAAAAACAAAAAAGCAAAGAGAGAGATTGTAATTCCAGTAAACTCCATATTCTTGGCTTAGTCCACAAGCCCCAGTTAAGTGCCACCCTGAATAAGTGTTTCCTCTGTGTTCAGGGAGAAACCACCCCCTGACCCAGAGATGAGTTTCACAACATGCAGATGGAGGGTTTCAGAAGTCCTCAGCTGGAGCAGCTAAATAAGAGGGAGACAACACAATCCCACGGACAAAGGTCAGACCTATTTTAATCTCTGAGTGAGGCTATTACCCTGGGACAAGGCCCTTGTTGTCTGATTCCCTATTTTCAGTGATTCACAAGCCCAAACAGCTTTCATCAGGGAGTGCGAAGCCACATCCCTCTTGCAGATTTGCTTGTGAGTTAAAATAGTTCTCATTTTCAATCTTCTTGGAGTGTCTTCTGACAGACATAAAATTCCACAGGCTGTGAGCCTAGAGGAGTGTCCTGCAGGAAGTCGGGGAGGCTTGGAATGAAAGTCCCTGAGGAGGATCCTGAGTGTAGCAGGAAGTGGGTTTGCCGGGGCTTGGATGGCCCCACAGAGGCTCTGAGCCAATAGGTCAGTTGGGGGTTGGGGGAGGGGCAGAGGCTGACTCCTCCCGGAGGTGACAGTGCTGGCAGGCTTCTGCACCACTGTCATGTAAGCCTGTCCTGTGCCTGCTGAAGTGTATGCCTTGTGCCAGCGTTTCAGTCTAGATCCCATGCAGCTAGGATGATAGACACACCCTTAGTTGCTTGATGACACAGGCCTCAAATTCCATAATTACAGGTCTGTTTGGAGTGATCACCCTCATATTTTTGGGTTATTTCTCCAAAGTGAATGCTGCAATATAAAAGCCTGGTTATGCAGTTTTCACATATTCTGTGGTTTTTAAATTTGCTACTTCTCTCCTTTTTCTTAGAACTTCATCTATTGTGGAAATGTCTCAAATCACTGTTTTTGAATTGTTTAAGACCTCAGTTTGGTTCTAGAGTGTCATTTAGGATTGCTGTTTCCTTGTTGATTTTTTGTCTGGAAGATTTGTCCAGTGATGTCAGTGGGATGTTAAAGTCCCCTACTATGATTGCAACAATAATAATATCTCTCTTTATGTCCATCAGTATTTGCTTTACATATTTAAGTGCTCCTAGGTTGACCTCAGTTTGGTGCAGACAGAGCAAAGGTTGAGAAATGTAGCCTAAGCTAGCCGTCAGGGACTCTGCTTAGAGCAATAATAAGGATAAATTACTGTTTATTGACTCCTTGCCAGGCACTGTGCAATTACTTTACATATATTATCTAATCTAATCTATATAATAATCCTGCGAGATCATTTTACAGAAAAAAACAAGCAAACAAACAAACAAGGTTTAGGGAAGTTAGATAATTTTCTCTAAGGTACACAGTGGATAGAACTAAGATTCCATCTCAGATTTTCACAACACTATATGCAATATAGCAATTTTACTGAGACTTTGGAAATAAATATTGGACCTTCACTAATGCCATGGTCTTTGTGGATATCATAAAATTAAATATTTTCTAAATGTTCTTCTCTCTCTCTTTTTTTTTTAAAGAAAATGCCCCTGAAGCCAGTGAGAAACTCGGGTAAGTTGCCCTTTTCATTTGTTTATAAGAGGAAATGTGAACTTTGTGATTGTTCCACACATTCTTGCCACTTCCCTAAATCAAAGAAAACAAGAGCCACAAAAGCATGGCTGTAATGCATGTTTTCATATCATAAGGTCAAAAACCAAAGATCCTTTAACTTGCCATGAGGAAATAGTGGGAAGAGAGCATTGTCACAAAAAATACCAGGAATTGCAAAAATAAATAAATAAACAAGAGGAGTGTTGAGGGGGGTGGAGAGAAGAAATTAACATTTTTGTTTCTGAATTCTGATCCAAATCTAATGTTTTCACAAGTAACAATCCAGCAAAAGACTGAAGGCGTCTAGATTTGGTTGTATCAACACTCCACCCACAAAGTATAATGGAGAATTGATTACCACCCCCTCCCTTTCTCTGCAGAGGTCAAGCAAACAGCAGAATGCTTGACTTTTGCTATGCTTTTGTCTACAGTCTACACCCTAGAGCAGTGGTTCTCAACCTTCCTTATGCTGTGACCCATTAATACAGTTCCTCATGTTGTGGTGACCCCCAATTTCATTGTTACAAATTGAACATAATTAAAGCATAGTGATTAATCACAAAAGAATATGTAATTATATATGTGTTTTCTGATGGTCTTAGGCGACCCCTGTGAAAGGGTTGTTCGACCCCCAAAGGGGTCGAGACCCACAGGTTGAGAACCGCTGCCCTAGAGTAAGGAGAGAGTTAAGCCAATTATCCAGAATTTAAAGTCAAAGAAAAAGGAATTTGGCTCTAATTATTTAGTAAAAGTGTTTGGAAGCCTGACTTATTTACACTCATTTTTATCTTTATTTGGTATAAACAGAGTGACTTTGTGTTTAGACCCTTTCAATGGGTAGTTCTTCAAGATATTTTTAGTTACTTGACTTATCTCTACCCCAACAAGGAGAGGCAGCTTCATGTTATATAGGGAGAGACGGGGTGAGCTTTAAGAGTTGATTTTTAGCCCATTGCCAGTGCTGGAGCAGGATGCAAGCAGGGCTTCTCAACCTCAACTTCCCATCAGAATCCCTGGGGAAGCTTTTAATTAATTAAAAAATAAACAAATAAGTAAATCAACCAATCAATCACTGGGGAAGCTATAAACAAACAAACAAATGAAAAAAAAAAAAGATACCAGTGGCCTGATTCTATTTAAGGCCAACCAAGTCAGGATCTCTGAGGATGGAGCTTAGGTCAGAATATTTTTTGTGTGTGTTTGTTTTGTTACTCTTCACCTGAAGATATCTTTTTTTTTTTTTCCGAGTTAGTAATATTTTTTTCTTTATTAAGGTATTACATATGTGTCCTTATCCCCCCATTCCCCCCGACCCTCTTACCCCCTACTCATGCCTTCACTCCCCTCGTGTCTGTGTCATTGGTTTGGCTTATATGCATGCATACAAGTCCTTTGGTTGGTCTCTCCCTGTTACCCCCACCCTCCCCTACCTTCCCTCTGAGGTTTGACGGTCTGATCGATGCTTCTCTGTCTCTGGATCTGTTTTTGTTCATCAGTTTATGTTGCTCATTATATTCCACAAAATGAGTGAGACCATGTGATATTTATCTTTCTCTGATTGGCTTATTTTGTTTAGCATAGTGCTCTCCAGTTCCATCCATGCTGTTGCAAATGATAAGAATTCCTTCTTTTTTTTTTTACCACAGCATAGTATTCCATTGTGTAGATGTACCACAGTTTTCTTTCCACTGATTTTTAGAGAGTAGAAGGAAGAGGGAGAGACAGAGAGAAATACCAACATGAGAGAGACACATCGATCAGTTGCCTCTGCATGCGTCAGACCAGGGCCTGGAGCCTGCAACGGAATCGAACCCAGGACTCTTCAGTCTGCAGGCTGATGCTCTATTCACTGAGCCAAATTAACTAGGGAAGAAATTTATATGTTCTGATGAGTACTACTCAGTAAAGAAGAGTAACATTGACCAAAAAGGTGTATTTTAAAATTATTTAGAAATTGCTTTCACAAAGTCCTTTGGCTTTTATACTTTACTATTTGTACAGGTGCATTTATTTACCATACCCATTTGATGGTTTAAAGCAGTGGTTCTCAAACTTTATTTTGCATCCAAATTACCCAGGGAATTTAGTAAAATACAGTTTGCTGGGCCCCGTTGCCAGGATTTCTGGTTTGGTGGGTGTGGGATGGGGCCTAATAATTTGCATTTCTAACAAGTTCCCAGGTGATGCTGGTCCTGGGACCACAGCAAACTAAGGTAGAACTTGAACACCTCTCCCAAAATCCTCATTACAAGTGTGTGAAGAATAATGTGAGTATCTCACTTAGTATTATTCTGAGTTATTCCAAAATGGATTTGAACAATTTTCTAAAAGTATACACAATAGGTCAAAATTTCGAATTAAAAAAGGGTAAAAAGATGTGGGTGAAAAGTAAGGGTTGAAGAGTAAAATAAAATGGATTAGCACATACATATAGAAACTATTTTAAAAAATAACATGTATTTCATTATTTATCAATATATACCTTTGAGAATATCAATTCTGTATAGCAAATCTTGTGTGTGTTTTTTTAAAGATGGTGGAGTGGGAGGTCAGATCACAGTAGCAGCACAGTGACACTTCAGTAAGTTGCGCTGGTCCTCAGTTTCCCCATCCGGTGTGAATGCCCCAAGCTCCTGGGCTGCAGGTCGTAACTCATATCTTATATCATTTCTGAGCCTTTTATTTTTCTGAAGTGCCTTCAAAACTCAAGTAATAGAATATTAAACTATTCTAAAATAAAGTAAAAATGAAAAATTGCCTGGCCAATCTGAAGGGTGCCAGCCAACTATGTGAGGTCTCATTTTGTTTTCCTTATGCACGTTGACTGCTTTCAAATGGAACACAGTGAAATGGAATGAGTGGTGACACGCCTGGTTTATTTAATACAGCTGTGTATGGTAGATAACTAAACTGCAAAAAAACCTATTTGGAGGCTTGAAATTTTTAGATGCATTACATAGGAGCACACAGTCAAAAGCAAAAGATAGTCTGAGCAAATGAAGTGCGTCAGGTGGAGACCAGTTCCTGACCCGGCACCCTGTCAAACAGAGAGCAGCCATGGTAGTTTATTTATTGAGAAAAGCTAGGTCTTGGGATTTTTATACAAAATTTTATACATTTTAAATGTTGACAACAAATTCAATTTGAAAAATAATGCTATGTGAATCAAACAAAACACTTGTGAGCCAGATTTAGCCTTACTAACTGTAAGCTCCCATTTTTAGGGATTAATTTCACCTGGTTAATTACCAACTGCTCTGTGCTCTGCTCAGGTTTCTACCCAGGCAGCTAAACAATTTGTTGACTTCTATTTACATGGTTTTTCTTTAATCCACTGGTTCTCTCAGTGTGGTTTTAAGTCGCATCAGCAGCATCTGGGAACTTGTTAGAAATGCAAATTAATTTGAACACCTCAAATAGGCAAATTTGAAAGGGTCTTCCCCAGCCCTACTGAATCAGAAACTCTGGGAATGGAGCCAGAAATCTGTTTTTAACAAGCCCCTCCATGAGATTCTGAGGCCCACTAAAAGTTTGAGGTTCCCAATTTACTTGAAAAGAATTTAAGGCAGCCTCATAAAACAGAACCCATCTACTGGGTTGGTAATAAGATGTACCAGCATAGCATGCCAGAGCCAGAGCTCACTGTGCATATTTTTAAAAAGATATAATTTCAAAGTAGAATAAGAGTCTCATTTGAGAAGTTTGCTGAAGAATGGCTGTCAGTTTAGGGTTTGGTGTCAATGACCATTTTTACTCATTCTTGCCAATACCTCTAGTTGTGGTTTTCTCTCTCACCTACATTCACCTATTTTGCAGAGCAGCCCTTGCATAGTTTTTGAGGATCCAGAAGACACAAGTATAGATATAGATCCTTACACCTATTTTTTGTAGTGGAAAAATTATTTCAAATATACAAATGTGTCAAGACGTGTCTATAGAAGGACATTGACTCTGAATGAAAAAAAACAAAACACCTCAATCTTAAATCAGTATATTTACCATCATCTAGCTGTTTGGCAACAAACATCAACATTCCAACTTGTTATTTAAATTTGAACATTTGAACATGCTATTTTCTTCCATATGTTTGACATCTTGAAGTTAGCATGACATGATATCAGAAGCACTAGTGGGCACTAAGGAAACTTGTTCCACGTCTGTCCATACTCATCTGTGTGCCTTGGACTGGTCGTTTGCAACTTCCGTTTTCTGAGTCTATAAAATGAAGGACTTGCACTGAGTGATCTCTGAGAGATTTCAGCTCTGGAAACATTCTATGATATTAAAGCTTAGAGTCATGTGGGTTATGAGTCTTAGCTGAAGCTTCTTTAATTGTTTGGCTATCTGCGGCTAGTGTATTCACATGCATTCCATTTAAATCACATGCTGTGAGCTCATTTAATTGAACTTTTAAAGTAATACTTAGGCATTTATATATTGCTTTTCATCTTCAAAACACTTAATATACTTAAGAATCCTTCCAGTAACCCATCTAACACAAGTACTCAGTTCAAAACTGAAGTTTGTTGGTGGTGATGGTATTATAAGTCCTTTTCTATTTTAAGCTGATCTAACCAAAGTCAGAAGGAAATATTACTTACTGGACAAAAGTGAAGGTTTCTATTGCAAGAAAATTGAAAAATCTATGTAATGTATGTTTTTGGCTGCTGGCTTGCAGGTTTGTAGTCTTAAATTTTCTCTGTAGTTTACCAGAGAGCAACGCCTTTGAAAATAATGCCAAACACATGTTTAACTTTGGTAGCCTTTACTCTTTAATGAAAATGTAACTTTGAATAGGGTGTATAATCAGAGACCCAGTAATAAAACTATTGCTTAAGATTTTAAAGTTTGGTTTGAGGGTTCATAATGCTGATACGGAATGAACAGTGTGAATGGAGTGAGGGGCTGTGCAAAGGGATAGCAAGGATAAAAGGTGAAGGGGAGGGAAGAAAGATGAATTCTGTGAGGTGACTGTGTAACTGCAGAAGAATCTCACTATCTTCCCAGTGAGACTTCTCCAGACAAGTTCAAAGATAGGAACACTGGTGCTGAGGTGAATGTCAGAAGTACCTGTGTGAGTAATTCTCTTGTATGAAATGAGATCACTTTTAGCATAATGCTTATACATTTTGCTGTGCTTTAAAAGAAGTTTTGATCAGACTTTTCTTTTGCTATCTGCTTTAATTCTAGAATTAATTTTTCTGTAAATTCCAAATTCACTGTATTATAATTTTAAAGGTGTTTCATGGTCATAGATATTTGTGAAATTGCTGCTTAAGCTATATATATATATCGAGAGAGAGAGAAAGAGAGAGAGAGAGAGTTTTATGTTCTGATTTAAAAGAAAAATACCCTGAAGCTAGTTCATTCATCTTTAATGATGCTGTGAAAATGTAGCTTTGCTAAACTGAGCTTTTAAGTTAGACAGTCTTTTCCTGGCAAATATTTTAGATTGTCTACCCTGGAACTCCTTATAGACATTTTGCTCACACTGTTATAAAAACATGCATTTGTCTCAGAAAACACTATACTGTTTTCATATTTATTGGTTCACCAAACCTAAATTTCCAAAAGTACTAACATTTGCTATCAGATGAAAACATGTTGTAGGGGAGGCAGCTGAGGGTGGCCTTCTCTTTGTTTCCAGCTGAGCTACTCCTTGTCCAGCAATTCCCTGAGGTCCCAGCAGGCCTTGTGGCTGTGCTCATCTTAGCAGGTTCTGAAATGCGATGTTTTCTCTTGATACAGGGTTGATGTAGCATTGAGATGACTAGCATTTCATGTGATACTTTTTCATAGAGACTCTATGGTATGAGGCAGAGATAGACATTATTTATTTTTAATGCTTTTTTTTTTTCAGAGAAAAAGGAAGGGCGAGGGAGAGAGAGAGGAACATCAATCTGTTGCTTTCTGCATGCACCCTGAATGGGAATGGAACCTGCAACCTGGGCATATGCCCTGACCTGGAGTCACACCAGCAACCTTTTGTTGTGCAGGATGATATACTCAACCAACTGAGCCGTACTTGCCAGTGCGAGGTAGACCATTTTTGAAATTAGACTACTCTAAAGAATTCCTGGGTCTCAAGATCTCCCAGATCAGTAGCCAGAAGTTTTCTCTGGGAGAAGGGAATCACCTTATACAAAGGAAACTGGGGAACTGTGGGGGCCATTTTGTCCAGGAAGTAGTAGAGCCAGGGAAATTGTCTTCATTAGTCCTCAGGAGGTCTTTCTTTCTTACACAGTGTTGAAGGAATGATCACAAATTTTTTCTTTCTAATATTTACTTTTCTGACATTGCAACTATCCAGGTGGAAGTGATTTTTCCATGCTCCATAAATCTGCTCCTTCACAACTTAGTACATTCTGCTTTATGTTTTTATGAACTGTCTACATATCTTATTTTCTGTATTAATTTAAGTTCTTTTGGGCAGATATCATAAACCATTAACCTCTCTGTTTCTCTTTGTGCCTATAATTCTACCTTGCACACCATAGAGACTTAATACAAGATTATCTATTCTATATATTCAATTCAATTAACATTTATTGTGAGGCCCTCTTTTTTTCTTTTCACCAAATAGTTCCTTGTTGGGGTCCAACCCCAGCAGGCCCAGTGGTTCCCCAAGGTGTGGACAGAGTTGGTGAAGAATGAATGACACGGAGGCTGAGTTCAGTTGATCATCATAGCTGGGTTCTGTAGCCAGGTTCTCCAGCCAAGTTCTGTTCAGGATCTTTAGCCAAGTCCTGTGTTTTATTGTCTTGTTACATCTGTATTTATACCAGTTGATTTTAATCCTGTCAATTTCTATTCCAAAGTTTAGGGTGTTTCTTATCTTCATTCCAGGGAGTAAAGATTATGTAGTTTAAGGGTGATTGTTCTAGTTAAAGTGATTAACTACCTGCCTGGCATTTAGTTAAGGGGTTTTATTCCCTCTCTAACTTCAAGGAAAAATCTCTACCTGGGGAAACAACCTTTCTTGGAGAGGTGACCTTGGTCAAAACACATAGCGCCAAGAAGGTGAGCAAATATATTAAGAACAGTATGCCATATACGCCAGGTCCCTTGAAACATATGCTGTGCAGATGTTTCTTTCCTGCAGCAACTGTGTCAAGCAGCAAGGATAGACCCGCTTCCAGCAGTTCCTTCATTTGAGACATTTCAGTAGTGATCCTGACTAAAAAATTCCTACTTCTTGCATTTAAAACATATATTTTTAAATCATGGATCCATAATAATTTCCAAGGAAACACAGCACTTGTCCTCCTCCTATATAGCCATCAAGTGTGCAAGCATATGGTTGGAAATAGACTATCTAATCACAATGGCTTTGGCCAAGAAAAGAAATGCAAAATGCCATTATATTTTCAGACACTGTAGGAAATGTATCAGAATGCCAAAATATAAATTGCTATATCCTGAAATTCTTCTCATGTACTTACTCTTAAGAGGGTGTCAGAAAGTAGTGTTCAGGGTCCATATATTTCAAGTGCGTTAAAACATGCTTCATCAGGATTTCATTTACAACATTGTAAGATGCAACATCGATTTAACGCATACCATTTCTTTAGAGTGAGTTTTAAAAGAAGGAAAGAGCCGAAACCGGTTTGGCTCAGTGGATAGAGCGTCGGCCTGTGGACTGAAAGGTCCCAGGTTCGATTCCGGTCAAGGGCATGTACCTGGGTTGCGGGCACAC
>NW_006288258.1:3111295-3139023 GCF_000327345.1 Myotis davidii
ATTTATATCAGCGTCAAGTAGACTTTAAAAATGAACTTCACTAACCTGTTTTCCTAATTCTGTTTAACCCCACTGACCCTTTACATTCTCTCTGTTTTTGGTACTAAAAAGGTTGAAAGCTATGGAAACTTCAGAGATGTCTCCCATCTTTATCCTTGTCCTTTTCTCCCACCTCTATCTATTTTCACTGAACAGTTTTCTTTGGCACTCTTTTCTTTTTGTACACAAAGAGTTTTCTTATTCTCTTTTTATTCTAGAGTATTTCCTTGTAAGGATGTACCGTAATTAATATAAAGTCTTCTAATGGTATACATTTAGGTTGTTTCCATTGTTTTGCTATTATAAACAATGATTCAATTAATAAATTTTTGCAAATGTCATTTTGCAAATAAGCAAGTATGTTGGTTAAATAAACCCTCAAAAATAACATTACTGGAATAATTTCTGTGTGCATCTATAGGGGTTGTCCAAATTTACACCCCCACAGGTATATTTTCAAACCATTGAATTTTTGCCAATCTCCTAGATAAAATATAATATCTGAGTATAATTTTAATTTGCACTTCTCTTAAAATGAATGAGCCACTGGACAGGGCAGACATAAATTTTGGTAGTACTTCTAATGGGAAATGGCTACAGGAACAAGTGAAATAAGCATGAAGTAGCCCCGTAGAATGAGCTTCTTGAAGCTTCTGGAAAAGTTTTACTGGAGAGGACACAAAACAGGTGTGAGATGTTGACAGAATTTGCCATCACTTTTAAAGACCTACTTAGGGAAAACAAGTGTGAAAGAGCTCACATGTTCCTAAGATAAGACTACAATGAAGCTGTGGCTAGAAGCCTTTATCTCACTCCAGATAACAGGCACTTGAAGATGACCAGGACAACAAGAACAGATGAAAAAGGGGAAACCTCTGTCATTCTCCACCTCCACACAACCCAGTTCACATCCAGAGGGATGGCTCCTAGTTAGTATGGTCTGTACTGACCACAATGAGTGCGAATTTCATGGATTATCATAGCCTGTTAGTTGCCCTCACCATATAAGGGAAAGTTAATTGGACAGAGCTGTAATCATGGAGTAAATGGCTTTGGAGGATGTTTTAAATATCTCAGTAAAATATACTATGTAGATGTTTACATCGGTCATTTAAGGAGCTCTGAGATATGGAGAGAATTCTGGACTAGATGTCAAAAGCACTGAGATTTAATTCTGGTTCTGCCATTTAGCTACCTAATTGTGTAAATCTGAGCAAATGATTTATCCATTTTGGTTTTGTAGTCTAAATTATTCAGCTTTGCTCTACTAATGAATAACAAGGTAGCTTACAACAAAAGGTAAACAAAGTTTGTTTTTTATGTTGTTGAGGTGTGGAAAGATGGATCAGATGCATGCCCACTTGAAGTGCCCTCTTTGTTCTAGGATGAAAGAGCTGTTCTCTTCAGGACATTTGAGCAAGAATAAGGAGCTGGCAAAACCACATGATGATTGTTAGAGCTTCTGCTTGGCCATGGCATAGGCAAAGTTTCCTCACATGCCCATGGCAAAATAAAGGCCATGTGGCCAAGCCCCATGTCACTAAGGTAGAGATATCTACTTCTCCTGTATGAGACACTGCATGTTGCACAGCAATGGGTGGAATTAATTAACCCTTTTATAGGAAAAGGAAGTGAATATTTGGATCCAGTGATACAATTTATCTCAAGTTCGAATCATAATTTCATCACTGCTTCCTGAATATACAACACAATGCTCTCTCTGAACTTCAGGTATTAAATGAGGGCCTAAATGATCTCCATCATCCTTTCTGTTCTAAAGTTTTATTTTCTGGGAAATAGTCATTTTGATTTGCTGTCGAAATGTGGTTAGAAGAAAGGAATGCTGTTTTTTTTTGTTTTGTTTTTTTGACTGCAATTACCTAAAGGCAATGTTCTACATTGTCTGTTCTTATGAGTGCCTAGGATACGATGAATGACAAGCACAACTGGTTATAGTTAATCTCATTTTACTAGGTGGTGAGTGATGGAGTTTGGATTAAAACCCAAACTTGTTACATTTCCTAAGCACAAATGCTCTTGTATGTTTAGGTCTGAATTTCTTAAATTCATTTGGCAATACAATACTTTTAAAAGTATACCTTAGTGATGAGACAGCAACTGGAGCTCATGAGAAATAGACTTGGGTTAACAGAAATCATGAAAGAGTCTGATGAAAAATTAATTGCAATTAGAAACTATCAGTATTTGATTCATATGCAAATATGTAGTTGACATTGGATAACATTATGGATACATGCTGAAATTGTCAGATGAGATACCTAACTTAGACTAGTAATAATAATAGAAGGAAGACAAAGGTGGCATCAGTTGCTGGGTAGGTATATCCTGTGCAGCAATGGCAGACCTCACATCACATGGTCTGTGTTATATCATCCTGCAAGTGACTAACTAACATACACTTTAAAAATTTATCTTTATTGTTCAAAGTATCACATATTCCCCTGACTATTTGATATTTTTACACACACTTTTTAAAGGGAACTGGTTTCATAGTGCATGGTGCTTCAATTAAAAAACAAACAAAACTTGAATAATTATGAAAACATAGCAAGAGCTATGACTTCTTTTGCTAAGCAGAAGGAAAAAAGGAATATGAAAGTGTATGTTCACTATGATTATAACCATGTAAAATATGTGTACTGAGAAAAACCACAATGGAACAAAAATGAGATAGTTTGGTAGGATGGTGAAATTGTAGGTGATTTATTTTAAAAAAGAAAAGATTTCCTTTGATATTTTTTTCTCGTTTAAACATAAACATACAATAAAAAAATTTGGCACCAGTGATAACTGAATCCTAAAACCAGCTAGTGGTGACATACTACTTCTTGTGCTTGTGCTGGCTGGAACAAGGTTATACTAAGAAACTATTTGACCAGTTCCCTGTGCCTTATGCTTTTAGATTTCTCCAGTAATTAAATAGTAAATATTTCTCACTATTGTTCATTATTGGCCATTGTGAATAAGAATGAATAGAATTGGATCTCAGTGAATTCCAGCTCTGTACCTCCCTGTTTGATGAAGAACAGAATTGGGGTGGGTTATGAAATGGATCATTAGTAAACATTTTCCCAGTCTTATTTGGAAGTAAAATGTAAGATAATTTTAAAGCTTACAGCTAGTAGCCCTACAATGTGTAGGAGAATCAACACATTTATCCTTGTTCCTTCATTAGCATTTCTTAGCTTTCAAAATATGTATGTTTTTATAACTAATATAAATTATATATATTTCCTCACCAGGATACATATGCTGTAAATCTAAAGAGAATTTTGGATCAATCTGACTAGAATTATCTTTTCCTTTTTTTAACCCAATTCGTGGGGTTCATACTTGTGAACAAAAAGTGACTAGATGAAAGATACCACTCAACCAGGTTTGACATTTTTCTTTTAAAAAAATATGTTTTTATTGATTTCAAAGAGGAAGGGAGAGGAAGAGAAAGAGAAAAATAAAGATGAGAGAGAATCATTGATTGGCTGCCTCCTGCAATGGGGACAGAGCTGCAATCCAAGAATGTGCCCTGACTGGGAATTAAACTGTTACCTCATGGTTCATAGGTCGACACTCAACCGCTGAGCCACACTGGCTGGGTGACACTATTCTTAGAGTTGATAGGATTTTAACTCAGCTAGAAAGGTTCAGTTAGTTGCAGTGTTGTCCTATGCTCTGAAAGGTTGTGGGTTCAATTCCTGATCAGGGCACATACCTCAATTGTGGGTTTGATCCCTGGTTGAGACACGTAGTACAGAAGATGATTTTTCTCTCTCATATTGATGTTTCTTTTTATTTCTCTCCCTCTCTCTCTCTCGCCCCCCTCTCTATTTTCCCCCTCCCCTCCTCTAAGCATGTCCTCAAGTGAGGATTAGAAAAAAAGTTGATAGCCCTAGCCGGTTTGGCTCAATGGATAGAGCATTGGCCTATGGACAGAAGGGTCCTGGGTTCGATTCTGGTCAAGGGCATGTACCTTGGTTGCAGGCTTCTGAGTAACCAATAGATCAGAGTTTCCAACCAACACTCTCCCTGAATCTCCACAGTCCATCAACCTGGAAGCTCTCTGAATCACATCTATTTAGTGGAGGCTTAGTGAAAACTGAAAACTATGGCTTCTGAAAAGCAGGAGGCATAATTATAATTTTCAGGCGTTGGCATGGACTGTCCAATACACTGTCATGACATGAGGAGATATTTGCCATATTAAGTGAGAAAAGCAGAATCCAAATTTATACAATGCAATTTAAATAATGGGAGAAAAAAAAGAAAGTATACAAATTAAAAAAAACCACATTTTGATTTAGGTAGTGAGTCAACACTAGTTTTTCCTTTTTAACCTTTAGAAACTTATCTCTAAGTGCAGATACTACTTTATACAATGTACTTTATATTTATAAAGTCTAAATAAAATATTTAAAAATATACACCATTTTTTCTTTTATAAACTATGCACAAGAAAACTAGAGTGGTATTAATTACTGAGATCATTTAGTTTGGGGATTTTATAGTTTCGAAAGAAAAAATAATTTTAGATAGGATTTCTTCTTTGTCCAGTTCTCCCTCTTTGCTTAACTGTCACAATTATATTGTCCTCAGCATACTTATTTTCATGAACATGGAGATCACGTAAAGTCCTTGTTTCACCCAGCTCAGTCTGCATGTGCTGGCTCTTCAAAATAGTTTTTAAAAATCTATTTACTGGAGAAATCTGTAACATACGGCTCTCAGTTTATTTTCCAGCTGCTTTGTTTTAACCTTGACTCTGGGGTTCCCCCTCCCCTCCAACCCCAAATAATTTATATTAAGGCAAGGTGCAGGATAGTGGGGAGTTGTACTTTTGATGTAAGGATGTTGAGGCACAGAGCATGGAAAAAAAAGAGAACAGAATCATTTTAGCAAATTATATAGAAGGTGATTGTCCATAATTTTCAATTCTTTCTCACCCATACTTTCCGCCTCTTCTTCTTCGTTTGCCTTTATAAAACTTTCACATATACTCTGCTTTGCCCCCACCTGAATGACTTGTGTTTTTGAAGTAATTCTAAAACCTCTGTGGGCAAAAAAGTCACCCTTTTTAAAGTCACAGGATCACAGAAGCAATTAATTAAAAACAGCAGGCTCATACCTGATGTCTTTGGGATGACTTTTAATTATGCTAAATGCCCTACTTTTCCTAATGAGGATGTTCTGTAAACTTGCACATGGTTTTCCCACACTGCCCTTGCAGACAAATCTTGTGTCCAGCAGGACTGTTGCTGCCTGCCAGACCAAATCCTTTCTCTGCGACAAAGCCTGCCATTGTGTCCCCCATGCAGCCCCACTGATCTTTCCCAAAAGGCCTTTTTAGAACATGCGCACACTTATTTCCATTCGCTGTTGTGCTGGACGCAATAATAGCCAGAGAACCATGGTAACTTGCTTGGACTCAACGTTGTCTAGTGTTCTCTGAAGGCCATATGTGGCAGCTGTACTCATGTGTGTGTGTGTGTGTGTGTGTGTGTGTGTGTGTGTGTGTGCAGTTGGGGGAGGGCAATCTCTGGTGCTTTTGTTGGAGAGTGAGAGAGGAATAAAGAGCTTGAAGAAGTGACAAGGTGTCAGTATCCTCCTGACTCAGCTGTTCGGGGCCTAATCCCAGCCCACAACTGGATGTCCAAGGATTGAAGAAAAATGTCCCTCCTGGCTAATTTCCAACTGTTTCCAAATGTACTTGAGAAAGTTCCATGTGTTTTTTTTCCCCATGTAGCACCTGCTCTAACAATCCCAAAGCAACTTTTTTCTTCTCCATTATATTGTACATCTGTTATTTTGCTGACATGGAAGCTAGCATAACAATTAGGTTCATTACTTGCCCAATAAATTGATTCCAGCTAAGCTTAAAGACCTCAGTGTAGTCTTTGAGTATTTATTCAATGAGAGAACACATGAAAAAATCCTGCCCCCAAAGGCTTTTGGGTGGGGGGCGGGGAGGGGGAGGGAGGAAGAGTTAGACCAGTGACATGCCATTCATTTCAAGGTAGTGATGAGAAAAAATTAGAAAGCCTGAATGTTGGGTAAGACAATGAGAAGTATCCAGGAATCATTTTTACTTTGTCTTAAGCAAAAACAATCTTGGGGAAGTACTTGAAAAAAAATCCTCAATTTTGTGTCTAAAACAATTTTAACAAATGAAAACCTTGATGGGTGAGAGTTCTTCCCACCCCCCACCACCCCATCCCCACTTCTTCTCAATAATGAAAATAAAGAAATAGGTTCCGCTGAAACCGGTTTGGCTCAGTGGATAGAGCGTCGGCCTGTGGACTGAAAGGTCCCAGGTTCGATTCCGGTCAAGGGCATGTACCTAGGTTGTGGGCACGTCCCCAGTTGGGGGGGCGTGCAGGAGGCGGCTGATCGATGTTTCTCTCTCATTGATGTTTCTAACTCTCTATCTTTCTCCCTTTCTCTCTGTAAAAAATCAATAAAATATATTAAAAAAAAAAGAAATAGGTTCCTCTCTAGAGCTAAATTTTCTTAGATTTAAAAAAATCTACTGTACTTGGGTAGGAGAGAAGCTGGGGTGAGCTGGGCATTTGCCAATACCATTCTTAGTCTTCTTCACTTCTCCCTACCCTTTGACCCTGTAGCTCCTCCTAGACCTCTGTGCCCCACTTCTGCCTGACCCTTAGTCCTGACAACCTGTAGGTGGTGGTGGTGGTGGCAGGGTGCTAACAGGAAGGAACAGAGGTCTCTAGCTAGGAATCTGTACAGGTGAATCCCTGAAAATTGGCCCAACTTCCCAGTGCCCTATAGCCCCCTCTTGTTTATTCATTTACCCTCATTTAGAGTCATTTGCAGATATTTAGGAAGATTTTTCAGCAAAAGGAAATTGTAATATTTCTACAGAGTCCAAGTGAATGAAGACCATGTCTAAGGCTAAAAAATATTGTTATATTTCAATTCCATACAATAAATATAATTGAACACTTATTATGTACAAAGAATTGTGACAGGGAATAAGGATGAATAATACATAGCTTTCTTGAGGTTATGCAAAAGATAGAGGTAGGAAAGAATAAGTCCATACCCTAAATCTCTATTACATGGCAAAATTAGGTAAGTCACACAGTTGACATGCATTTTAAAAAGTATCTGGAGTTTCAAAATACATCCAAAATTTTATCATTTCAACATGTAAAGATTATAATTTTACATATTTTTCATGCTAACGCTTCAGAACCCACTGTATATTTAATAGTTAGAATGTGTATCTTATACTTAGACAGGTGGTCAGTAATTACATATGGTTAGTAGCTACCATTTTGGACAGCACAGATTTAGACAGTTCACAGATTTGGGGCCAATTCTTCCCCATTTAGGAAAAATAATTCTACTCTTCTTGGATTTGGATAGTATCTCCTCAGATCATGCATATATAAAACATACATCTACAAGGTTTAGATTTATGATATATAGATAGAACTGGACACAGCACTGCATTGTGCCGTCAAAGGTATGGTTCAATTGGTGATCACTAAAAAATGCCAAATGGAAAAAAAATTACTTTCCCTTCTCCAACTTTTCCACTTTTGGAAATATATCTTTAAAATCAGAGAAGGGCTTATTTTGGGGTTAAGTGCATACATTTGGTGTATGTTTGTGTGTATGCATGCTCACTTGCATGTTTTTTTTTTTTTTTTTTTTTGGTCTCTGTATTCTGTGAAAGATGGGTGGCCTCATTGTTTAATGGAAGTAATAATGCCATGGCAGTATTGGTAAAATTCCTGGCCTTAGGACATAGTAGAGAGGGCTTCCTGACTGCCATCCCAGTGTGGGGAGAGCAGGATAATTACCGATGGTAAATAAAAGCTAGCATACATTCCTGAAGCATATGTGAATGTATTCCATCTGAAAGAGAATGAGCCTTGGAGCTCTGTAACTACAATCATTAGCTTTAAAAATTTATTTGTGGCCAAAAACAATTTTTTTAATGCAATGGAATTGTTAGCCTTAAAAATAAACAAACTTGTAATTATTAGTTTGAGACAGAAATGCTAAAATATAGGATCCAGGAAAGTGGGTGAAGTGAGTGGAGAGGAAAATCTCAAATGTAGAAAGATACTCAGTGAGGAAAGTAAGAGGACACAAAAGCAAACTTGCTGTATTTTACTAACCTGGCCAAGATCAACCCTCCCACATCCAGGGTAGCTGCAGATCCCTAGAGCCCCACCCCTACTCCCCAGAGAAGGTACTGTGGGCAAGAGGGTAAGAGGGAATTTGGGCAACTTTTTCCCAAATATATTCCATCAAATAGAAAGCCACTTAGTTTAATATTTATTTATTTATTTATTTATTTATTTATTTATTTATTTATTTATTGTATTTTTATTAATTTCTGAGAGGGAGACAGACAGATAGAAACATCAATGATGTGAGAGAATAACTAATTGGCTGTTTCCTGCATGTCCCCTACTGGGGATTGAGGCCCAAACCCAGACTTGTGCCCTGACCAGGAATTGAACTGTGATCTTCTGGTTCAAGGGTTAATGCTCAACCCTGAGCCATGCTGGCTAGACATGGACATCTTTTTAAAATCCTATCTAATAAAGAGGTAATATGCAAATTGACCATCACTTCAACACACAAGATGGCCCCCCCATGTGGACATAAGATGGCTGCCAAAAGATGGCCAGCAGGGGAAGGCAGTTGTGGGGAGACCAGGCCAGCAGGGGAGGGCAGTTGAGGGGAGACCAGGCTGGCAGGGGAGGGCAGTTGAGGGGGACCAGGCTTGCAGGGGAGGGCAGTTGGGGGTGACCAGGCCTGCAGGGGAGGGCAGTTAGGGGTGACCAGGACGGCAGGGGAGGACCATTAGGGGCAATTGGACTGGCAGGGGAGCAGTTAGGCATCAATCAGGCTGGAAGGGAGTGGTTAGGGGGTGATCAGGCTGGCAGGCAGGTGAACGGTTGGGAGCCAGCAGTCCTGGATCCAGGCCTGTGGGATTGGGCCTAAATGGACAGTTGGACATCCCTCGAGGGTTCCCAGATTGGAGAGGGTGCAGGCTGGGCTGAGGGACCCCCTCCCCTCCTGTGCATGAATTTCATGCACCGGGCCTCTAGTAAGTATATAATAATGAAGCTTATCAATCTGTAATTAGATAACCAAACTGCTCAGGTAGAAGAAAGGAGAGGAAGCATCAGGGGCCTATTCTCTAGCAGGCCCTTTACATATGCCATCTCAATTAACTGCCACATATTCATTTATATTTGTTTGAAAATGTTTGCAATTGCAGAGAAATAAATGAATACATGTTTATTGTAAAAGAAATTGTGTATGAATCCAATTTACAGATGAGACCACTGAGATTCAGGGAGGTTGAGGGATTTGGTATGCAGTAGAGATCAGATCTGAAACTAAGCTTTACTTCCTTATCACAAGAACCTCCTGAGTGATATAGGTAAGCTATGCCTATTTTAATGTAGAGTAAAAGAAGGGTGTTGAATGAGAGCTATTTCTGTGGAACAGAGATGATATGAAGCAAGGCAAAGGAGGGATGGGAACACCATTGCCATTTAATGCCAATGCCACTAATCAGGTCCCCCGGTCTTCCCACTCTTGCATGTATGTCCCAGTAACAATCCTTCATTGTTGTGTAGATTCAAGGAGAAAATAGAAAGGACCTTTTAAAAATGTGAGGTTGTATATGTTAATACTACTAATAATGTATAATGTTTGACATTTATAAGAGTGAAGAGCAAAAGTGGAGCCATTGGACAGCTATTGAACAATGAGTAATTGATATCTCAAGGGGAGAGAAAACAACACCAAAACATTGACAAGGATGTCAGGAGTTGCTAACAATATCCATCCCATTCTGACCTGTGTTGTCCTGGTTCTGATCTTTCAGTCTTTAATTTGTGCAGATTTTCATTGAATGCTTGTCCAGTCAGATACTAAGTTGGCATTGGTGGTACCAAAGTGGTCAGTGACCCCTGTCTTGGAATTAAGGGCTTTTGAGCCACTGAGAAGCTTGTTTGGGAAGCAGGGTGTGGGCCCCAGTGAAGCAGGTGCTGTGGAATCTAAATCGCGGGCCACACCACAAGTACGTAAGAGTCATTCACATCAGAAAGCCCAGTCAGCTTTGGAATAGAAACAGGTGATCCCTTTTAAAACAAACAAAACAAAACTATACAATGCAGAATATGTAAACAGCTTCCAAAAGAGCGCAGTGGGGGAGAAATTATTAATCTTTGTTTCACTTAAAAGATTTCAACAAAGAGTTTCTTTGAATATGAAACTAACTCAATGGTCTTAAACATACGGTATGTTCAGAGATGATGAACCATTTGATTGTGAGCCAGATGGAAACAGCTCATGATGTGATATTCAGAGTTATTGCTAAAAGATCATCCATCAGCCAAGAAGATAAAGGATTTCTGGGAAGACAGTTTAAGTCAATGGGTGAAATGGCAATGCAAAAAAATGTGCCAAAATAGAACTTTTGTCAGTTTTTTTGTTCTACATTGAAAATAAGTTGTTTTTGAATTGGATATCTAGATATGAGGATACATTTATGGCAAACTGGAAGAATTTTGAAAAAAAAACCATAATGTATGTAATTATAGTTTCCTCTACTTGCAAATATACAACCTTCCTAGAGAATTCTTCATGTATTTAATAATCTCTTACATTTTGCAACAGATATTCTTGTTCCTTGAAATTTGAATTAGTCCTTCCAGCTTACTCTCCTGTTTCTGGTCCTGTGTCACTCCTTCATTTTTGAAAAAAGATACCAGATCTCAAAACCCTGCAACTGGATTGGGAGAGTCCACGTGGTTTAGTAGAAAGCGATGCAAAATGAAAGTAGGACAAACTCCAGTCTTGTACCAGCTTTACCACTATCCAGCTATTTTGAAAAATTACTTATGCTTCCTTTCCTCTTAGGATGAGAGTATTGGATTTTATAATTTCTAATGACCTGACACAGTTCCAAAATTCCATTCTGTTAGTTCACTATTTCAGATGCTGTTTTTAGATGACTGTGAACTGCTCAAGACTTATGTGTAAACGTAGAACTTGCTCCTTCCCAATAGATCCCCGAGGAAATCCAAATGGAAATGGACAAAGAGTAATAGAGGTGGAGTTTTACCGTTTCCTCTTCTTTTCTTTCTTTGGCATTTTGCCCGATTTCTTAACTTCACTCCGATTTCTTTGAAACCATGCTTATTGTTCTTGTTGCCATAAAACAGCATGAATTCTGTCATTATTTCATTGAAAAGAACATTTTTTGAGTACCTGTATGCCTCTTACAACTTCTCTGATGAAACTCTAGCAAATGTTACCTCATTTTGCAAGCTGACAACAGTGCTCTTCAAGGCTCCAAGCCTCTGTGCTGTTCTCTGGCCTGGTGACTCTCTACAGCCCTCTCCATCATTTAAAACCAATCTCAAATATCACTTCCTCTGCCGAGCCCCTGGAGAACTTCCACTTTTGCATTCATCACATTGCACTGTAATTGTTTGTTTACACATCTGTTTCCTCAGCTAGACTCAGCGCTCTCTGAGGTCGGAAATCTTGTCTTGTTCAACTTTGCAACTTCCTGTTGGCTGCTGGGAAGTCCAGAGCCAGAGAGGTGGCCCACCCTGAGCAAGTATGTGACCCTGCGGGGAAGTTTTCCTGCCTCTGCACTTGCCCCCTTTCCTCCTCGTTGGCCTTATCTTTCTTATCTACTTCCTGTTATCTGGCAGCAGGGTTTATATCTTTGTAAGTCATCTGAAAGAATGTTTAAACAACTAAGAGGTTTAATAAGGAAAATGTTCATCTACATATTCCTAGGGCTTAATACAGCACTGGTCCCTGGTAAGTACTAGGATACTAAATAAATGTATGTTTAATAAAGGACAAAATAATAGCAATATGTGAATCTTACTATGGACGAGGTATTGTCCTATGCAGTTTATATGTATTAATTCATTCAATTTTCTCAACCTAGGAGCAGAAATTATATGACCCCCATTGTATATATAAGAAAACGGAGGCTCAGGAAGTTGAGGTAACAAGTACAGGTTACACAATTTGAAAGTGGCAGTAAATATTCACACAAAGGTGATATGACAGGAAGATGGTAATTTATTTCTCTGTTGAGTCATCGCCAGGATTTCATAAATGAAAGTTATGCCTGTTAATCTAATATTTAAGGACAATGGATTAGGTACAGGTTTTGTTTTGTTTTTTAATATATTTCTATTGATTTCAGAGAGGAAGGGAGAGGGAGAGAGAAATAGAAACATCAGTGATGAGACAGAATCATTGATTGGCTGCCTCCTGGACACCCCCAACCAGGGATCTAGCTGCAACCCAGGCATATGCCCTAAAGGGGAATCAAACTGACTTCCTGGTTCTTAGGTCAATGCTCAACCACTGAGCCATGCTGGCTGGGCAGGTACAGTTTTTGTTTCACATATAAGTGTATCTGTGGTGGCTTTTTTCCTTTATTATTATTTTTTAAATATTTATTGTTGAAAGTATTATATAGATTCTCCTTTTCCCCTCATAAACTTCTTACAGCCCACTCCTGTCCTCCTACCCCAGGCCCTCACCACCCCATTGTCTGTGTCCACAGGTTGATTTTTTCCCTTTAATTTACAAATCTCTCTATCATCTCTATCTCTGTATTTCTATCTCTATCTCTATTTCTATCTCTATCTTTATCTCTATATTTCCATTTATTTTACTTTATTTTAATTAAATTTATTGGGGTTACATTGGTTGATAAAACTTATAAAGGTTTTAAGTATACAGTTCTATAATACATCATTTGCACATTGCATTGTGCACTCACCATCCAAAGTCTAGTCTCCTGTCACCATTTATCCCCCCTAGATCCTCTTCTACCTCCCCCTGACACCCTTGCCTTCTGGCAATCACCATACTGTTATCTGTGTCCATGAGTTTTGTTTTGTTTCTTTAAAATATATTTTTATTGATTTCAGAGAGGAAGAGAGAGGGAGAGAGAGATCAAAACATCAATGAGAGAGAATCATTGATCAGCTGCCTCCTTCATGTCCCCTACTGGGGATCAAGCCCACAACCTGGGCATGTGCACTTGACCGGAATCAAACCCGGAACTCTTCAGTCCACAGGCTGATGGTCTCCATTGAGCCAAATCGAGTAGGGCCATGAGTTGCTTTTATTGCTTTAACCCCCCACCTATTTCACCTAGCCTCTAAGCTCTCCTCCCCTTTGACTGCTTTTAGGCTGTTCTTTATCTAAGAGTGTTTCTATTTTATTTGTTAGTATATTTTATTAATTAGATTCCACATATGAGTGAAATCATATGGAACTTGTCTTCCTCTGACCGGCTTATTTTGCTTAGCATAATATTCTCCAGCTCCATCATGCTGTCACAAAAGGTAGAGTTCCTTCTTGTTTTTTGTTGTTGTTGTTTGTTTGTTTGTTTTGTTTTATAGTTGAGTAGTATTCCATTGTATAAATGTACAACAGCATTTTTATCCACTCATCTACTGATGGGCACTTGGGCTGCTTCCAAATCTTGGCTATTGTAAATAGTGCTGCAATGAACATAGGAGTGCATCTACTCTGTTGAATTAGTATTTTATGGGAGTTTGTTAGGGAAAATGTTACCTAAGGGCTGCTGTGCTCCTCATATCTCTAGGGATATTGACAACAGGAAGCACAGAACTCAGCAGCACATGGGTCTGTCTTCTCTGATATGTGTGCCCAAAGCAGCATTTGAAATGACCCTGGATGGTGCAAAAAAGTGTGGAAACAGCAGCAGATTCCCTAATCCTCATTTTAACCTGGGTGATGCATCATAAAAGATGTTCATTCAATGATTTCCTAACCGACTGGGTGTTTTCAAGGATCCTGAGTTCCAGATCCCTAGGCAAAGTGAGCCTTGCTGTGGAGGAAAGACAAGAAAAAAGTTCCTTTCCCCTTTCTTGTCCTCTGGGTCAGCTTCCTTAAGTAATTTTTGCTTTTCACAGCCTCATCATCCTTTCTTCCATTTCTAAATCTCCACTCCTGTTTCAAGTCAATATCTCTAGGCTGGCTCTGTGCCTCAGTTTCTTCCTCTGTAAAATGGGGATAAATATAGTAAGTATCTCCAAGGGAGAAATAGGGAGGCACAGGATACATGGGAGCTGTGTGTGTGTGGGGCGGGGGTCGGGGAGGGGGGTTGGCTAGCACCTAAAAAAGACAGGATGAAATAGAGACACAAGTGGAAGCACAAAAGATAGATATGAATAAGCCAAGTGGTGGGTGGGAAGAGTTGGACTATTTCAAGTAGTGGTCCTGACCTAAAAGACGACAAGGAAGAGCCAATCCCAAAGTCCATGCAATTTCTCAAGGAGCAAATAGAGAACGTGGTTACTGTTCTGAGGCAAGTGGAGGTCGCCAAGGGCACTGAAAAGCTGGCCATAATCCCCATTCTCAGCTATCAACCAGGTTGCCACTCCTATACATAGACATTCTGGAAGCGCCACTAGTATAATGCCATCATTATATTATCTTGTACAAGTGGGAATCACTTACTGGATATTTTGCTGTGACTATCACTGATTCTAATCTGTGCATTTATATATCTAATGTACGCAGGAGAGGGAAGGTTGGCCCCACCCTCCCAGATAAAAAACCAGAATGGCCCTGAGTCACTCTTAGGTGGGGCAACTTTGGCTAATTTGTGACTGTCCTGAGGAGGCTTTGTCTGCAGTAAAATTGTAGCTATACACCTTGGAGGGACCCTGAGAGTCATAGAATTCCTTTCTTGGCTGCTCAACCAGCCCAGGCAGATAAGGAGATGAAAGCCCAGGTAGTAATTTAAGGCCTTGAATGACAATGGGGTGTTTCCATTTCCAGCTCAGTTTGCCATTAGTTGACCAGTTAACTGTAGAAGAATTTCTTAACCTTTAAAATACTAAAGTGGTGCTTTCTGAGTGCCACAAATAAAAACACACACCCACTTTTCATCTCCGATCCCTGCTTTGTAAACAGTGAAGGACACTTGCTTTACAAATGGCTTTGCTGTTCCTCCAGTGAGAGGGCTTTTCTAAATGACCATCTTCAGGTCAATGAGGCTGAGTCTGCAGGCAAGGCCACCATTCATCTCGGCAGCCACTGGCACGTCCCTCCAAAGAAAAGCTAGATGGTGACAGCCTCAGGCACAGAAAAGCCCATTTGACCAAAATTACAGGCCCCGCCCCCCCCCAGTCTTCCTTTTCAGTTAATGAGCTAAACTTTTCTAACAGAACCATCTCTGGAATGTTAACTCATTGTAGCTCTATCAACCCTTCTCACCTTAGTGTGACTTTGTCAAATGTAGATGAGGAGATCAACCTGAGGCAGGAAAGGCAAGTGGGAGTGGGGAGTTGATGTGAAGGCTCTGTCCTCCCCAAGAGCGTATCAATGGAGGGCCTTATTATTTCAGGGAAGAGAAAGCAAGATCAAGGGGAAAAGGAGACTGGAGCATGATAATGACAAATTGAGTTATTTTACTCAACCCTAAGATCAAGGTAGGATTGCTGAGCTAGATAGGAAGAAACACCTTATAATTATTTATTTTAGTTTCTCCTCCTCCTCCTCCTCCTCTTCCTCCTTCCTCATCTTCTGTCATCATCATCATCATCATCATCATCATCATCATCGTCATCACTGTTCTTCCTCCTCCTCCTCCTCCTCCTCCTCTAGCAACTTGTTGGCAATTTCTAAGGAAAATCCCTGAGTCCCAAAATGACCAAAAACTTTGCTTTGGCTGAAAATATGTATAAAGTTAGTTATGAGTTCTAACTACTAAGGACAAAGTATTGTTGGGGCCCCTTTCATGCAAAAAAAGATTTGGAAATTTTCCCTATTTTGAATAGAGATCTTTAAAATCAGCTTTATTAGGATGTAATTCACATACCATACAATACACGCATTTAAAGTGTTAAAAAAACAAAATCTGAAGCTCTAACTGGCTTTACCAATTAATTCATGAATTGGGCAGCATCTCATCCAGCAACTGGATGGGTGCTCAGAGGCATGTACAAAATGGAAGGTTTTCATAGGAAGAAATGTAGGGCAAGGGAGCTATGAACAAAAGAAAAGAAAGAATTATTTTTCTTTTGGGGGAAGGGCTTTTATCATGCAGATTGCCTCTTCTCTTTATGGGGAATGAAGAGGGCCCAGGTGACAGATTACCTTACTGGTGCTTGACCAGAAAATTCTAGACTGGAAAGATTACATTTCTGGGAGATGTTGAAACTGCAATTAGATCAGGTATTAAATCTAGATTTGGTATCATGGGCTTTTGGCACGAGTGATCCCATATTGAGCCCGTAGTTCTTTTTTTCTTTAACAAAAGTATATTTGATTTTTGGCATATTACGTTATTAACTTTGACAAGTTGTGGTAAGATATACGTAACATAAAATTTGCCATTTAAATCATTTTATGTGTACATGGAATATAGTTTAAAATCATTTTTTTACAGGGGAACTCTAAGAACACTTGTTCTTAAATATACATTTGAGAAGAAAATAAATATGTTGGACTATAAAAGATCAGTTGAAAAGCCCCACTGAAATGGACATTTCTGTAAATGAGCAGCAAATAATTAACTGTTCTTAAGGGACTCCATCAGCAGCCAGGTGCCCTGTGGCTCCCAGCCTCCCTCAGCACTGTCTTCCCACTCCAGGGTCATTACCACCCAGAGATACATTTTCAGAAGGTGAGGATTTTCAACAGCTTCCCCACAGGCTGGTGGCTTAGCAAAATTCTGGCTTTGCAGAGGTATTAAAGGTAGGGATTATATGAAATGGAGCCACCTTAACCAAGCTGCTAAAATTATTAATATCATGAAGGTTGAAGAATGAGGAAAGACTCCATTCTTGCTCTAACTAGCCTGGGATCTTAAACCTTTTTTTAAACTTTCCAGTACTGCATCAATGCCCAGATATATATCTGAACCTCCGCCTAACCCTCTGCCCCTGAAGGAACCATGTATCTAGACCACCTGACACTCACCTGACATCCATACTCAGACCACCAGAAGGGACCAGACCTCTTGGCACCCATCCTCCAGACCACCTGACATCCATCATCCAGACTGACAACCATCCTAGACCAATCCTAGGGCTAAGAATGCAGGAATGATTATTTTTAAGAATGTACTTTTTGCCATAAGAACTTTTAACTTTTCTTTTTTTCTTTGGAAGACTTCTAGGTTTCTGCCTAGCTGTGTTCCCAGTTTGCAAACTCCAAGACCCTTGAATAAATCTTCATTCATTTCTAGCCAAAGCTTCCAGACTCTTCCTAAGTTCCTTTGACAGTGTCAAGTATCTGTCTAACTAGAGGTGGCTGAATGGAGATTAGGAACCTGGGCAGGAAGGATCTAATCTAAACTATGATGGGGAAGAGCATAGTGCTCCTTTCAGAGACCTGGAGCTTCCAGAAGTTGAGCTGGAAGAGGTTCAAAAGAGAGCTGCATGTTTAAAACTATCGCATGGAAATGGCAGTGTAATTACTTCAATGCTTCAAATAAAAAGGCTCTTATAGTTCCTGGCTCAAAGGGCTCCCTTGGCCCCTCCGCCACCTGAACTGTCTCGAGGCCCCTCAGCTTCTCCTCCTGCACTGGTCCTCCTGTGAGGAGAGAGAGCCCTCTCTTCTTTCTGTCATTGTTTCCCACATCTCAACAAGATTTATTTGGTTCTTGGTCACATATAATAGTAATACTGCTTGTTTTCTTCTTTTACTTTTCATGTAAATGCTTCATTTCCTTTGGTGGGATAAGCTTTTTAACTGGAGGCACTTCTTTCATAATTTGGCACCCCCCCCCCCCCCCCACACACACACACAGTTATGGGCATGGTGCCATGTCTGACCTACCTGAGTAGTTCTTGCCCAGGAGTTTTTATCATAATCACGTGGTGAGCATTCTTTAAAAGTATTTGTGCCCAGTCCAGATCACAGGAACCTCCGGTTATCAGAGTGTTGAGGAGCTCTCCAAAGTGAGTCTGATGAGCAGCCCTGGCTAAGTAATATGGGATACTTCAGCCTTCAGGTCCAGGACCAGCTGAGAGGACAATGCTTGCTCCATACCCTAGAGCAGTGGTTCTCAACCTTGGCTGCACATTAGAATCACCTGGGAATCTTTTTTAAATCCTGATTTCTGGGCCTCATCCTCCGGAAATTCTGTTTCTTTGTTACTAATGTTGTGGCCTCACCCCATAACAAAGAAACAGAATTTCTGGAGGATGAGGCCCAGACATCAGGATTTTAAAAAGATTCCCAGGTGATTCTAATGTGCAGCCAAGGTTGAGAATCACTGTCCCAGAGCTATGGTAATTAGTCTGTTTACTTGGATCACTAGAAGCTGAGTTTACAGGGCCTGCGAACGAAAGCCTCATTCACTTACTAGCTGTGAGCCTCTCCAGGCCAGTTCTTGGCAAAATGGCAGTGAGCCGTCAATGTGGACACATGAGTCACAGAACTCAAGAAAGGTAGAGAGGTATTTGGAAAAGACAACTTTCAAGGAGCTGAACAAGCCTGCAAGCATTATAGTCTTTGGTTCCTTCATCTTTCACATCAGTACATGATGCTCTAGAAATACATAAATCTCTTTTAATCCTATGACCTGTGTATAGCTTTCTCAATTTTCCTCTCTTTGACAGTGTTTGCTTCTATCTTTAAAAAGTGCTAGAGCATAAATGCTAAGCTGTTAACTGTGAAAATGCTTTTAAAATTACGTTGCTACCAAATATAAAGTAAAAAAGTGAAGAAAAAAGTTGCTTATGTTATTTAATCATGGGTTTAGTGGCCAGGAATGAAGAAGAAAGAATCCGTTCAGGATAGGTACTGAGTGTGGAACTAAAATGGTTCAGTTAGCCAAACATCAACACCAGTGTTTTTCAAAGTGTGGATCTCAGACCACCTGCTTCAAATCTCCTTAAACAAACGCCACCCAAGACCACCTGAGCTCAACTCTCTGGGAGAGAAGTGTAGCTCTCTGCCTTTTTAATCAGCTTCCCATGATTCGGTATTATAAATGGCGTGTGGAATGTCCACAGGGCTGGCCAGGCACACTTTTCCCCAGTGTGTCCTTGCTGCCACAGTTGGGTTCCTAACCTTTTGTGTGTCATGTACCCCACTGGGAGTCTGGTAAGCCTATAGATCATTTATTTTTTTAACTTTTATTTTTCAATTACAGTCTATATTCACGATTATTTTGTATTAGTTTCAGGTACCTATGTTTCATTAAAAAAAATTTTTTTTGTATTGATTTCAGAGAGGGCTATGTATCATTTCTTATAGTAGTGCTTATAAATGTATAATTAAAATGCTTAGGATTACCCAAGAAACAAATTGTATGGAAATGCAGTGATCAAAGAAAAAAGGCAGTATCTGCCTATTTTTATGAATGCATAAAATAATAATACTTAGTGGTAGGTGTACTAAGCTCAAAATTTCAAAGCAGTAATGAGCATAAATGATATTTTTGTATCTTTAGCAATGGATATATCTATGATTCTATTAATGATTTCTATTTCTGCTATTGGTATTGCTAATATCACTGCTTTATTTCCTACATTAAAAATAGAATGAAATGCTACATATTAGTTAAAGGTTAATGAAAATAAAGATGTGATGTGATTTTTTTTCTTTCTAGAAAGAAGTAGGTGGGAGTCATGTGCATATTTCTGTTGCTTCTCAGTTCAACTATGTCACACATAAGAAATCTCTTCCCTATAAACTAGAGAAAAGAATCTACTAAATATAGCACATGGCAGGGAAGCAAACAGGCAGAGGGGCTTCTTGTTTGCCCTGGAATTGTGCTGGGTGTCTGACCTCTCTGAGAGTCCTTCCCTGCCCACCTTAAAGACGGACTGTGTGACCTTCAGACAGGGGTTGGATGGGAGATTCAGACACCACTTGGGGCAGCTTTTCCTCTTGGATCATTCATTCTCAAACCTCTGGAATAAGCTTCCTCCCTATCTTCCCACACTGAGTTGGGGAGGGTGAAAAGACTGCTTATCTTATTCTGGTAGAAGATTAGTCCTGGGCCCTCGAGGTGGGCGTCTGAAATGGCAGCGTGAACATAAACCACAGGTGCATGTATTTTTAAACCCTTCCCGCAGCTCCGTCCTTTCAGGATTCACACCAAAGGGCCTCAGCTGTGGTGCCTCAGCCCCTGGAGGTAAAGGAAGTGCTGAGGGCCCAGAGGAACCATCTTGTTAGTAGAGACTTGGTCTGCCCACATTTGGCCCCCATGATGGTGCAGAGTTGCTGAGTGAATGTGGGTCCTTTAGTGTGACCTGTACTCTTCCCTTAGAAGTGACCACCTCCCCTCCCCGCCCCCCCCCCCATAGCCTCCTGATGATGAACTTGCTCATCTGGGGTGGTGAGGGCACACCGAACTGGGAGTCAGGAAATGGGTACCTGGTACTGATGCTAAGTGTATGACAAGAGCAGCGCCTTTCTCTCTCTGCTTCAGTTTCCTCAGCTAGAATCAAGAGAGTTGTCCTAGGAGATCTTTGTATTAGTGATTATATGATTTTGCTAAGGCTGCTGGTGAGGAAAGGATCCAGGCCTCTGTCTTTGGCTGGTAGATGGCCATCTTTCCCTGGGTCTTTTCATGTAATCTTTTCTCTACATGTGCCTCTGGGTTCAGACTTCCCCTTTTTACAAGGACATCAGTCATATTGGATTAGGGCCCGCACTAGTGAGCTCATTTTAACTTGATCACCTTTGTAAAGACCCTGTCTCCATAAAAGGTCACATTCCGAGGTACTGGGGGTTTGGGCATATGAATTTTTGGAGGGAGGGGGGACACAGTTCAGCCCTTCTCAGTGATTTTTCAAGTCTCCTTCATGTTAGGTGATCTTAGATATAGACTATAGTTCAGATCTCCCTTAGGTGTAACTCGATTCTGAGGCTCTCCTACGAGGCAGACCCAGAGCCCTGGTTCTTGGGGTGCTCAGAGGACCAGGCCTGTCCTTGGCAGCTGGCTCTCTGCATGCCCAGGGGAGACTTGTCAGGAAACCCATTCCTCATCCCATAGAGAAGAGGCTAGAAGAAAGTCGTTTTCTTCTTTGGGAGACTATAGACAGAGGGGCCCGGAGAGGAGCAGTCATCATCGCTATAGAAGGCAAATTGCGAAAATCTTTCCTGTTACAAATCCAGTTCCCGCTTTGCTCAGACTCTGTGCCAGGGGAGAGGCGTGCAGCTACAGAGCAATTTTCCCAGCAGAGAGGAGGGTCATGTCCCACCTGACCCACGCCCTTCAGCCCCACCTTAAACACACAGAGCCCAGTGCTGTTTGAGGGAGCCGTCATGGAGCCAACACCAGCTTCCACATGCTTACCCTGTATTTTGGCAGTAAATTGCCAGGTGTTCTCTTAGGTTGATATTTACTCTGCTACACTTTATCTGTGTTCATAAACCATCTACTTGATTTTCCTGTCAATGCTAGTGTGGGTTAATTGAAATTAAAAAAAAAGGAAAAAGAAAGAAATTAAGTACCAAAGTCTGAAATTTCTCATCTAAAAGAGAAAAAAAACAGCTGAGTTTCTAAGCTAAAATATGTTCTGTCTGCTGTAGAACAAGTCTTAAAAAAGTTTTAAGACAGAATCCAAATGAGGAAATATCTTCTAATTACCAATGAATTGTTTGTACAACTGATGGGATATAATTGTATAACATCGTATGTGGCTTTGATTTCATTGATGTTTCCTTGTTACCTTAGATATATACCACAATTTATGACATATAGACAAAACTTATCTAAAATCATGTTGTGCTATAGTGAGCCAAAAGCCAAAAGCAGTTTTAAATCTATTCCAGCTATGAATTTTCAGCTTCTAAATTTTTACATTAAAATCCACCTGCAACTCTGTGTCAGGCATGCTATTCTCCCCTCCACTCCCCCCCGCCCCCCCCCCAAATATGATCCTGTCACTCTTTTTCATGACATGCTTCTTTAACTCACTTCTTTTTCTAAATTGAGTTCCATGATTTTGTTCTCATTCAGGCTCTGCATAGTCTGAAATCCAGCTTGATTTTTCAGTTTTTATTACTCTTGTGTTGGCTTTGGGAAATATTTTTTTCTTTTTATACATATACATCTTTTTCTTCTTCATGCTTTCTTTTAATATTATTTATAGAAAAGGTGGCTGTGATTTACATGCCCAGTAGTCTCTTTCTACCGTTAATCTCCTCAACATTATGCATATATTGCTTGCTAGCCACTCTAGATTTTGTCTGACCTAGATACCTAAATTGTAAGCTCCTCAGGGTAGGGATCTTGTCACTTGGTATTTTGTAATGTGTTCTAGAAAGTTCTTACCAGGCTTTGAATAATCATAATATGTAAACTGGCATAATTTGATTATGAATCTACAAGTAGCAGTATATCTAGTAGATCACATTTTATAGCTGGGTTAGGGTGTGGTCAAGTAGCACAGATAGCCAGAGGTGCAGAAAATGATTAAGTGAAGAGGAAGCTGGAAATAAGTTTATTGAAAGGGTGAGGGAACCCAAACCTCTTGCAATGTGGCAATTAGTGCCAAAGAGAGGCTACAGGTTAACTGTCAGACACTGGAAAAGACGTATGCTTTAAGAGGCATACTGAATAGGCTGAGCAAGAAATTAAGAAAACCCATCGCTGTTCATTTGGGCTTGTTAGAAACAGAAACACACACACACACACACACACACACACACACACACACACACAATAACCCTATTCCTTTGGTATAGAAAGTCAATGAATGTCTGAAAAACATGGCAATATACTGCCCTACTTGGAAAAAAACAGAGAGTGTGAGTGTGACCTACATGAGCTGCTTTCCTGTCTGTATATTGTTGTGGCTACAATCGCCATGTCTCCCAGGAGCTTGGAAAACGACAAGTTCAAAACAAATTTGGAGATGCTCCTTCTCTAGTGTCAGGTCACTTCTGATCACTTCCTCATGGGCTGTATGAAATCAACTGAACAACTGCCTTCAAAATCCTCATTAGGTATCTAATATTTATAAACACTAAAAGATGTCTTCTTCTTTTTCAAAAAACAAAATAAGGTAAGTGAATGAAAATTTCTCCCCAAATTGGATGACTACTATATAGACTTAAGAAATTAACAAATTAAAAAAAAATGTTTATGGCAGAAAGAAAGCCCTCCCCATGGAGACTGCCCATGGGAACTCTGGCTTCTGGGAACAGTTCCTGGTTACCACCTCTGTGCTATTGCGGCAGCCACCCCCTAGGAGCTGTGGTGCTGAGTGTGGTTCTCCATCAAATACCCTTTGCCCAGAGGGGGCAAGTCTAAAGGAGCTCTTCAGACACTGGTTAGGATGCCTAAGCAAAGCTAAGCAGCATGTTATTTGGCTCTGAAAGTGCTCTTGAATCTCACTCTCTCCAGGGGTGACATCACAGGGTCTGGAAGGGCTATCACCTGGGTTGTCTCAGGTGGCAGGAGAATTAGTGACCCCTCTCAGTACAGTGTGACCTCCCTGCGAGGAATATTGGCAGCCTCTGCTGAGGTCTGGGGAAGATCTCTCGCCAGAGGAGCAAACAGGCACAAGAGGACATCAAGGGGACCAGATGAAAGATGTGAACTTCCCAGCTTTCCCGGCAAGATTTCTGAGGAGATAGGTTGGCGGAAACTCATCAAGCAGGTCTGGCAAATCTCCATGATGCTAGGCCCATAAGTAACTTTAGCCCCCCTTTAAGGAGGCCTACAGTAAAAGTAGCATAGGCCGTTATGGACTGAATGATGTTTGTGTCCCTCTCAACTTTATATGTTCAAATCCTGACTCCCAGTGTGATGTATTAGGAACGGGTGGGGGGTGTCTTTGGGAGGTGATTATGTCATGAGGGTGGACTCTCATGAATGGGATCAGTGCTCTTATAAGAGGGCTTCTGCCTCTTTCTGCTCTCCGCCACATGCAGATACATGCGAGAAGAAAGCCTTCTACAAGCCAGGAAGTGGGCTCTCACCAGACACCGGATCTGCCTGCACCTTGATCTTGAACTTCCCAGCCTTGAGAACTGTGAGAAAGGAATGTTTGCTTTTAAGCCACATGGTCTATGGTATTTTTGTTATAGCAGTCCAAACTGACAGAAACAGGGTATGTCCAGAACCCTATGGGAAAATGTGTGCTTTGGGCTAGTTCAGGAAAGGATGAGAAACTAACAATATATTTAGGAACAGCATGGGCATAAGTTAGTATTCTTTTTAAAATATATTTTTATTGATTTCAGAGAGAGGAAGGGAGAAGGAGAGATAGAAACATCAATGATGAGAGAGAATCATTGATCAGCTGCCTCCTACTGGGGATCGAGCCCGCAACCAGGGCATGTGCCCTTGACCAGATCAAACCCGAGACCCTTCAATCCGCAGGCTGATGCTCTATACACTGAGCCAAACCAGCTAGGGCATGACTTAGTATCAAAAGTAGTATAAAGACTAAAAACAAGGAAACACCAATTTAATATCTTTCCTGTTTATTGTCTTTATGTGAATCCTATTTATTATCTGAAAAGGTTCTTAATCAATCAATCAATGAGGAAATTTATACTTTGAAAACATTACATGGGGTTAGTAGTTTTGTTATAGACTCAGAGAGAGAGAACACACAGAGTTCAAAGTATATATACAGGGTTAGGCAAAGATAGGTTTACAGTTTTGAGTACAATGAAACACAGAATTTATTATTTATTAATTATTGTACTATTTTTCAAACCTACTCTTACCCCACCCTGTATATATGTGTATATATATATGAATATCACAGAATGGAACAGTTTTCTGTCACTATTATCAAACTTTGTTCTCTCTTGTCAAACACTACTAATTAAATTTTTTTTTTTCTTGCCAGCTTCATGGTTGTTTGTTACATCATTTTTTCCCCTATAAAACAAGCCATGAAACTCAGTTGGTATTTTTTTTTTCAGTTGGTATTACTTTATTTCCTAAAAGGGAAGTCTAAGTGCCCTAGCTGGTTTGGCTCAGTGGAGAGCCTTGACCTGTGGACCGAAGGGTCCTGGATTTGATTCTCAAGTGCACATACCGTGGTTGCAGGCTCCTCCCTGGCCCAGGCCCTGGTCATGCAGGAGGCAACCAATCGTTGTATTTCTCCCACATTGATGTTTCTCTTTGTCTTTCTCTCTCTCTCCCATGCTCTCTAAAAGTCAATGGGGAAATAGTATGTATTGGAAGGCAACCAATTGATGTTTCTAACCTCTCTCTCTCTCTTCCTTAATAATAATAATAATAATAATAATAATAATAATAAATAAAAGGGAAGTCTAAGCAAGTGTAGTTTAAAATTCTCAGTATTTTTAAAAAACTGTTAAAATTGAGATTAAAGCCACTAATTTCAGATGACCAAACAGATATTATTAAACTTAGAGGTATATTAAAACAGTTTAAAGTCACAATTTCTATAGCTCAATTTCTGAATGTTTTGAAATTTTGGGTGATTATTACATCCTTCACAGCTTAAGGAGCCTGAATGGATAGGATTGTTATCTCTATTTGTAAACCTATTTGAAGTTTATGTTGTTAAAAATTGAGCCTTCTTGGGTTTTGTCACTGAAAGCAATCCCTTCATAGATGCTTCTTAAAGAACCTAGCCATGGTATTTATCACACAATTTTCTTATTTTCTTGTTAGATTGGGCAGAGCTTAGGACGCTCAAAGCTTGGGAATCCAACTCACACAAGAGGTTAGAAACACTGCAGTGGTATTTATTTTCAGGATGGTCACCTGTGAACTAAAGGAATAAGAAGATGTTTACGTATGTAAATACAAATAGCTATGCATACACGTGCAATTACATACATTTCTTCTTTCTATAACTAGCATTTCTTTTCGATTCTCTCCACGCATGAATTGTGACCTGATCACATGTTTCTTTCCTGGGATTCTACAGAGTATAAAGCATGTAGGGGTTGAGGAGGAAGATTTTTGGGCCTATGTTTGGTCCGTGGGATAAATGCATTATGTCTGACATATTTGGAGTTCCTCAGTTTGTATAGAACTAGCAACCTCCCTACAGTACCTTTAAGATTAATATCATCACCCTCTTTAGTGGGCAAGATGCAATAAATCTATGCTTTCCAGGCCTAGACCAGCAGGAAGCCTGCCCTGACTAGGCTCACCCCTTGGAAATAACTCATTCTTTTTCATCCCCTCAGTACTTACAGTTTCAAGGTGGATTTAGTTTTTTTCTGCAAACCTATTTTTTCAACCAGCACAATATGATTCTGTCCTGACTACTTTCCCACAATTGGTCTTTTCAGGGTGACAAACCATCAAAATTCTTGTCACTAAATGCAATAAACACTTGTCAATCAGTATCTTGTCTATTCACAAGTCGTCAATGTTGTGGATCACTCTTGCAATCCCCTGAGCTCCTGTGTGAACATTCAGTGTTTGTTTACCTCTTAACCTCATGGGTATTCCTCTTTCTTCAACCCTTCTTCAATGGGTTGCCCCACAAACCTGCTCTTTGTTCAAAATTTTCTGTCTTGGTTAGTGACAGGACCATTCACTGTGATAGTATGGCTGGTATGATCGTGTTTGATAGATGAGGCAATTAGACACACCTGGCTCCAAAATGTGTCTTTGCCACGGTGTGTGCTCTTGTGAAAATTATGTCTCTGACTCTGAACTTCTTCAACTGTAGTTGAGTTAATAATAACTATAGGATTATTATGGAGATTAAATAAGGTCATGAATATGTGCAATAACAATGCCTGGTATATGGGAAGGGTTTAATAAATGCTCAGCTCTTTTTTAAAAAATCCTCACCCAAGGATATGCTCATTGATTTAGCAGAGAGAGAGAGAGAGAGAGAGAGAGAGAGAGAGAGAGAGAGAGAGATTGGTTGTCTCACATACGTGCCCTGACTTCAGATCAAACTGGCAACCTGGGTATGTTCCCTGACTGGGGATCAAACCCACAACCTTTCTGGTGTATGGTACAGATGCTCCAACCAACTGAGCCACCCAACTGGGGCTCAGCTCATCTTAATTGTTCCCCTAATTGCCTTAGCCAGAAGCTTGGAGTCATCCTAGAGTTCTCTTTCTATCATTAAACTCCACAATACAACTGTTTACAAAGTGTTATTTATTCACCTTCTAAAATTTTCTAAAATGTATTACTGCATTTATTACAATGTTTGCATCATTTATTGACTGGATTATTGCCTCAGTTTTCCTGATCCACTTAAAACAACTCTCACAATACAACTAAAATACAGTTTTAAAAATGCAAATCTAACAATAAAAAACTGCAAATCTAATCTTGACGGGGCCTAGTTTAAATCATTCAGTAGCTCTTTGCATAGTTCTTAGTGATCTCCATAGTATGCTGGGTGGAGTGCTCCCTGGCCAGGCTCTCCACTATCCCTTTACAGTTAACTCCTGCTGCTCCCCACCACAAAAGTGTTTTACTCTCTACACTTTCCCACGTGTGGTTCTTACTCCTTAGACCAGGAGTGGGCAACCCCTGGCGTGTGTGCCAAACATGGCACGCCAGTAACTTTTGCTGGCACATGAAACCCTCTCTTATAATCTTCCATTTACAATTTTTTAAAAAAAAATATCGACTTTTTTATTTTTCAGATAAATTCAGTGTAGGTGCATCTTAGATAAATAAATAATTTTACATAACAAGTTATCTTAAAGACCATAGACATGGATAT
>NW_006288258.1:3139051-3143258 GCF_000327345.1 Myotis davidii
CGCTCCGTCCACTGAGCCAACTGGTTAGGGCAATATACTATGTTTTTGTCACTCGAATGAATTCTATTATTTCTTCAAGGTTCTTCACATACGTACACCTTAAGAGATACCAAGTAGGCGTAACATGTTCTCAAAAAATTAGGGTTGGCACGCAGAAGAATTTTGAGTCAGAGATTTTGCTGGTTTTGGCATGCACTCACAAAAAGGTTGCCCACCCCTGCCTTAGACTCTTCTCCCCAGTCTCCTCTGATTCCTTTAGAGTCAGTTCAGTTTTTGTCTCCTCTGGGAAAGTGTCCTGATGAGCCAGCTAATTTAAGTGCCCTTCCTCTGTGCTTTCCATCACCATGTGCGTATTGAGACCATAGCATGGATTACCTATTTTTTTCTTATTGATTTAGTTGTCCAGCTTCTCTATTAGACTAGAAACCCCTGGGGAATATGTTATATTGTCTGGATATAATATATGCCTTATACATACTATGTCTCAATTTATGTATGTTGAATTAATGGATTGTTGAATAATTCATAAGAATGGCATGAATGTTGAGTGAATGAATGAATGAAAGACTTGATATTTTCAGAATGGGCCAGACTGACAGGCATTTCATTCTTTTCACAAATTGTTTTCAATATCTGTACCCTTCCTTCTCTATCTGCCTAACTTTTGCCTTCCTCTTCTGAGTTAAGTGCTCAGACTTTGATTCTCCTTAGCACGCCATGTCTCTCTATTAACACTTGCCATCATGTTCCTGACAACGGATTGAAATAAACTAATGTCAGTGTCACTTCTCACTAAAGTCCAGTTGTCAGTGAGCTCTAGGATCATGGCCTTGTCTGATTTATCAACTCTATTTTTTGATATTATTATTAACCCTATTTATAGATGAAGAAACCTAGTTAGAGTTACAATGATTTGCTCAAGCTTATAGATGTACACAGTGGGTAAACTAGGATTTAATTCCCAAATGCCATGCTATTCTACACAGTTTCTGAGAGTCAAAAATAAAGTTGAAAAAGAATCACATTATACTCATTTCTATTTTTGTTCATATAACAGCTGGATATAAATTAATAATTATAGTTTAATCTTTAAATGGCCTTTATATATATAATTCTCATTAGACATTTTGGACTAATACTGTCACTATTATTTTTTAACAATAGCAAACCAATATGAACTACTTGTGTATGATCAGTGAGGAAAAAGAAATTAGATTATGAAGTTTTATTGTCTTGGTTTATAGACTATTTCATGTCATTATCCACGATATGAAATGAAGTATGTATTATTATTTCTGAGACAATTATGTTCAAGAGCTGTAATTGACAACAGAAGAAATACACTAATATATTGACATAAAATTATTTTACTTGAGTTAATATTGGGTCTTAGGTGACAAATCACATTTTCTTTTTTTTTTTTAAAGAAAGTTAATTAAACCTTTGTTTTAAATCCCTTTTACTACCAAATTGAAAAGTGGTTTCCAGGGAAAAGCTTTGTTTGGGTCATTAATGGTCTCACCTGAACAAGTTCTCACCTTATCTTTCATGTTCTTTGTGTACTCTAGACAAATAAAACAGATGGGAAACAATATTTTGAGCCAAAGAACACAGTACAGTTGAAAATACTTGCCTCATGTGGCCATAGCCATGTGTATTGTTGTTGTAGATAACAGGCACTAAAACACTACAGAATGGAAGATGGGGGTCCCTAAACATACCGCTCTCTTTCTCACATCCACACCATTGGTCCTGCTGAGATCTCTGCATGGACGCCCCTTTTCTTTGCCTTATGAACTCCTTTTCTTTCTTTTTTTTATTGCTTAAAGTATTACAAAGAGTATTACATATGTCTCCTTTTTTTCCCCCCCACCCTTGAAAATCCCCTGGCCTCCCCTACCCCCCAGTGTCTTATGTCCATAGGTTATGCTTATATGCAATATGAACTCCTTTTCATCTTTAAAACCTTAAGTTCTCTGGCAAACCCTTTCTGATCTGCCTCTGCAGAGGGAGTTGCTCCCTCTTCTGAGCAGCACACCTTGGGTGTAGCTCAGAGGTACCCAATACTTTGAGTAACAGATATCTCTTTGCACATGTCTTCTCCACTTGGTTGTAAGCTCCTTGGGAGCAATAGACTGTGATTATTTCAAAACTGAATTCTCAGAGCCAAGCTCAAGGTAAGCCTGGCACACAGTAGTCATGTTTGTTGAATAAATATTGAATAAGTGTGAAAATCTGTCCTTAGTCTGAGATGATGTAATAATTGTAACCATTGACTCAGATGATAATACTCTGCCAATCAATTAGGTAATGTTAAAAAACAAAAAACAAATACAAAGCGTTCTTTGTTTTTATTCAAAGTATATTGAAGGTAATTATTTTAAAACAGAGATAAACATTTTGATTGAAATGTGTTAGCTCTGTAGAGCAGGTTGGAATTAGAGAATGGCATAATGGCTAAGACTGTGACCTTTAAAATCAATACACCTGGGTTGAAAAGCTAGTTTTGGTGTAACATTGAACCTTTCCTGCCTCACTTCCTTTATCTGTAAAATCAATACAAAATGTCCACCTCACAGACTTAATTAGAAAATTTAAAAATGTCAGCAGCAAACCTAGCTGGTTTGGCTTAATGGATAGAGCATCTGCCTGTGGACCAAAGAGTCCCAGGTTCAATTCCAGTCAAGGGCACATACCTTGGTTGCAGGTCCCTCCCCTGGGTCCTGGTCAGGGCTTGCTTGTTCAGGAGGCAACCAATCAATGTGCTTCTCTCACATCAATATTTCTCTCTGTCTTTCCTTCGCTCTTCCACTCTCTCTAAATATCAATGGAAAAATATATCTTGGGTGAGGATTTAAAAAAATGTCAGCAAACCTCTCTACATGGTTCTTAGTACATAGTAAGCAATGGATAATTGGTTTCCATTATTAATGGGCCACGTGTTTGTGAGGTGCAGCTTTGCTATAGAATTGTGTGATTTTTGGTCCAGAAGTTTTGTTTTCTAATTTTCCCTGGTGTCTACTATGTTTGCAGATGCTAGGCTCTGACCGTAGCTTCCTCCTGACGACTCTGAGCACAACTTCACAGATGACACTGAACCTCACAGGACCCAATTAGAGTAAGGCTGCAATTGGCCGTTCAAGGACATGCTTTTTCACTGTCTTTATTTCCTCCTCACTCACTTCTCTCCCTGCCTCTTTCCTACGGCGAGATTTTCATCATAATTTTTGATGATGAGGCAGGAGAATCAATAAATGACCATATATGTTCATATCCAAACTTTTCAGATGTTGAATTTGCCTTGTGTCCTAGGGTCTTGCTTGAACTGAATCCCAGGGGAACCTAAGGTACAGTATATAGAGCAGAATTGATAGAGAAAATTAATCAGGCAGTTGAAGCAGGGTATCAACCCAAAGGTGTTCACGGGCCTATTCAAGCAGAATGCTGCTGTGACGTAACATGGTGAAAACTGGAAAAAGCAGAATGGAGAAATAAGGTCAAAGGAGGACAGAATAGTGCATCTGGAGAGATTAGGAATCCCTGAAGCAAGTTCATAGAAAGATAGCCTGGAATAGTGGAAATGTCAGAGGCCTTGAGACCAGACAGGTGGTATGACCCTAAGGCAATCACTTAATACCATGAGCTCCATCTGTTACATCTGCAAATGAAGATACATCTTATCAGTTTTCTGGGAAGATTGAGAAGGAAGTTGCACCTAAAGCATCTGGCACTTTCCAGTACACAGCCCTCAGCCTTGGCTATGGGAGAAGAGGGACTCATCAAGCCACTAAACCCAGCAGAAATCTCAGGATGAGAGCAAGCTTTTCATTATCAGTCTCTCGCCATCTTTTCTGATCCAGGCTTGTAAGATATAGAATGAAAAATCAGATGAAGCATTATTGATGTTTTTTAGGTAAAGGGTGCCAAGGAGTTTAGAACTTGAACTTGTTATGGTTTACTAACTGGAGGATTGGTTCTGATTGAGTGCTGGTGACTTCAGTCTCTAACTTAATTCCTGGATCTAATTTGGGAGTAAAGAATGTCAAATATGGAGTCCTAGAGAGAACATTGTTTCAGGATATATCTGCTCTTACCTTAGAGATCCAGTGTCCACTTTCCTGAAAGAGTGAGTGATACTCATTTGTCTGAACTATTTTGGAGGAACCATGCCATTTGGTATACTCTGATTTCCTCCATGAGCAGGAAT
>NW_006288258.1:3143293-3176537 GCF_000327345.1 Myotis davidii
TGGCACTCAATCATGAATATTTAGTCAAAGTGTATTGAGCAGGCATGCTTGGAAATATAGTTGAGTATTTTTGAAAAAAAAATGGCAATAATTATATAGCATAGCACTAACAGCACGGATGATAATGTGAAATTCACTTGCTATTCATTTTACTTAATGCTATTTAATTTCTTTCTAGAGAATAAATTTAATTTACTTCAAACTCATTGAGGTGCTTGTCTGGACTTTAGTGCACAGCTATGTATATACTATAAAAGGCAAAAGAAAACTGATAGCAACCAGTAAGTGCACTGGACATGTATGTGCTTAAAGCAGCATTAGAAAAATATCTTACTGCTTTTTCATTAGTCATTCATTTTTTTATCTGTTGTAAATATTAGTGACTAAATATAGAAAGAGGAAATGGATAGTGATAAATAAGAAATGCTCTTGATCCTCGCAAAACAAACGTTAGCTTATTTTTCACTGTATTTCTAGAGCCACCTGCCAGGCTTCTTATTAGGGTCTTTATAAAGAGGATCTCATGTGAGAGAATCAATAAAGTGAGAATATTTTATGATGAAAATTTACCACAGTTCTTTCAATGTACTCGTTCCCACTGAGTCCTGTAGGAGACATAGTAGGGACTTAGGGGAAAATACTCTTTAATTGTGTTACCCTCACCTTTTCCCTAAATAAATGGGTTGTTTTGGCTCCTTTTGTGTACTAACTCATTTCCCATCATCCCCCAATTTCATACATTTGAGTCCAGAATACCTCTCTGCTTTTTGTTGTCTTTCTAGCATCAGATGAGTCTCTTATGTCAATATGTGGTTTCATCTGTTTTTCTTCCCTTTATTTATTTTCTTGCTCTTTATGGTTTTATCTGAAATGATTTATTTACATAAAGAATATATCATTTAGACATAATTATTAGAATAATATCCTTAACACAATTATGGAGAAAATATGGAACAACTTCAGGTATAAAGGTCTATGTTTAAGTCTTGACTTGGCTATTCACTTTGTTCTCTTGGGAAACTGACTTATCTTCTCTGCACCTCAGGTTTCCCATCAATGAAATGGGATGATGACACTTCACAGTGATTATAAGGACTAAATGAGATAATGTCACAAAAACAAGACCTGCTTGTAAATTCTAATTTTAAATTGTGGGTTTTTTGTTTTAGTTTGATTTGATTGTTTTAATCTAGAGTAGAGGGATAATGTCTCAATCTTTCTTTTTTTGTCCTCAGCAATTAGCCATGAGCAGGTATATAGTAGGCTGACAGAAATGTGCACTGAAGAAGTCATTGATATTTTTACAGATGCTATATTCATGTTAAGGCTCTTTATCCATCTATGAACTTCTCCAGGACCAGCGTCTATCCCCAGGATCAGGCCTAAACTAGGAGTTGGACATCCCTCAAGGGGTTTTGGATTGGAGAGGGTGCAGGTTGGGCTGAGGGGACCCCCTCCCCACATGCATGAATTTTGTGCACCGGGCCTCTAGTAATTAATATATAATAACACAAGAAGAAACTCTATGTTTTGCTTACTTACAACTGTAAACCTCCTTTTTCCCCACCCTGTATGTTTGGGCATACTTGGTAACTTGATCAGTGAACAGAGAGGTCTTTAAACTTCTCTAATGACATGGAAACCTGGACAAGGTTTCATAATGAAAAAATCATGCACAACACTGGGACTAATAAATAATCCCAAAGAAATCACAGATGTTCTATCGTAAGTACTTCAATAAACTTTATAAAACTGTTTCTAGAATAAATGACATATCCTCTAACAGCAGTAATTAGAATCTGTAATAAAACCAAACAAAGAATTGGAAGAGTTCACTTATTGTGGATAAACACACTACTTACTTTGCCAAGCTGCATTTTCTATAGCTTTGCAAAAGACATGTGAGTCAGGGTCATGACCCATGAGAATACTGTGCTGTATTCTTCACCCAGACCCTGTGCAGCTCACCTAGTCACTTCTGTTTCTCTGTTGGCCTGAAGTCCAAGCAGTGGGCTAGAGATGTGGATTCCAAATTCTATTCTGCCACTAATTTTTAAAAATAGTTTTTATTGATTTTTAGAGATAGAGGAAGGGAGAGGAAACACCGATGAGAAAAGAACATCATCAATCGGCTGCCTCCTGCATGCACCCCTACTGGGGATCAAGTCTGCAACCTGGGCATGTGCCCTGACAGGGAATTGAACCAATTGAACTGATGACCTCTTGGTTTCTGAGTTGACACTCAACACTGAGCCATACTGGTGGGGCTGCCACTAATTTTTAAAGTGAAGAAAAGCAGTCACATAATGCCTGTGTACCTTAATTTCCTAAATTCAAAAATGGGTTTTTATAATACACTAGAGACCCAGTGCATGAAATTCATGCGTGTGTGTGTGTGTGTGTGTGTGTGGGTCCGTCCCTCAGCCCAGCCTGCACTCTCTCCAATCGGGGACCCCTCTCACAATCCAGGACTGCTGGCTCCCAACTGCTCGCCTGCCTGCCTGTTTGATTGCCCCTAACCACTTCTGCCTGCCAGCTGATCACCCCCTAACCATCCCCTGCCAGCCTGATCAATGCCTAACTGCTCCCCTGCCAGCCCAATTGCCCCTAACTGCCCTCCCCTGCCAGCCTGGTCACCCCTAACTGCCATCCTTTGCCAACCGGGTTGCCCCTAACTGTCCTCCCCTGCAGGCCTAGTTGCCCCCAACTGCCCTCCCCTGCTGGCCTGGTCACCCCTAACTGCCCTCCCTTGCCAGCCTGGTCACGCCTAACTGCCCTTCCCTGCAGGCCTGGTCACCCCTAACTGCCTTCCCCTGCAGGCCTGATTGCCCCCAACTTCCCTCCCTTGCAGGTCTGATCTCTCCCAACTGCCCTCCCCTGCTGGCCTGATCACCCACAACTGCCCTCCCCTGCCGACCATCTTGTGTCCACATGGGGGCGGCCATCTTGTGTGTTAGAGTGATGGTCAATTTGCATATTACCTCTTTATTTTATAGGATTTGCCCTATCTACTTCTCAGGGTGGCTGTGACAATTAAATAAAAGAATATAAGAAAATATTGGAAAATGAACAAAAATCTCTTTACCTAATCAGCTTAGGAGTCAGGAGGCAAGCAGGCTCTGCAAGACAAATGTGTCCTCAATACTAGCAAGGTCTTCTTTGTTTGCTGTGTGAGGGTACAGAGAAGACTGGAAAGTGGGTGCTGGCAGCTGAAGCCCAGCAAGTGTGCCTCAGGGATTTGTAGGTTGGGTCTGCCTGTCCAGCCAGCTGGTTCAGCTTCAGAGGTTGTCTTTTCAATTATAGTTCTAGACACCAGCCTTTATTTAATACTTGTTTAGAATATCCAGTAGTGATTTCTTTTTCCCACTGTGTTGACTTCTAGTTTTGTTTGTAGGTGAATCAGATAGTCTCTGATTCCCTGATTTTCTTTTGTCTTCATTTTCATGCCAAGCATTATTTTGGTGCATTCAATGGTTATTCTGTATAATTATTTTTAGATCCAGTACACTTACTGCTTCAACTGTTGGGTGCAAATTATAATATTGTGCACGCCATAAGTCTGTTGTTAGATTTAGTTATTATAGAATTATTTGTAAGCAAAACTTAATAATTCTTTCTTCATGTTAACTTTTGAACTTTTCACTTCTGTATACCTTCTTGCAACCACCTCAGTCACAGCCTCATTGACACGTGGTCTCCTTGAAGAATCTTACTCCTCCCAGAACCTTACTACTTCAGATATTGCTGAAGGTCAGCCACTGGTTAAACATGGTGTCTTAGTCCAATTGAGTTGCTTTAACAGAAATACCATAGACTGGGTGGCTAATAAACAACAGAAATGTTATTTACCATAGTTTGGGAGGCTAAGAAATCCGGGATCAAGCTGCCTGCATATTTGATGTCTGGTGAGAACCTACGTTCTAGTTTCATTCTTGCTGTGTCCTCACAGGGCAGTAGGAGACAAGGGAGCTCTCTGAAGCTCCTTTTATAAGGGCACTAATCCTATTCATAAGGGCTCCATTCTCCTGACCAGATCACCTCCAAAGGCCCCACCTTCTCATATGATCATATATTGGGGGTTGGGATCTCAACATATAAATTTGGGGTGGACACAAACATTCATTCTGCATGGCCACCTAATAAGCCAAATAGCACATTTACCACTTTAAGAACCTGAGGTGCAGGAGCCCCAAATGGAAGAACAAGGACTTGAGTGTCACTGAAATCTAGGTTTGAGTTCTAGTTCTGCCAGAACAAGCTGTGCTAATTTGGGCAGGGTATTTAATTTCTTTGAGCCTCAGTCCCTTTATCTAATGAAGGATAATAATGCCTATTTTTCAGGACAATTGAGAAGAGCCATTATGTTACTGTATATAAAATGCCCAGTCTGCACTAGCAACTCAATAATTGCAGCTACTATGCAAAATATATTCTGCATTTTTTTTCTTAAAGCTTTTATAACTCAAGGAAGGCAGCTTTCTACCTAACCACACTATATCACACCTAAGAAGTTTAATAATTTAAAAAACCTTCCTGTTAGGAGAAATCTTCCATTAGTTTTGTTCTTTTCCATCACTTCAGCAAAGGTGAGTTTTTAAGAATTCTTGTCAGGCCTGGTGTTAGTTTTGATTCAGAGACAGAGGATCTCTGAGAGGGCGGGTCAGTGGGTGGAAGTCGGACTTCACAGTCAGTTACAACAGCATGAACTAGCAGAGGAGAGAGCCAGTTCCTAACGTATTCAAACTTGTCTCTCTGGCTCTTCTACGTGAAAGCTGTGCTTCATTCAGGCTGATTTTACCCCCTCAGCATCTCTTTATTTATTCGTCATGCTCACTTGCACCTCCGTCGTTCATTCTAGACTCTGCCCTTCTTATTCCACCTGTGGGAATTCTGCCACACCCTAGGTTTCACCTTGTCTGTGAACTTCCTGAACACAGCTCAGACCTATATCAGCCTTCTCTGAATTATAGCTTCGCCCTTGTATGCATTGTTTTATTGAAAATTATCTTACATTGTTACCTCTCAAATTGTTGCATATGATTTTCATGAAACAAGATTTAGGTTCCATATAGCCAAGGACTTTGAGAGCATAATATATTCTTAACAAATATTTATTAATTGATGGTTTTATTTATAGTTTCGTGTGTCTTTGGAGAACAATAACATAGTGCTGATTCAAAGCCTTTTACTGAATGGCAGCCAGCCATTGTCAATGAAAAAATAAGTTTTTACAATTAACACACTTACCATCAATTACACTCACAGTTGCTTTGTATTAATGGCTAGTCTTTGCCAAAGGGTACAGATCTATCATTTGAGTCAATGTCCGTAGAGGCATCTTTATTTAGGCAGAGGTTTCAAAGCCATTTGGATGCCAGGTACCATGACATCATTTAGACTGCAATGTGGCCATAATGATTCAAATGTTTAAGTAATTGAAGTAACTGGTTTGTCACATGGTTTACTTTGTTATTTCAACTGTATTAATGTTTGACTTGTAGAAAGAATATACCCTCCAACTGTGCTGTTTTGGAATCCATATAGTTTAAAGTATGAATTGATATTGTAATTGATTCAATTGGACTGTGTTATCTGTTAACAGACATGGTAAGTTTCCAAAAATTGTAGATCTTTCCCTCTGAGATGGTTGTTTAGTTAATCATTTCATAAAGCTTTTAATAAGGCTTGTTTCCTTTTATTGGAAACTGGGATCATATTAGATCATTTGTATTTTTTCTAAAATGCCAAGTATACTTTTAGTCTCCAATAGCACAATTTGTTTAGTCATAAAATGACTCTATCTTGGCTACATAATTTTGGTTAACATAAGAGCATACGGTTCTCTCTTGGTATATTTTTATGTGTGCTCTTGAAGGAGGTTTATTGGTTTCCTCCAAGTTTTGATGTTCTTTAGTCAGATGTATTTCCAGAATTCACAAAGCAGTCAGCTCTCAGGCACTGAGTGCGCCCCTCTTAGCAGTTTCCAAGGAAAGCACGTCCTGCTGTCCATATCCCAGTGCTGCGGTGGGTGGAGGAGTCACCTGATGGCCACCTCGGGGCCGGCGCCTCCTAGCTGTAGACCTTACTCCACTCCTGCTTTCTGTGTTGAGAAAGTCTGCTATGTTCTACACATGAATTCAATATGTAACATAACATTTACATTTTGGCATTTTCTACACACCCACCTAAATTACTAAATTCAGTAAAAGGAAAGCAAAACAAATACTATAGTTTTAAGCCAGTCAAATCAGTTAACTTGACCTACTTGACAGTCACCAATCAGTTTGACTGAATTGTTCATGGTCAACCAGTTTTGAGGACACATTTCTATAGAACTACATTGTAAAAAAATCAAAAAGATAAACTCACGTGCCTCAATCTGTTATATATGAACTTTCTCATCATTTACTATTATTTATATTTATCTATTTTAAACTTCATTTATATGCCATACCATTTTATTTTAAAATTTGCTAACTTAAAGAACTTTGTTTTAGAGTTGTTAGGTAAATTGTTAGGTAAATTGAAGTATAATAGGTTGAACCTTCTAACTTTATTATATGAGTTACATTTATATTTAAAAAGACAAAAGAATAATCTGCTTACTTGTATATCTTTGTATTAAAAAGCCTAATAAATGCCATAGTATCTATGTATATATTATGTACCCATTCATTTATTCAATAAATATTTGAGCCTCTGTACTGGGCTTTGATCCAGGTCATAGACACAGTCATGAGCCCAACAGATATTCTCTGTTATCATAAAGCTTCTATTCCAGCTTCTAGTGCTTCTCTAAGAAGTCATTCACATTTTCTCATTTTACTTTTACCACAGTGCTGGGAGGACAAATTTACTTTACAGATGAGGAGGTTATACATGTAGAGGTGCTAATTCCTCTGGCCCAGGTCACACAACAGTAGAAGCAGGCTGCAGGTGACATTGGGACACATAAATGGCCAGTGTCTGGGAGAGAATGTCCAATTACTACCTGTTAATGCATTAATGTCTGAGAGAAGTGTATGTAAAGTTGTTATTCAGTCATTTGAGTTTGGCCAAAGTATGTGAGAGCAGATTTTTCCTAGAGCTTAGAAAGTGAGGAGCAAGAGGACTAGAACTAGGGTGGTGGTGACTGGAGAAAGAGAAGAGAGAGGAGAAATGAAAGGGAGGAGGAGGAGGAGGAGGAAGTGGAAGAGGTTACCTCACTGAAGGGAATGGTGATGTAACAACTCTGACTTAGCACATTTTTGGTGTCTGGTACCTTGGCCCTTGGCACTTAGCATATTATGTATATCATTTAGTCCTCATCACAGTCCTGTCCGGCTCCAGAGCTCATGCTTTTGATGCTCACTTCCAGTCCCAACACATTTTTGTCTGGATTAATTTCTGAGATTGACCAACCAAGTCAGTCCCAAAATGGGGCCATGAAGATTCAGAGGCATGGCGTCCAGAGAGTGACACAGCAGAGCCAGCCCTCTCTTGGAAGAGCATCAAATGAAAAGAATATTTGCTTTGGAAACTTCAGTATTATTTGGTGGTGATTTTTCTAGGTTTAAAGTTGTGGTGACCCCCAAGACTGGATTTAGTCTTTTCTTAGTGACTATAACAAAGAATTTGGTCTACTGTCTGGGAAAGTAGCTCCTAACCAGAGAGACTGATGGGAACAAGGGAGGTATCCATGGACCAAGACATCCTGGACATCTCAGCCCCTAGAAGCTGAGATCATTTTGTTTGTTTGTTTGTGGTTTAATGGTGGGTGTGAATGTATTTGTGTATGCATGAGTATATGTGAAAGTGTGTGTGTGTGTGTGTGTGTGTGTGTATGATGCCAGTGTGGCGTTTCAGGGAAACTGTTCCCTGGGGAGGTATTAGTTCTCTCCTGGCTTGAGAGCTCTGTTGCCAGGCTATCTCTGTGACAGCAGCATGAGGAGCCAGACAACCTTTATTGAAGCAATTGTTTTCTTCTGACCCCAGGTTAGCCTTAGGAAAGCTCTTCCTCCACAATTATTTCAGAGCTACCAAGAGAAAATTCCAGGGATATCTAGGCCATCTTTAAAAACTCAACCCTCCTTTATGGTTATTATGTTCCAATTTGAGACTAAATGTGATCCCACTTAACTATTCATTCTATCAGAAAGGATTCTAGTGCCCATAGTTACTGCTTTCAAGTGGGTTACTACAGACATTGAGTTTTTATCTATTCTAGCAGGAAACACACAATCTTTAGTCTGAAGCACAAATTATAGCTCTGTATTAGTTTTGTAGTCCTATGTAACTAACCACTCCCAACAGCTTAGAGGCGGAAAACAATAAACATTTATTATCTCACAATTTCTGTGAGGCAGGGATTCAGTAGTGGCTTAGCTGGGGATTCTGGCTCCGCGTCTCTGAAAGGCTTCAGTTGAAGGATTGGCCTGGCTCCTGTGGCTGTGGAGAGGCCTTAGACATCCACTTCCATCTCACTCAGGTGGACCTCTCAACAAGCTGCCCTACAAAGGGCTGCTGGCTCCCCTGGCAGCAAGTGATGTGAGAGAGAAAAAGGAAGAGCCCACTAGACGGAAGTGACAGACATTTTGTAACCTGATCTCGGAAGTGACATCCATTACTTCTCCCATGTTTTATTCATGAGAAATGAGTCACTAGATCAACCTACACTCACAAGGAGGAATTGCACAAAGGTTGAGTATAAGGAGAGGTCACTGGGGGCCATCACAGAACCCTCATGTCTGTGGACATTCTTGATCACTAAATACATTTAGGTTCACTCAATTAGATAGTTGGTGAAATCAAAAGAATGTTGGTACTGATTCTAAAGCAGAGCTAACTTGTGTTTGTCCAAAGCAGAAAAAAGTAAATAATGGGAGGTCCATGTGAGAGACCCACGTTCTAAGAAATTGGTTGTTGAGAACACTGAGGACAAGTGAGCCAGTTCAGTGAAATCAGCATTCATTAAGACCTCTGTGCAGTGTAGGCTCTGCTCTGTATTAAGTTGTGTTCTGATGGCCCCTCACACACTAAGTGCACTGTCTATTCAGGAAGGCAAGGCAGAAAGAAAATGGAGCAATACTATTAGTTTACATCGATATAAAGCATGTATGATGGCATGGAGAAACTGCTCTGGGACAGGGGTCAGCAAACATTTTCTGTGAAAATAAAAGCCACATAGGATATACGTTAGGTGGTGTGGTCACATATGTTCTCTGCTGCATGTTCTTCTTCTTCTTTTTTGGTGTATAATCTTTTAAAAATTTTTAAAAAAAACATTCTTTGCTTGCTGACCAAACAAAAGTGGGCCACATCGAGGTGTTGGCTTATGGGCTATAGAATGCCAACCCTTGCCTTAGACCCCTTCTCTAGCCATATTTGAAGGAGCAGTTTCTGCCTCCCAATCCACCGCCAACGAATGCTTTTATTATTGGACTCAAAGGCATGTGGTTTACTGGTAAAATTGCTATGGAAGTTTAAAGGCTTACTGCTAATTTCCATACTTGTGAACCAGTGACAGGTAATGGCCTAGTACTCTTCTGCAGACCACTCTAGGTAGAACTGCTCTAGGAGGTCAGATTGGCAGAAAAATCCCCATAAATCTCAGAGGGGGCTGTGCCTTGTATGTCCTGCAGGAAATGGTGCAGGCACTCCTGATGTGTTACCGTGTAACTATAGGTCCGAGTCTAAGGATGAATGGTGTGTGTGTGTGTGTGTGTGTGTGTGTGCATAGAGCACATCCTATGCAGAGTGTAGATGCGCATACACACTCAGCTGTACTTTTTATTATTGGGTGGCCTGGGTTCTTTACTGTATCAGAGCCACAGGAAAAGGTAAAACAGTGAGCTTTCTCTTGAGTAGAAAAAGCAGAGTTTCAGCTCAGCCCTGTGGGCAGTGAGAGATCACTCTACGTCTTTGAGTAAAGTCTATTATTGATATGATGAAAAAAGTGTTGCTTTAGGAATATTAATCTGGGACACTGGAGAGGGAGGGTTCCTATGTTGTTGGGGTGTAGTGTTCTTGGGCAGTGGGTGGGTGGGTAGTGAGAGATGACATGGGAATATAGAATAAACCCATAATTTGAAGCTGAGGAGTCATGGAAATGTAAAAGTAAGGGTCATCTTGGCCCACTGTGATCAATAAATATGATTTTGCATTAATCTAGGCATAATAAAATTATAATGGCCTGGATTAGGCTGGCAGCCAGAGCTCAAGTCATATTGCTTGGCTCAAGATTGGCTTAAAATATAATTAGATGGCTCTGAATGGTGATAAATGAACACTTCAGATTGGGAGAAGGTTGAGTATCTGCCATCAGATGGGATTGCATACAAGAAAGAATGGACTTCTATATACATATACTATATACATCCTAGTGTTTGGGGTGGATACTCTTTGCTATCAGTATTGGAAAGGGCCCCTGAGCAATCCTCTTTTGGGGCTCAGATCTATTATGCAAGTGCTGCTTGATGACTAAACTTTGTCTCTTAGATAAATTAGAACATATAGACTTTAAGATGTGAACAAAATGATATAATTTAGTTAGAGACAGAAATTTGAATCTACTTACAAAGGTTTGAAGTATAAGATTATGATTGACTTGAAGTGATATAATTTAGAAAACTTGACCTGTTAAGTGATGTGCTTGGGAAACCAGCCTCTTACTCTTCATAAGAATCATTAAAAGAAGTTCCCCAGGGCTGTCATTTCCAGGATGCTGGACTGACCAGATATTCTTGAGTCCACGTGGTACCTATTACACAACAGCCCACTGGCAGAATTGCTCAGACAAGGTTGACCCAGATCTTCCATTAGGTACGCCATCTTTCCTGGGGTGGCGGGAGCTGTCATTCTCTACTCTCTCCTAGAAAACAACAAGAGCAAAAAACAGTTAATCCTCTCTCCCGTTTTCTGGGTCTCAGGTTGCTGGGCTGGATGCAATAAAACCACCTTTATCTGTACACACCTGGTAGATTTTATATTCTCAGCAAAATAGTCAATTTGTTTAAGAGCGTTGTTCTCAAAAGTGTGGTCTCCTGACCATTAGCACCTGCATCACCTAGGAACCTGTTAGGAATGCAGATTCCTGGGCCCCCAACTAGACCAACTGAATCAGAAACTCTGGGGGTGGAGACCAGCAATCTGAGTTTATAACAAGCTTTCCGGGTGCATTTAAAGTTAGGGATTTTTAAACTAAAGGGATACTAAAATATGAGGATTCCTGGGTTAGAGGAAAAACTTCATTCTGAGTTTCATCTTTGAACCAGGGATTGAGTGTTAAAGCAGATCAATGGATCTCTGTATTTGCTGTGGCAAGAAATAAAACAATACAATCATCATCAAAGAGTCAATCACAGCAACTTCTAAGAGAGCCCCGGCATGGATAAGTGGATACAATAATGAAGGTATCAGTTTCCTGGGAATTCCTAATCAAAGCTGTTTTGGGATGTTTCCAACACAGAATTTTGCGAGCCAAATGGGAATATTCTGCACATTGTAAAAGGATGAGAGTTTGATAAGCAATAATTTATTTACTTATCAACACACACAATCTGTGGCTCCCAAAACTCCCAGCAGTCAGGTGCAGCCAGACTAATGAACCCACGAAGAGTGTTGCCTGTGCAGGTAGGAGTGGCAGGAACCCCAGGCGTCCGGTGGACCCCTTTTTGTTTAGATTTGTGGGTGGCATTCCCCTTCCCCTTGTGCCATGTTTCCTTTGAGAACCAGCTATTTACAATGAAATATTAGCCAAGTTCAAATGCAGGGAGAAAAAAGATCTCATCTCTTTCTCCAAAAAATTTCATTGAAACGGATTTTCCCAGAATCTAAGCTATTGTTTGGCTGCAAATGTACTTTGGAAGGGGTACAGCGGGATCTCCCGACACAGGAAGTTAACCAGCTGGGTGTATGTACTTCATACAACAGATGAATTTGACTGAATTTGAAATCATACTTTTGCAAATTAAATTACATTTTAAATTCAGGGGAGAAATTGCCATTTGAAAGAAATTCCTGGCAGGTTTTTTCTTTTGCCAAGAATAGACTTATTTCATTGTTTGTTACAAAAAAAAGATTTCCGTATGCAATAAAGGACTCAGCAGAATTTTCAAGAAATTGGGAGATTGACTTCTTTTTTTCTTTGACTGAGAAAGGCTTAACTAAAAGAAAAATTCCTGTTTCCAACTTTTGTTGAAAATCTTTCTAGGCAGTTATTTGGTAAGTTGCATAAATGTCTAATCACTATGTCCTACACCTGTAACTAATATAATATTGGATGCTAACTGTAATTAAAATTATTTTTAAATTTAAAAAGTTTTCTTCTTAAAATGGAATTTTTATAATTAGTAGGCAGTGGATATAATCAGATCTTTCTTGGTGATTAAAGATTTTGTAGCACATTTCTATCATCTGGATAGTGATAGAAGATCAGGTTGAATTGGTGCTGACCATAACAATTAGTTATGGAATATTGGAATAAAACTCCTAGTTTTATTTCTTGTTAGTTGGTGTTTTACTTAACTACACAGCAGAGAACAATATTGGTTTACTTAGAAACTTTTGCAGTTTAGGTCCTGGTTGCAGTTCAACAGGTTTACCTAATAAGAGTACATTTTTCATGTTTAGGAAGACCAATAAATAGGAAATGAACTGAGTTTAAATAGCTTTGGGTTTAACATGCAATCAATCATATTCTTACTGGAAAAAACAGTAGTGAAGCCAGGTAGTCTTTGTTTTAACATGCACTTAAGATTAAATGCAAAGTATTTTACAAGCAGGCCCTGTTCCAACCTGTGACTTGGGGACAGCTCTCTGTAGACACCGGATGGGAGGGGAAGCCAAGTTTAGAACCTCACTCACTAACCTACGTTGGGATTAATTTAAATTCAGCAAAGCTTATTAGACATTTACTGTGACTACTAATCCCTCAGTCATGGTGCCACTGAAGAGAGAAAGATAAAGGAGAGAGAGAGCTCCAGCCCTCAGAGAACTCACGGTCTCGGGTAGGAAAACTCTGGTGTACTTGGGTGCGAGGAGGTTGGGGGGTCCCAACCCAGAAAAGTACAGTTTGGGAATCTTTAAGCCTGTTTGAGCGGTGATGGGTATGGGTGTCATTGAGGAACACTACAGAATGCTAATTTGTTTTATTTCACCACAAAAATGAGAATTAATCTTACAAGCAAAAAGCATGACTACTTGAATCTATATATGTACTGTAAAATCACAACTGTGAACTCCCAGGCCCACAAAAATAACTTCAAGCTGTTGAGCTAAGCAGGATGGGCTGTTTCCCCCTTTTCTGTTAATGTTAATATACTACTCGTTAATTCATTTTGTCATCTGCTAGCACTTGTTGCCAGACGAGCTGTAACAGGTGCCAAAATGTGAAGGAAAGTGAAGACTTGAGAAAATTCTGTCCATTAACTTAATTTAACACTGTGATTTGGAAACGATGATGATCTCCCAATTTCTGTCGCAGCTCAGAGAACCTCAGGGGTCTGTTGCAAGGGTGTAGGAGAACCTGGGGTAAAGAGGGAATGAGCATTGATGTTCAGAAGGGTTTACTGCCATTTTGGCCTTGGCCAGGAGAAAATACTCCCTTTGCCCTTGGGGGGACTTTGGATAGAAATTCCTAAGCGGTAAGGATGTACCTGTCCCAGCTTTGTAACTTCCCTTAGCTCTAATATTGCTTCAGAAGGTAGCTGCTCAATAAACAGTCGAATGGCTCTACAAGTTGGAATTCTGAACATCATCTCCTATAAAGACAATGTGATAATGATAATTAGGTTTAAAGAAAACAGTTTTAAATTAATAATAAAGAAGATACAAATGGGTTAAATAGGTTTATGGGATGATCTTAGAAGTTATCCTCTTATTTATGACATTATTTATATGGAGTAGTGCTTTTTTACTTTTTTAGATTCAATGAACATATATTTATTATAAGACTACAATGTGCTCAGCACCCTCTGGACATTCTGGGTCTCTGTTTCCTTTGTGTTAAATGGGGATAAAAAGAGTTTTTAATTTCATAGGGTTGTCTTGAAGATGAATTATAATATGTAAACTGCTTTGAAGAGTAATTATAGAAAGTGTTTAATAAACATTAGCTAGTCATTTTTCATGTTACTGTACAGCAATATGACATAGACATGGTTTCTTCCCACATGGAAACTCAAACAAACAACTTTCTAGAACAGAACCTCTTGGTGACTGGGACCTGTCCGCATTTATTGGAGTTTTTTTTGGTGTTCTGGTCTTTAAGGGCCCAGCTGTTCTCCTGCAGTTGGGGTGGTCGGGCCCCAGAGCAGTTGGTATCTGTCTGTGCAGTTTGACTGGTAAGTAGAGCCCTTATAGTTTTCCCCTGGGGCTGAAGGGTGGCAGAGCGGGGAAGTGGTAGAAACCTGCTGGCTGCCTCTGGAAACTCTAGCCAGTGGCCTTGCCTCAAGGGAATTTGCAGCTCCACTCCCTGCAAGTTCACTTGACGACAGGGCAAGGGCTGGAGCCCACAGATGTGAGGGCTGCAGGCGTGCACGCCTGTTCTCAGAGATGTGGGTTTCTCGCTGCCTGCATAAATCCATAAAGGCAATGTTCCATCGTTTGCTTTAAAGGCATTCTGGCCTGATCTGGAGGAAGCAGGCAAGAGGAAAAGTTTGACTTCTTCACTTTTCAAAACACGTCAAAGCCATAGAGCGGGCTTCGTCAATTTTGAAGTTCCAGAATTGTTTTGAGCATCCTGAAGCAAACACACCAGCTTCTGAAGCTGTCAAAGGTCTGGGATGAGATTTTTACATGCTTCCTGCGACTAAGCCTTGCATAGCTCAAGTTAGTCCCCAGTGGATGGAAGGGTGAAAGAACTACATTTTCAAGCTGTTGAAAATCCTGGCAAAATGAAGCGTATTAACGCCCGAATAGCATCAAGGTATACAGCCCTGACAAGCTTCGGGCACAGTCTGACCAGGGTGAACAGGAGCTGCCTGCAGAGTAGATGGAGCTGTCCTCCCCAACTGTACCCAGTTCACCCTTTGGAGGCTACTTTTGTCTTTTCTGACGTGTCTTTCGTAATCGGCCCCTCTGCTTCCAGGGGACCTCTGTCAATTTGGAGCAGGGTCTCCCTTAATGCCCATTCCTTGTCTTACTTTCTGGTAGAATCAGTTTAATCCATGCAACATCTTTTTATGTTTTCACTCTTAACTGGTTTAGATGTTACCCATAAGGATTTGGTCAACAGGTATAAAACCATTTATCTAAAACTATATAGATTTAGTTTTTACTCTTGGTAGGATCTGCAGGATTTCATCCTGTTAATTAAAAATTTTCAGCTTAAAACGTGGACCAAGATTTACTAACAGGAAACATATTAGTTTTGTCTTCTGCTCCCCACATTTCTTAAAAAGCAACTGTCCAGGGGAAACCTTATGAAAGTATCTCTATATCAATATTTATGGGGAACACTGGGCATATTTAGATACTGAGGTTAGATTTAACTGGTCCAGCAGTTAAAGATGGGGCGTGACACTGGTTACCATCAGCACTGAGAAGCTGTTAGCATCAGTAACCCAGGGACTGGATGCTGCCTGTGATGATGGATGAGGGAGTGGCCACAAAAACGTGCAGGTGGACTTCAGGCAAGCTCTCTTTTTCTTAGTAGGACTTTGCAAGCTGATCATTGAAACAGTGATTCTTCAGAATTAATGTAGGACTGGTGCTTGGATTTGCAAAAAGAAAAAAAGTATAGGAAAAAAGAGCATCTAACTGCTGAGATGATGTTGTTTTTTGTATTAGTTCTGGTTTCATGTCGAACATCTCAGAAGTCTGTCGCTTTATAGTACAACTTTGATACCACTTGGCAGCAGGGTGTTCTTAGGGCTCAGGAGCAAGGGTCTCAGTAGAAAGAGAAGCAGAAGTACTACTGTGGCTAGGCCCACTGTTTGACAGGAATAGGCCAGCTGAGAAGGTAAAAGGGACTTTGAGGAATATTTCGGGGACAGTTGAACTCTGTGACTCATTCAACCAAGGTGATTAAGGGTGAAGTACAATTACCTATAATCAGGATTGATGAGCTTTCCTGAATGAAGAAAGCTTCACCTGTCTTGAGAAGAAAGGATGAGAAAAGAGACTAAGAGGCTGTAGTGTGACATGGATTCATTGTATACTTGGGATTGGCTCCATTCTAACTTTAGCTGTGTGACACCGGACAAGTTGCTTAACCTCTCTGGACTCATTTTCCTCACTGTACAATAAGGATACATGCACAAGGTTACTGTGAGATGAAATTATAAACGTGTAAAGGTCTCAGCCCTGTGCCTGGCACATAATAAACACTTACTAGCTATTGGTAGTATCCTTTATAGTTTTATGAATATTTAAAGAATAAGAACAAACATAAAAAGAGCAAATTTAAGAACAGGAAGAAAATATGTACATTGACTCTATTAGGAGGTAAAATTGAGACAACTAATATCACACACAGAATTCACTCAAGATTTTGATTAATACCTTAAAGGAAAATGCCTATATTAGTTTTACTTTCTTAAAAGATAGTGTCATATACTAAACCCATTTTATTTTCTAGAGTCTGAGGAAATGAGGAAATTAGAAAGGAAATAGTATGAGTGTGACTGTATTATAAAACAAGTAGCAATCATGAATGTGGAAATGCATTTACCTTCCTAGTTTCTCTGGGTAGATGGAAATTTTATGAGTACAAAGTGGAGAACTCAATATCCTTACTATTTAATTCTTTGGTATAAAAAAGATATTATAATTTTTCAATGATTCTACACTCCTTATTTTTAAAGCTAGATGGCTAATTATGCTATTTTAAAAAAGATTTAACTTTAGTATTTACTATATTTAGGTAGTTTGTGCCAACTTTCTATTGAATTTGTACAGATAATAAACATTTTTTTTCAGATAATTGCCGTATGTTTGCCAATGCAGTTTGTCTACATAGCACAATAACTTCAGCAAACCTGAGGAATGCCATGACTGGGAATACTATCCCTCCCCATGTTATGTTCCTAACGGCACTTAAGGATTTCAAATTTTAAAATATATTTGCATACTGTGTGTACCTCTAAAAACAACTTCCCTGTGTATATAAAGCAGCTTGTTTGGAAGGATCCTGGAATTTCTGCCTGCCCAAAATACCTCTGCTAGACCTCACATCACCTTGGTTGAAAATTCCTTTCATTAGTAACCAGTCTGACTCCAAGTTATTAATTTGCTGAGTGAATTTCCACGTTACTTAAACTGCCTTAGACTCAATTTCCTCATTTGTAAATTGAAGGGGTTGGATGAACTCTACTTTCTCAGGTCTATTTTTCCATGTTCCCTCCGTTCGCACCCAACGACATAGGTTGGTGTTTAGTGTTGTCTCAACTTATAAAGCGGCACAGATCATTTTAATTATACTACAACCCACTTATAATCGTAGGCAAACAGAATTCTAAGTGACTGGGATTGTCCATAAGCAGTTTCTTATCACAGATTGTTCCTTCTGCGAATCTCTGATAACCTTTCCCCATAGTACTCAAAGTTCTTCTTTCAGATCTTTACCACCCTCTACGCTTCCTCTAGGTGGGCTAAAAGCTATCAAGAGTTGATGCAGAGATAGTCTCCATTTTAGTGTCTCACTATTTTTTAAGTTCAGACAATATAAACACAGTCAGTTTTTCCTGCTTTTTCATATTATCTTGAACTGGGAGTCACACATCTGTTACTTAATTTAGGAGAAGCAAGCCCGTGACTACCTTCTGTGCCCACCACTAAGGCCTTTTGGCCTTCATCGCAGAAATTCTCAGGGGCTTCGTCTCCCTCAGTTTGTGTCTAGCAATCACAGTTGTGCAGTGAAGGTTATACACGTACAGGCACATATACACAGAGTTCATTACAGTTTCTCCTGATATGAGTAAAATACCACCTAATGGATGCTTTTGGAAGAGGAGAGCATGAAGAGGAGACTGTCGACTTTTAACTGTAGAAGTGTAGATAAAAAGGCGTTCTATAATGAGTAACCTCACAGGGTTATCTGATCATAAATTCCTAACGGGCGGGTCAGGGTGGACAGTCATGCCCCAGGCATATAACTTCTTTGGTAAAAGGCTTATCTTTGCCTTAGACAAGCCCTGTGCATTGTTTCTGTGAGTCTACATTAATACATATTTGAAATGTTCCCTTTCAGACCCTTCCTTCTAAGGCAGACCACCCTCAAGAAAGCACATAATCTATTTTTAAAAAAATTTTAAAAGTTGATTTTAGAGAGGCAGGAAGAGGGGAAGAGAGAAAAACATTGATGTGAGCGATACACAGTTGCCTACCATCCGTTGTGACCAGGGATTGAACCCAACACCTGGGCATGTGTCCTGATCGGAATTGAACCTATGATCTTTTGGTGTATAGGATGATGAGAGAGTACATAATCTTGACTATTTTGTAATCAGATCTCCACCTGATTTTCTCCCATCTTCATGTAATATTTTTCCATTATTCCTAATGCTGAAAAACTGTTATTCTCTGGAGCATTTGAGATCTTGCTCCCCAGTATATGTTGTCATTTTGGCTCAAATAAACTCTTATAAAAAATTCTCTATAGGTTGGACATCTCTTATGCTGACAGAAACCTGAAAGCAGGTTCCACCTTATAGTTTGTTATATTTCCACTGGCGCATAGGCATTTATTAAGTATCCACTATGTGTTGTCCAGGGGCCTGGGTTCCAGGTGAGGGGTACACAAAGCTAAGTTCTGTGCTTGTTGAATTCAGTTTCTAGCAATGGAGCTCCTTCGACTCCTGAAATACCTCATAACTCAAGTAGCACCATTAAGTGTACAATCCAGGCAAAACTTGCCAAGTTTAATCTTGAATAGCACATGGTTCCCACCTGAAAGTGTAAATAGCCTCAGGTTTATTCACAACTTGGCTTTCATACAGATGCCTTAAGTTCCAGCTCAATGAAAGGTGAGCAAGCCTTGAGCATGCTCAGCCGTTCAAGCATGAGCTTAGGAAAGTAATGAAATGGACACCTTGACAAGGGCTGTCGGTTGAGAAAGTTTCATATCACTCTCCAAACTGAAGGTGATTGCAAAGAAAAGGGACAAGGCTACCCTCCCTCCCTCCCTCCCTCCTTCCCTTCCCTTCCTCCTTCCCTCCTAAAGACTATAAATATTAGTGTAGTCTGTTGGAGTTTCCAGAAGAATAAGTGTCCCCCTCCCAACTGTGCACTTTCTTTATTAATCCATATGAGACTGTAAAGTAAGAAATACACCTTAGAGACAGCCCAAGAAATCACTCAACATTTCTCTACCTTGTGACTCACTTTTGAAAGTGATTCTTCAGAAGCAGACAATTCTGGGCTATTCTAAAATAAGGTATCATCCCCAATTCAGCAGCTATTCCCAACGGGACCTCAATGCTCTCTAGTTGAGCACTTGTGCAAACTCATGCTGTCACTGTGTTACGTTTCTGCCGAATTTCTCCTGCCAGGAGCTGTTGAAGGTTTCACCAAAACTTTCTTTAAGACATTGTGTTTTCCTTTGATGAGTGGTTTAATCTGATTTATTAAGGGAAATCATTTTTTTGAGAACAATTTAGCATTTTAACAGTAATCCTTTATTTGTCATCCTAAGTGGATTTTTCAATTAATGAATTTTTACCTTTATTGTCATTTCCCTTTCATTGTTTCAACTTAATATTTATTTTAGGGACATAACTCTAATCCCTTCCATTTATTTGAAGATTGGGGTGTGTGTGGGTGTATTTAGTTAAAGGGAGAGTTTCACAAAACATGGCGACAGACAGGAAAATGGTCCCAATAAGAGTAAAAATGACTCATTTCAAAGCCCTTATTTAAAACTAAAAATTTTACTTTCTTTAGGAAACCTTCCCCAATTATATGAAACAGGGAGTTGGAAGAAAAGATAACCATAATGTTTCTAAAATTATTTTTGAGAGTTTTCTTATTTCATGACTTTCATGAGTTTTTTCTTATGACTTATAGATATATATATTTTAAGAGCAATATATTAATTTTTTCATCATAGTGTTTAAGCTTTTGGAATTCAAACATACATTTTGATCCTTGAGTACAGAACCCTTAAACATAGAAAATAATTTATAATACCCCAAAGGTATATTATCTAAAAAAAGTTAGAGCATATATGGGTCTCTTTCAATAGAGAATGAGGAAGAGGTGTTAGTGACCATGGGACCAGCTTAACATCACCTGTGATGTTTGTCTTATGCAGGTGACCCATTGTTGATTTGTAGATAATAGGAAAATAAACAAATAAATTTCCTGTGACATTCTCACTATTCCTATTAATTCCAATGGATATTTGTCACATTGATTTAGTTGTTTCAGTCCAGCCTAAGATATATAGTTGATATTTCCAGACAAAGAGCAACAACCTATATTTTCCCAGACTGTAGAAATGTTATAATTTCAGAAAGAAAACACATTGTTCCCAGTTGTGTCAGGATGAACAAACATTGATATGTACAGTATAATGTAAAAGTTCAGAATAATGTACTTTTCACATGTAGTTCTAATTCATTTTAGGCATTGGAGCGCTCAGCTTCCTTTTAAATGTGGGTTGTCTTTGTCTTTAGCACTATATAATAGTCCTCATTGTTCACTTCTATTGAGAGATTTTTGTGTCTATGTCTTAACCTCATACTTGATATGAATTTTTTTATAGCTTAAATATGTTGTATTTTCAAAGCATCTTTCAGAATGGATTGGACATGGGAGGCACAAATTCTTGTTTGATTAATAATATAAAAGTACTGATAATAGACTAAAGAGTATAGAAAAGAGGAAAAGAAATGTGAATGTCAACTATCATGTCTTGTAAATTCATGGTATGTTCTGGAGATTGGAAAAAATTGAGACTTATTGCCCTAGTGTTCCAAAATAATTGAAATACCTTCTACTAGTAAAATGAATAATTTACTGTTCTCTCAGCAACTCAGACCTGATTTATTTGTTATAAAATGTCTTATAGCCAATTACACATGACTAGTTCATGTAAAAAGCAGTCTGTTAACCGGTTTGGCTCAGTGGATGGAGCGTCGGCCTGCGGACTTAGGGGTCCCAGGTTCGATTCCGGTCAGGGGCGTGTGCCTTGGTTGTGGGCACATCCCCAGTAGTGGGTGTGCGGGAGGCGGCTGATCGATGTTTCTCTCTCATCGATGTTTCTGGCTCTCTGTCCCTCTCCCTTTCTCTCTGTGGAGAATCAATGGAATATATTTAAAAAAAAAAAAAAAGCAGTCAAATGTGAAACAACTGTAATGGGAAGAGACAGATTTCTTTTTATCACTTCTGTTTACATATATGTATATGAGTTGATAATTAACTAAAATATAATTCAGCATTTGACTTTATTTAGAAAAATGAATAGTGTATAATTTAAGGGTTTTACATTAAAAGTTCATGTATTGTTTAGTAAATGTAGCACTTAAATTAAGTTAGCTAAAAATTTATTTAAAAGACTTGACCTAGCCCTGGCTAGTTTGGATCAATGTATAGAGCATTGGCCTGTGGTCTGAAGGGTCCCAGGTTTGAGTCCAGTCAAAGGCACATGCCCGGGTTGCAAGCTCGATCCCCAGTAGGGAGTGTGCAGGAGGCAGCTGAACAATGATTCTCTCTAATTTTTGATGTTCCTATCTCTCTCTCCCTCTCCCTTCCTCTTTGAAATCATGAACAAATATATTAAAAGAAAAAAAAAAAGACTTGACCCAAATAAAAAAATAGGGGTGTTTATAAGTTGGATATTAATGCCAAAAGGTGACATTTTAGCAGCAGTAAGTTTTTGGAGTTAAAGCACTGGACTAGCCTTGTTGAAGAAATTTTGTAACATCTCATCAAGAAACCATTATGAAATTTTCTTAAGGAACCATCAAAACTTTCTTCTTTTTCTTTTCCAAATTCTCCACCAACGTCATTTTAAGAGGTTTATAATATTTTTATATTCAAAAGCTTAACTTCACTTAAGGGCTTTGCCAACATGATGTTCATTTCATAGACAAATTAATTCAAGCACAGACAAGTTATACATGTCTGAGTTTCTGCAGACAATTTTTGCCAGAACCAGCAATAGAACTGAAGTTTCCTATTTGCAAATGAGGTAACTATTTAGAACACTATGTGCCATATATTTTGTGGGTAAAGATGGTCAAACTTTGTTTTACAAAGATGAGTTGGGTCATTTTTTTTTCCCTTTTACAATATTGCCATCACCTTCTGCATAGAGGCCATCTTTTTCTTCATTAACCTCAATTAAGTTTCCTAAAGGAATGTTCATTTTAGTAAAAACCTACAAAATATTTCAGTATTTTAAATATTTAGCAGTCTCTTGCCATAGAAAAAGGAGAACATTTTCAGTTATAAGTTCACAGTGACAGGTATATCATTGAGATGACAAAGTGTAGGCCATTTTATAATTCATACCAGAGGCCTGATGCACAAAATTCATGCAAGAGTAGGCCTTCCTTTCCCTGGCTGCTGGCACTGGCTTCCCTCTGGCACCCGGGACCCAGGCTTCCCTCACAGTACCAGTTTCATCTGGAAGGTTGTCCAGTCTAATTAGTATATTATGCTTTTATGATTATAGATGTATATAGTGCTCTGATCCCTTGATACACCATCGGAGTAGAGTCTTATAGAAGCTACCAGAACTTAATGAAACATTGTTTTTATAAAACAAGTGTTATAACATGTTTTCTTATACTTTATTTTAGTTTTTAAAGTTATTTTTCTTACTATAATAAAATGCATGCGCATTATAGAAAAATTAGAAAATACAGGCACATAAATAGATTTTTAAAAAATAAAAATAAAATAACATTACTCTGAGTGAAACACTGTGTCTCTCTTTTCCCCCAACCCCCTTAATTTCTTTGTATGTGTGTAGAGTATAGTCCCATGTAAGATATCTATATAAATATGTACATATCATATATATGGATGTATATATATGTATATATACACACACACACATTTTTACTTGCTTATACACTTAATAATTACATTTTACACACAATTATGTACCAATAGCTATATTTTTTATTTTCACATTTTTAATACTTTACAATACTCTATTATGTGGGTATATTCTAATTTATTTAACTAGTTTCTATAATTGAACATTTGATTATTTCTAACATTTTGTTATTACAATTAGCACACTGGTAAACATCCTTTTACATATATCTTTTTGCACCTTCTTAATTATTTCCTGAAGCTAATTTTCCAGAAGAGGAATAATTAGGCCAGGGGCCTGAGCATTTTTAAAGTCTGACTAATTACTGCCAAATTGTTCTCCAGAAAGTTTTATAATTTACACACTGACGAAATACATATGAGAAAAGCTCTTTTCCCTCACTAACAGAAATTAAACTATTAATTTTCATTGTCTCATTCTAATTCTTATAACTGTCAGGTAAATAGAACAGATTAGGAAAATGCTAATGGCCACCCATCAAGAAAATAATAAGTCAAGTGTTCTCACGTCCCATATCACATTTTTCTCTTATATCCCATACTTCTTGCCATCATGCTGTTGATAATGAGAATCCTAAGTGAACCGTCAGAAAAGAACCTTGAGCAGGAATTCTTGCATGCTGCAGCCTGACTCATGTCTGAGCTGCTGGCAATGCCCTGGCCTCCAGCCATTGGACTGTGGGTGGCACAATTCTCGTATTCTGAGAAAAAGGCAATGTTGTCACACTGCTTGTCCAGGCCAGGACTAAAGCCAAGGGGAGAGGGAGGAGGAAAGAAAGTTGGAGGCAAAAAGGCAGCCGAGAATGACCAAATTATAGACCTTGTAACATCATGTCCCTAAAACATTTTGATTCTTGTCCTGTACCATGAGTGAAATGGTTCAGGCTAGCCAGCCAATCTAAACTTTTTTAATTACTGAGTTTATTTTTATCATTTTTTTATTGCAAGTTCAAACAAATAGGATTCCTTTTTTGTTTTCATTTATATAAAACATTCAAGGATCCAAGTTCTCATAAATGAAACAAAAGAGGTGGTGAAGGGAAATTTTTCTTTTGGCTAGAAAAGCATATGAATGCTTTTTTGGGGGGCGGGGGAAGGGGGGTATTTTATGATTTTGTAATTTAACTCAACTATAAAGAAAATTGCAAAAATAGTAATGAGTATAATTTTGTAGGTGTTTGTAAAGGACTAAAAACTATTTACGTATAGAATTGTGTAAGAAAACTGTTATGCAAAAGTGCGAGAGGTATTGGTTAAGGGATATTAAGTTAGGTAGGCCTGTGGGGTTAGTCAGATGAAATAGTTACAGGCTCTGTCCTCAGAAGCAGCCCATGTTGTAGTGGCAAGGAGACTGCTCCAGGAAGCTTTCCTGACCACTAGTCTCGGTTCATTTGCTCTCCTCTGTGTTTCAGCCTCACTGTTCTTTTCTTATAGTTCAACCTACTTCAGAAGTTGAAGCCATCTATTTACATGTCTGTCGTACCCACTAGACTGTGTCCTCCATGAGAGGCCATATAGAAGAGATGTCAAGGGAACTTCATAGACAGAATGAAATTTTACCATAGGAAACATCCTATTTTACCATTTGGAGGTAGGAATTATTTTTTTTATCATTATATTCACTGACTCTCAACAATATTGGACTATACTTTTCAAGTTGATTTAAAGTAAATTTATATAACATTTAAAAATTTCCCATTTTTTATTAATTTTGCAAACTTGGGCAAACCATTTAATGTATGGCTTCAGTTACTCTCAGCTGCAGAGGGAAGGTGTTAGAATAGGCCAACACTTCTCCATTGATGTTCAGGAATGGGGTAGGATATACATCAGGATCTTCATTAAGATATTGGTGGTTTGAAAACTCATATTCAATATCATTATATAATTTTGCATTTGGAAAATAAAAAAGGTACAATTTCTGTAATCTTAAAATATGGATAAAAGAGTTCTGGAAAATGTTTTCCCCCAGGTTTCTGAAATTGGGGACCAACTCTTCCCATGGTGTTATATAAGAATCTCTGAGATAAGTTTGGGAGGGGGCATAACTTACATTATTTTATGTTTTTCAATTAGTTAAATAAAGGAAGAAGACACTGCACTATCCCAAGAAGTTTCAATACCCTAGGGTTCTATCATGGTGGACATAAACCTTGTTTGTCTTTGGGTATGTTGGAAAAGTTCAGTCACCTCTTTAAACATGTATCTTATTTTGAAGAAAGGTAAAAACTATAGGTAGAACACATTGATACTGGGTTCAGAAAGATAAAGAAGAGAAGAAAGCTAGCCAGACAGAGTTATTAAAGTGTCGATATGTAGAACTGTGTTTACTTCAGGTCTTGCCCACGTGATAAGGGCCCTGCTGATAGGCAAAACCTGGGCTATGTTTAGCTCCATTTCATCTGTGTCTACCTCAGATATGCAAAACCAGAACCCATTTGTCCTGCCTTATGGTGTTTTAAGCTCTGATTCTAAACTATTACATAGCTTTAGACTAAGTTAGGTCATTGTTAAATTTTGGGCATAGTCCATAGATTTAGAGGAGCAATTTTTAAATTTGACTTTTAGACCTAAATCAAACATTGATCAGTTGCCTGCAACTGGGGATCGAACCTGCAACCTAGGTATGTGCTCTCACCGGGAACCAAACTGGTAACCTTTTTTAAAAATATATAATTTTTATTGATTTCAGAGAGGAAAGGAGAGAGAAACATCAATGATGAGAATCACTGATCAGCCGTCTCCTGCATGCCCACAAAGGGTATCGAGCCACACCTAAGCATGTGCCCTGACCAGGAATTGAACTGTGACCTCCTGGTTCATAGGTCAATGCTCAACCACTGAGCCAAGCAGGCTGGGCTGAACTGGCAATCTTTTTGTGCACGGGAGCCACTCCAGCCGGGCTAGACCTAAATCTTAAAGTAACTCTGTCAATTCAGATCCTTGGAAGAGCAGGTCAAGATAGGATTACATGGGCAGGGGATTTATTGGGGGAAACTCCAGTGGAGGAAAAAAAGGAGGAGACCCGTTTTAGACCATGAAGCAGGTCTGTAAAAGGAAAGAGAGAAGGGAGGATTGGGCTGGAAGAAGCCTCAGACCACATTGCAGTCCAACAAAGTCTCAGCCAGGCCAATGGGGATCCCTGAGCTCCCTGAGCTCAAATTTCCCACAAGAGATGTCCTGTCAGGCCGAAGTGGCCTGGGCCTGCTACCTGCCCCCTCACTGTCTCTGTCATTGTCTGGGAGCAGCCAGTGGGAAGTGTTGCCTGACATGCATGCTGCAGTGAGTCCAAAGGTGTGGCAGTCTGAGGCTGTCAGTCAGCCGTGCTCCCTGAAGCAGGTCCTCTGGAAGGGAGAGGTGAAAGGGCATGGTCACCAAAGTACCTTAATGTGTGACCTTACCTTTCAGGATCCTCAGCAGAACTTTTCAGAGGTTATTGGCATTCTTCCCTCTGCTCTCCACTCCCATTGCCAGCCCTGCTCATGGCTATTTATTCCATTCCTAGACTCTCAATTCCCACAGAGCAAGGGAAGCTATATCTCCTTAGGCTGACTTTTATTCATTTTTATTTCTTACCCAGTAAACCATTCCTTTTTTAAAATCCTAGTTTCACAGACATCTCCGTGCTGAAATTCTCAGCACTGTGTTAAATACAGAGGACACAAGATAAGTAAGACATCTCAATGGGCTCATGCCCTAGAGAGTGTGTGCATATTAGCAGAAATTTTAATACGGTGATAAATAGAAGAATAGACAAGACATAGAATGGGGACTATCATGACCAGCTTGGGCAAAGTCTAAGCAGAAATTTCAAGGACAAATACAATTTACTGAGACAGAAAAGGCAGTCAGAGGCAAGTCTAGGCAGAGGCCACAAATGATGAGGAATGGACTATAAGACATGGGGTGTTACTGGAGGATAAAGGGGGAAGACTTATGAGGTAGGCAGGATCCGGTTTATGCCTGGGAACTTGTGTACTCAATTATGTTAACCATGGCTGCATGGACATTTTACACGTGTGGCAGAGGATCTGGGCAAGGCTAGAGAACAGCAGGAGCCATTGCCTATTGAATATCAATTTCTATCCATTCACTGATGTGTCTGCTAGAGGACCGGCATCAGGGGGTGGGGGTGAGGCGGGGGGAGATGCCGGAGTTATACTCAAGACTGGGGGTCTCATCCCAGGTACATGGCTTTCCATAGTTACACGGCCAGGCATGTAACTCTAGAAATGCAAGTTTCTGTTATTTATAAACTAGAAATAAACATACTTGCCCTCCCCCCATTGAACTGTTGCGAGGATCAAATGAATTGAGACAGGACTTTCCGAAGACACTTTGGGAACTTTCGACGCTGTAAAAATTAAGAGGCTGTTATTACGTACCGCTCAGGAAATAACAGGCCCCTGGGAAAACCCGCAGTGTGTGGTTTTGAAGAAGTTGCTCAGCCTTCAAGGGAGAAAATGCCTGTCTCAACACTGGCCAAGAGGAACACCTCTGGGAAATTACGACACGAGGTAAAGCGAATGGGGCTTTCTGTTTTGCTTTTGGAGATCACAATTTCTTAACTGTCATTCTCACTGTTTACCCTTCCTCGCCGTGGGTGGTTCCAACGTGAGAGGAAGTTGGATCATGGAGTATTAATAAGGCAAAGGGGATAGTTAAAATGTACTTGATGTAACAAATAGAAACTGAACAACTTTAGGGAAAGGTAGTGGGCTAGACATCGGTTATGTAAACGGGCATATGTGTAGGGATGGGAAATAAATTCAGCTTTATCAGAAACCTTTTGACTGTCCAGAGCAATATGAGATACCCATTCTCTCATACTCCCAGGGAGAAATAGCAGCATGTCATCAGATAAATAAAACTTGCCCTAATGCTAATCTTTGGGAAAATTTAAAAAAATTTCTTCCCTTATTAGCTCTTATTGATGCACTGTTTGATTCTCAGTGATAAAACCACCTAGAACAGTGGTTCTCAACCTTCCTAATGCCACGACCCCTTAATACAGTTCCTCATGTTGTGGTGACCCCCAACCATACAATTATTTTCAATGCTACTTCATAACTGTAATTTTGCTACTGTTATGAATCGTAATGTAAATATCTGATATGCAGGATGTATTTTCATTGTTTGCGACCCACAGGCTGAGAACCGCTGACCTAGAATATCATCAATATCCTCAATGTTGGTGAGACCCAGACGCCAGGCCTTATACATATATTATTGATACATACATATAAATTATGGAAAAATTTCCATGTTAAACAATCCCATTACAGAGCCTATTCCTGGAATAGCATTGATTTCCTAAGAGAGTTGTCTATTCTATGAAGAAACTTTTTTTTTTTTTTAAATAGAGGAATCAGTAGGAATATTGGCATATGAGTTGAGACAATTGGTTGAGTCATATAAAAGACTTGCTGGCAAAAATATTACTTATATTTTCTTGAATATTCATGGGATAGGTTGATCTTTGCCATCTTAAAAAAAACACCACAAAAAACGATGGGAACTTTTAAAACTTATCCTCTAACCCAGGGGTCCTCAAACTTTTTAAACAGGGGGCCAGTTCACTGTTCCTCCCTATAGTTGGAGGGCCGGACTATAGTTTAAAAAAACACCTATGAACAAATTCCTATGCACACTGCACATATCTTATTTTGAAGTAAAAAAAAACAAATGTTTTCGGCGGGCTGCATGTGGCCCACGGGCCGTAGTTTGAGGACCCCTGCTCTAACCTATGAGAGACATTTTAGAAAAGAAGTCCCCACAGAGAACTTCTTCTCTTACTGAATTTTAGAGGATGGCAAACTAAAAGCGACCTCAAAACCTGTGGAGCTTAACTTTGAGGAGCATCCTGGGCTCTGTCATGCAAAGGCAAATATTAGTTTTCTATTGCTGTGTAACAAATCACACAGAGTTAATGGCTTAAAATAACATCATTTATTGGCTTCCAGTTTCTGCAGATTAGAAGTATGGTCATGGGGTAGCTGGATCCTCTGCTCAGGTTGAAATCACAAGGCTGACATCAAGATGTTGACCAGGCCTACACTTTGATCAGGGTTCTCTTTCAAGCTCATTGTTGGCAGAATTCAATTGCCTGCGGTTGTGGGACTGAGGTCCCTGCTTTGTTGCAGGGGCCATTCACAGCTCCTAGACGCTGCTTGTCATTCTCTGCCACGTGGCGCTCTCCACAACATGGTGGTTTGTTCTTTCAAGGCCACCAGGAGAGTGTCTCTGGCTTTGAATTTCTGACTTCTTTTAAGGTTCACTGGATTAGGTCAGGCACACCCAGGGTAATCTTACTTTTGATTAATTCAGTCAACCAACTGAAGATATTAATTGCATTTGCAAAATCCCTTTTGGCCATATAATAGGACATAACATGAAAGTGATGCCCCATCACATTTACAAGTCCTGCCCTCACTCAAGGAGAGGGTACTGTTCAAGACAAATACATCAGAAAGCAGGGGTCCTGGGGATCAACTAGGAATGCCCACTACCCTGTGCCATTTGGAGGTAGGAGTAACCAAGATGAGGTAATGGCTACATGCAGGGAGACGGTGCCTTTCTGCAAGCACAGCGGCACTGATGGTGCTTCCGGGGCAGCATTAGCAGAGTTTTCACTGTGTCCTAATGACACGTGTGCCGAGCAGTGAGGTATTTTTACTAGAATAACTGATGTGGCTGAGCATTTTTTTTTTTTTTTTTTTTTTTTTTAGCATTCAAGATTGGTTCTTTGGTCCTTTGTAATAAATTCCTTTCTGCCTAACCCAGCTATAGTGAATACTTTCCTCTGCAACATAACATGCCTTGATTGATACAGCAGGATCATAAATGACCTCTTTTTATATGTCCATTAAGTGTATAATTCTACATTGTCTTTATGGATTCATAGAACTTTAGAGCAGAAAAGATACTGCTACTTCTAGAACTTCTTCAAACCATACTCAATACCAGTGATGGCGAACCTTTTGAGCTTGGTGTGTCAGCATTTTGAAAAACCCTAACTTAACTCTGGTGCCGTGTCACATAGAGAAATTTTTTGATATTTGCAACCATAGTAAAACAAAGACTTATATTTTTGATATTTATTTTATATATTTAAATGCCATTTAACAAAGAAAAATCAACCAAAAAAATGAGTTCGCGTGTCACCTCTGACACGCGTGTCACAGGTTTGCCATCACTGCTGTATACATCACTTGTAATAAAGTCCAGGATATGAGAGTAAGGTTTTTTAGGGGGGGAAAAAGGAAGTGTTCAATAGTCCTGCCAGCTTGGGTCTCAACTACACATTCTTGTAGTTTATAATACTCATTAGCATATCAAAGACGGAGAGGAGAGATCCTATGGGGGCGAAACAGACAAACTAGACTTTTCTTAATCCAAGCAAGGGTTCCTAAATCAAGGCCCAGAAAGGTTAAAAAAGTTACCCAAGTCTACTAGCAAGCTAGTGATAAAGCAAAGGCTTTAAACTAAATAACTAGGTTTTCTGGCTCCCAGAAAGGTTAAGCTTATGCCTAACTCCCTGCATCTGCCTGAGAAGTAAGTTTCAATGAATGCAAACACATCATGAGGAAGTAAAAGATCTTTATATAGACAGTTCTGGCAAATGTATTAATAATGGCTCCATGGGACCTGTCGTCTGTCTTTGAGAAGCTTGGAATCCCAGCTATGTCCACCCACACACCACTCAGCAGGAGGCGAGTGCCCAGAGAGTGGACCCGGGCGGATGTTTCCTGCCTCTGGCTTATTAACACAATAGCCATTCCTGGGAGCCACCGCAAGGGCCCCCAGACCACAGCAGAGAGGAGCTGTAAAATTAGGCTCCAGAACATTTTGATAATTGTAGCACGGTTATCTTCCATGCAGCCATTTCGGGCTTAGGGCTTGATAGAAAATGAATCCTTTTAAAACGAGCCCCAAATTAACATGGTAAAAAAATGCATTAAGGTCACCACAAAAGGCAACAGGGATCCCGTGCATAATAGAAACCCGGTTTCTGGATCAGAACGCTTGCAAACACAGGCCTCTTCTGCATTCCACAATGTAAATCACATCGCACACATCTGACCGAGGGAGGAGAAGTTCCAGGAGGTGCATATTTTCAGCATGAAAACAAGGAGCCATTAGTGTTACAAGCACAGCTTACGGTCAGCTGGCTGGCGTGACACACCTTGGCATTTATTATTCCCCTAGGCCACATGGTTGCATCTTGCAGAGGCCAAGGGTGGATATGGACATGCTGAAGCAGTTTCAGAACCTGATTCCCCCCTTCACTGTTCTTGGAAGGAACTAAGACCAAATAAAGAACCTAGTCTCCACCACACTTTTATTATTGGGAAATGATTTCCCCTTCAGGGCAGAGAGGTAGAATTACAAGTTAGACTTGCATTCTCTCTCAGCACTTCCCGCCACGCCCCCCCCCCTTCATTTACTCCTCCTTCCCCCCTCCAGCTTTTCCTTCCTTTTTGTAGCAGCTGCATTTCTGAAAGGACTGGTGCACTGGTTAAAAACAAAAACCCAAACCCCCGCAAACTATCCTCATAGGAATGTTTTGTAGCCACTCAAACCCTTAAAAGAAAAGAAATGGTAAACAAACCAGCCATTACATTTAGTCATAAAGGGACTCAAACCACAACATAAACCCACCACAATTCTATGGGCAAAGTTTCCACATTCGGGCATATTCTCTGGGGTTTGTGGTATTCCCCAGAGTTGTGGCTGAGGCAGGATGGTGGCAGTATGTTGTGAAAGGCGCCAGGTGTGTGTGTGTGTGTGTGTGTGTGTGTGTGTGTGTGTGTGTGTGTGTGTGTAGAGGGTGTGACTGCATTTATTGTACTTGAGGAGTCAGGAAAAGGTAGCAGGAGTTTGGATAATGGCAAAGGCAGTTTTATTCATTCTTACATGCCTGTGTTCCATACACATTCTCTGGCCTTTTAGGTTCAGCTGTTGAGTTCCCACCTGATACTTTCAAAGGAAAGCTATTATACCAGTAGAAGCTGGTTGTGTGGATACCCTTGAGGACAACAAAAGAGATCTTGTTTCTTTTAAAAACCAGCAAAGCAAGCATTCAAGGAATGGGATGTATTTCAGCTTTTAACTATGGTTTTGGGACATGCTTAAGAAAGAGCAAAATAATTGGCAAAGTAGTTTTCAAGCCCAAAATGTTAGTACATTTGTTACTCAAGAAGTAAAATTAGGTTTTATTTTTTAAAGATATATTTTTATTGATTTCAGAGAGGAAGGGAGAGGGAGAGAGAGAAACATCAATGATGACAGAGAATCATTGATCAGCTGCCTCCTGCATGCTCCCCATTGGGGACCAAGCCCACAACCTGGGCATGTGACTTGATTGGGAATCAAACTGTGACCTCTTGGTTCATAGATCAACACTCAACCACTGAGCCATGCCAGCTGGGCTAAAATTAGGTTTTAAATAATATTTTCCTTTGTCATTAGTCCTTAAAACTGAACTGAAACTATATTTAGTCCATAATTGATGTGATGCTATGAATATTTTAAACAGAAAGATTCATAATACAATCAACTCCTTGTTTTGTTAGACTATAATGCAATCAGGACAGAGCTATCCTCTAAGAGAGAACACACATACTGACTGCAGAAAGATATGTAGACACTGATATTTCTATTCTAGCAATGGGACAAAATGTTTATATCCAGAAAACTTTGAAAGTGCAAGTCGCTTGCATTTTTTTCTCCTATTTCTTAATGTTTATTTATTTATTTATTCCAGATTTTTTAAAGTCTTATTTATTTATTTCTAATTTAAATTCTTTAGTGTTTAAAGTATTATATATGTCTCTTTTTACCCCCATTGACCTCTCCCTGGCCACTCCTATCCTCTGGCACATTCCCTCACCCCCCTGCTGTTTGTGTCCATTGGTTATGCTTATATGCAGGCGTACAAGTCCTTTGGTTGATCTCTTACCCCACCCTCCCACCCCCCAATACTTTCCTGCCTTCCCTCTGAGGTTGGACGGTCTGTTCTGTGCTTCTGTGTCTCTGGATCTATTTGTGTTCATCAGTTTAACTATGTCTTGGAAGTAGAAAAAAATGTTAGGTGAGATTATATCACCCCTCCAATGATCTATAGCTGCCCTTCTCTTCAATCTAGATTTACCTTGGGGTTTGATTTTTAACAACCACGATCTGGAAACGGGATGTTTCGTGTCTTTCAGGTGATGATTGGAGACCATATTCAGAAAAGCCTGAGCATTCCTGGGGC
>NW_006288258.1:3176584-3177713 GCF_000327345.1 Myotis davidii
AATAAGTGCAGAAATGCAACAGACCCATGAAGAATTGTCCATCAGCATTGCCCAGGTCTCAGTCACACACAGGTAAAACCAGCCCTGCTACAAGAAAGAGGACGTTGCAAGTCATCAAACTCATGAATTTGCTTGATGCTCATTATTTAAAAAACTGTCAGTATTGCCCAGCCAGTGTTGCTCAGTGGTCAATCGATGAAGCAGGAGGTCATGGTTCAATTCCTGGTCAGAGCACATGCCTGTGTTTCAGGCTCAATCCCCAGTAGGAGGTGTGCAGGAGGCAGCCACTCAATAATGTTTTCTCTCATCAATGTTTCTATCCCTCTCCCTTCCTTTCTCTTTTTTAAAAAATATTTTATTGATTTTTTACAGAGAAGAAGGGAGAGGGATAGAGAGTTAGAAACAGCAATGAGAGAGAAACACCGACCAGCTGCCTCCTGCACACCTCCTACTGGGGATGTGCCCACAACCAAGGTACATGCCCTTGACCAGAATTGAATCCGGGACCCTTGAGTCCGCAGGTTGACACTCTATCCACTGAGCCAAACCGGTTTGGCACTTGTATCTTTTATATAATGCTTCTGTCTTTCAGTATTACATATAAGTTCTCCAGTAAGTCTCTATCAGGTACCTACTGCCCAATCTAGCATGACCTGAGACTTCACTGTATTTGGAGCTCATGAATCAGAATATTTTTTATTGTAAAAATATGGGTTCCCTTCTCCCAAGGAATTATTCATGCCAAATTTTTATTAAAAACTGAATCTTTGAGAAAATAAAGTTTCCAGGCTTGAGGTGGTATAAAATAATCATATTTTCATCTCTTCTTCTTTCTTTTTTAAATCTAATGGCCTGAATTCATTTCAATCTACCAAAAGTAAAACAAAATTGCTTTCTTTAAAACCCTCAGTTTATAATGATCCAAGAAACAAAAGGAAAATGTATTGTTAAGGTTCCCAGTAGAATTGATGGGTGTTTTCTCTGTCGCTGCTGCACACCAGGGACTTCAGTGCAAATCCAGGGTGGAAACAAGAGGTGTAAAGGTTTGGATAAAGTTCCCCAATTATTTTTTGTTTTTTATTTTCAGGCTGTAACTTTAAATGACTATCTTCCTGATCCAAAGCAGGAA
>NW_006288258.1:3177723-3186044 GCF_000327345.1 Myotis davidii
ATGGCCGCTCTTCAAATGAGTACTCAAACACTTTTATCTGGCCCAGTAAGGGACATATTTCTGATAAGGGAATGGGGAGAGCTGATATCCCCATTTCAAAGGAGCCCGCAGCAGGCCAGGGAGAGTTGGCTCCCAGGAGCTTTCAGAGAAACACTCCTGAAGCAGCCGGTAGCCTCTGGGGGTGTCTTGGGCTTGTACTTTGGACTCTTCCCTGCTTTCTAACAGGTGAGGCCCCAAATGCAAATATTTGGTTTGACCCTTTCTTACTGTAAACACTGCAGCCCTTAGTATGATGTGAAGTATAGAATTTATGGTTGTTTGCATAGCCATTGTCAAAATAATTGTAAATTCCACGTTCTTCTTATTTCTCAAGGCTTACTAGACTGGTTGGCACTGGGGTGGGAGGAGGGTTGGTAAAGGTAGGCGAGTAGGGAGTTAGGGAATGAAAAAAAGACAACAGTACAAATGGATTCTGGGACTCGGCTTTTACATTCAGACACAGAGTCAGATCATGGAGCAGTTGTCCAAGTGAACCCAAATTTCAAATCAACACAGGAAAGGCAATAATTAATAGCTCGGAAGGGTGTACATAACAGCTAACCACCACTGAACACAGGTTGCTCCTCTTTACGATTTGTCCATGACCCCGCATCATGATTTTTAATTACCTTCCTTGCTGTATTTTATTAAATCCCATCTTGCACTAGTATTTTTAAAAGTCAACTTCCCTTTTCCTTTTCTATCAATGTAAATCTTGCCTCTCCCCGTGGATTTTCAGCATCATCAGGGTAGATCCATTTGGTATGTGGGCATAGTGCAGCAAGTAGAAAGGGCACCAACCTTGGAATCAGTCCAGCTGATTTTTTTTTCTTTATTGATTAAGGTATTACATATGTGTCCTTGTCCCCCGATCCCCCCCCCCCCAACCCTCCACTGGGGGTAAGGGGGCGAGATCAACCAAAGGACTTGTATGCATGCATATAAGTCCAGCTGATTTTAAATTCTGGTTCATTCACTTACTAGTTGTGAAAACATTGGAAAGATAATTTCTCTGAGTCTCCATTTCTTTATCTCTCAGAAGTAGTAACTACTTTTCAGTTTTGTTTTAGGTATTAAATGAGAGAATGAATATAAGGCCCACAACCTAGATTCAGTTCCTCAATACATTCTTTTCCTTCGCTTGCATTTCTCTGGTATCCCCTTACCCTAGCACCTTTTGTTCCATCTTAGTGTATAATGGACATGGAAACATGTTAGTAAATATAGTAAAAATATACTTGCTTTTGAGAGTGGTTTAGAAACTATCTAGTTTATATCGGTGCCTTCCCTTGGGTAAAAATGTTATTATTTCTTGTTGAATGTTCTTTAAGATAGCTGCCTTAGTTCCCTACTTTGCCTGTGTAGACATGGCCTTAATATTCTATCCACATGGCCATGTTTAAATTTGGAAATAGGTTTGTCCAGAGGCAATGGCAATGTGGGAAGTGGAGAAAGAAGATAACGCGTGGAAACTTGGCAAAATGTCAATGAGAGGGAAGGTGACGGGCAAATCCCTATAAAACAAATGGAATGATATATGTATTTGTTAGTCTTCACCAGAGGATATTTTCCATTGATCTTTTAGAGAGAATGAAAGGGATGCGGAGAGACAAAGAGAGAGAAGCATCAATGTGAGAGAGACACATCAATTGGTTGCCTTCTGCACTGCCTGGACTGAGGTGGAGATCAAGCCTGCAACTGAGGTACATGCTCTTGACTGGAATCGAACCTGAGACCCTTCAGTTCACGGGTTGACTCTCTAACCACTGAGCAAAACCGGTTAGGGTGAAATATATTTAAAGCAACAAAATTTCATTTAAGCAGTGTGATTCTTGTAGCATAGAAACAGTGAGTTTGAAGACTTGGGTAGACATGATCAAGTCCAGCATATGTGTTAGGGTTGAAGAACATCTGCAAATGTCAATTCCCTAGGGAATTAGAAAGCTGAGGAATAAGACAGAAAGTTTAATAAATAAAATAAATCAATTGTGCAGTCTAGAAATATGTAGTGCATAGCTGAGTCTGAAAGACTTATTAAAACCCTAAAGCTAATAAGCAGCGGCATGAAGAAACAATGACATTGAATTATTGATCCAAATCTTGATCTAAAGTCTCATCTGGGAGGTTTTCTGCATGATATATGTATATCATATAAAATATTTTAATATTGTTATGTGTGTACACTTGGAATATTTTTTTTATAAGGTTATATGTCACTCAGTTTGTATTCCCTTAAAGGACATTTTAAAACATCATGAACATCTTTTAAGAAAACATTTCCATAGTTCAGTTTCCTAAAAACTTGAGAACATTAGAAATATAACCAAACTGCTCATTGAGGACTCCCAAAGACCATACAAATGCATTTCCCACAGAGCCTCCTTTTCCTAACTCCTGTATATCTGGTTTTACTTACCAGTTCAGTTAACTCTAAAGTGTTGGGAATATAGGGAATATAGAGTCCAATGTGAATGGAAGGAGTATTAAGGTCCTTTCTTAAAAAAGAAAAAGAAAAGCCATGAGCCCATCAAACATGATGACATGGTGTCACTCTGGTCGATGCCTGCTACCATGACCCCAGCAATGATGGCTATGAGCTGCATTTCCAGGGAAGTGGCAGTGGTGTTGTGACTCACATTAATCTAGATAAGGCACAAAGTAGAGGTTGCTGACAGGTAGGAGATGAGGCAGACATCTCAGGGATTGCTACCCCGGAGTGGCTATTCCCTTGGTGAAGCCCTCCCTAACTATTCCCACAGTTTGACATGTCTTTTTTGGTGCATGTGTGCTTCCCAAACGATTTGTCAATTTATCCATTATAACACTTACCATTTGCAGTGATCACCTGTATAATGTCAGTTTCCCACAATATGATATCTGGCACGTATTAGGGAGTTGAATCAGAAAAGCCTTTCTGAGTCAACTTTGGTTGCCCTAGGACAGTGATGGCGAACCTATGACACGTGTGTCAGAGGTGACACGCAAACTCATTTTTTTGGTTGTTTTTTTTTTGTTAAATGGCATTTAAATATATAAAATAAATATCAAAAATATAAGTCTTTGTTTTACTATGGTTGCAAATATCAAAAAAATTCTATATGTGACACGGCACCAGAGTTAAGTTAGGGTTTTTCAAAATGCTGACATGCCGAGCTCAAAAGGTTCACCATCACGGCCCTAGGATAGGAGATCTCCCAAGTTGACCTAAGCTATTAATAGCAACAAACAAATATATTGGATTCTCCCAGTGCCACGAGCTTTTGTTTTTATCGATATGCCATTTTATTTCCAAGACTCACCCCCATGGCCTTTGATTTCTCAAAAATAAAATATATCCATGTGAGAAGAAATGTGATCATTGCCTACGAGGTCCTAAATTTAAAAAAATAAATTTATAAAATATGTAGTCTAGGTAATATACTTACATTAGAAGTAAGGTTTTTATACCAATATCTCTTCTTGTAGTTGGAAAACTGTTGTTTAATAGTCATTTGAAGCTACTTTGATACTGGGTGGGTGTAAGGAGAGGAAATGCCATACTAAAAACTTCATCATGAGACTTACACTGTCTTTGTTAGGCTGTGCTATAGAACAAAACACAAAAATATTTTATATGTCATTTGAATTTGGTGTGTATGACATATTGACTGGTGTGCTCTATAAATCATGAACTGAGGTGCCCAAGGAAAACATCAAAATTAATACTTGTTTAGGAAGGTGGGGGAAAGAAGCTTATTATACTTTTCCATCTTTATTATTGCATGGATAAATTGATAAAAACATTCAAAATTTACAAATTTAGATAAATTATTTAAACTTTAGGAAAGCAAATATAAAGGGTAGCTCTAAAGATCCATATTGAAGGACAGCTATTGCCCCTGAGCTTGCTTTCCTGTGGGAATTGGGAGCATTTAAAGATAGTACTTGTACTTGAATTAGCCGGAAGTGCCTACTCCAGCCTGGTGCTGCAGGTGGTCAATGTTCCCCCACCCCCGTGAGTAGAAGTATCAAACCACAAAAGCACTTTCCCCCCAGGAAACAGATTTTAATTATGTTATGAAAATGAGTGCCAACATTTGTCTTTCATCTTTCTCAGTGGCTCTGTAGAGGAATAGGCTCCAAATAATAAGTAAATATTTAATTATAGACTAACTAACCTGTTGTGAATATTTAAAGGCAAGGCATTAAGAATTAGTAGCTGCCTGACCAAGATGTACAATGTGCTAAAAGGGGAAAGAAACAACAAAACAAAACAGCTTTAAGTTGTTTTTACAGTAATTTGGGAAATAAAATTAAAATAAGTCAATGCTCAAAGTTCTTGTTTGTTTTTTCTTCCTTTCTCTTACTTTTTATTTTAAATCTAACAAATGACTAAATAGATTTGTCCAGGGGCAATGACAAAGTAGGGAGTGTGAAGGAAGTGTGGAAAGCTGGCAAGGAATCAGCAAAAGGGAAAACAGAAAGGAATTGGCAATGAGCAAGCTTCACTACACACATTTAACAACACAGAGTGATGTGAATATTGAGGACTCTAGTAAAATCATGGTTGTAGGTGTCACTTCTTTGTTTAAGTGGAGAAATTAGTTAAGATGCAATTGATCTGAACTCTGGAAAAATTCTTAATTTTATTATTTCAGTTTTAGCTCTAGTTTAGTTTAATGAACATTAATTGCGGACCTGCTTTGTTCCAGTTACAACCAGAAACTGGTGACTTCATGTAAGCAATGGAAGAATTCTAGTATAGTTGGAGAAAGGACAAGTAGATATTTCACTATAATAAAACAGGATGCTGTGAGACAAAAAGTTATAGCAGAAATGATTGCTAATTGAGAAACAATTGTTTAAATCCAATTTATTTTTAAAATATATTTTTATTGATTTCAGAGAGGAAGGGAGAGGGAGAGAGAGATAAAAACATCAATGATGAGAGAAAATCATTTATCGACTGCCTCCTGCATGATCCCTACTGGGGATCAAACCCATAACCCAGCATTGCTCTTGACTGTAATCAAACCTGGGACCCTTCAGTCTGCAGGCTCTATCCACTGAGCAAAACTGGCTAGGGCTAAATCTAATTTAAAAGATCTAAAGGGTCACATGTAGGATGGATTAGGATCCTGGAAATAGCTAAACATAGTAATGAATCATGAAGGACTCTGTTCTTCTGTGACTGAGCAAATCACTTTATTTGTAAAAGACTTATTATGTATATAAAATACAGGCACTAAAAATACATACATCATATAGTAATTTTGAGTTTGACCATCACTACATATTATTATATTTAGTTATTAGTTATTGAATGAATGCTATTTTGACATGTTTACATAAAATCATGGAAAATAATTGGATCCACGCAGAAGATCATAGAATGCTTTAATTTTATATACTGTGGTTTTATGAAATATATGCTTAGTCTTCCAAAATATCCAGATGTTTGGCTTTTGCAGGAAAAAATTATTGGTTGTGCTTTTCTCTGAGTGAGAAGAGAAAAACACTTTGACATCATATAGACTTTAATGTTTTCGTTGTCAAGATGTGATCAGAACCCTCTCAATTACCATCCATGGTGTGCAGGGTTATTTTTGCCCACACTAGGTCTGACATCACACATTTAATAGTCACTTCAGAGTTTTTACGATTTTTTGTATCATACAAAATTTAATGCCAGAGCCTTTCTAGCAGATGTGTTCAATAAGGAAATGCTTTACGAGAAATTCTCATCCATATATTAGTCATTTCCTATCAATGTGCTTCTTCCTGATACAGTTAATCTCTGTCTCCTCCAGCCTCTAGAGTCAAAGCTTTGGCAAGGTCATCGCCATGCTGATTCCATTAAGAATCTGGCCCTGTCTGCAGACTCACTTGTCACCTCCTCTCACAGACTTTGGACTTGCCTTTGCTTCTCTCCAAACACCTCCAGGTACAGTGTCCCAACTGACCCAGTTTCATAGTCCTCCCCCAACACTCCCACCAGCATCAAGGCCACTGCTTTTGCTTTTGCTTTTCTCTCTTCTAACTAAGCATTCTTCTTGCATCGATCCTTATTTTCAGGGTTTTTTGTCTTAGTGTCATGACTCACGTTCTGTGGGAAAAACACCCATATCTCCCAAATTTGTTAACTTGATTTCATTCTCTTCAACTTTCTTAGACTCATTATATCTGAGAAAACCTTTTGTAATCTCCCTTGTCCTTTGGTATGACTCATCAGTGGAATCTCCCTCCTTTTCCTTGCCTAAGTGTTAGAGTCTAATGTAAGCCCACCAGGAATTCCCATAATTTCTTGTGGACTCTGAGGCTTACAAAAGTGTTGGGCTCACTTCCTCATTTCAGTGATTGTGAAACTAACCCCACAACAACAACAACAAAATTTAGGGTGGCTATCATTAGAATGATTTATAAACAAAATGTGAAAGATGCTGTTTGCCCTTCAGGGATCTTATTCACCCCCCCCGCCCCCACACACACACACAATATTTCCCTTTCAGATCAATAGGTCTTAACAGTTTCCCCCCTTTCATCCTTCCTTCTCGACCATGTCCCCCATCACTAACATTTCAGATCCTCCTAGCAGTTTTATTAATTTATGGGGCCTCTTCCTGAAGGTGACACTAAGATGTTAATAATGGTTTAGTGGGTTTCTCTGCCAAGGAGTCTTTACAAAAACAAACAAAGACACTTTTAAATGAGAAGTGCAGGAAACACACTTATAAATGAAATGTGGAGTGAACAGTCAATGCTTAATGTTTCTAAGTTGGGGGAATTTTATGCATGGGGGCATCTAGGTGGAGAGTGAGTATTAGGGCTTTAGTGCTTTCCTGTACTCATCCAATACCCTGTACCCAGTCCCATTTTTTTAAAACTTGTTTTGCCAGATAATTTATTTGTGCTTCTAACAACACTCTTAATCTGAAAACTCAAGTAATCACCATGCCCGAGTGGGAGAATCATCATCTCTGTTCAGCCCATCTCTTCCCCCAGCACTCCCTAGAGATCTTGTTTTGAGTTTTGTAGATAGAGTTTTGACCCTGCATTGCATAACTACTCTGGAGGGACACATGTTCTCTCCCCTTCACATAACCTTGTTCTCTTCTAGAGGAGAAGCTCTGTAAGATTAAATACACTTGAGGGAGAATGACATTACCGAGGAGACAATATTTAGTTGTTCCCTCAAAATCCGAAGGGCAGGGCTCCGAAAACATTTGGGGAAATAGAAGTAACTCCATATAAGCCAGCCAACCAGTGGCCTAAACTCTTTCACTTGCTGATTTCTTGTAAGTGCTTAGTTCAGTTGCTTTAAGATCAATCATGATAGTCACACACTATTTTGGATTTTAGCAAGATTATTTAGACTCAAAACCTTTCTCAGCTCATTTAATAGATGAATTCTATCATAATGGGAGAACTCTAAGGTCAGTGGTTCAAAAGAGAGGTGCACATATGCCTTGACTCATTGAAGAACAAAAGTAAATAAATATATTTTTAAATATCATCTTTCCAAAAAATTCTATTTTTGTGAATGCTTTATATTATATAGTTGATAGCACAGTTATATAATTCATAAGTAAAACAGATTTTAAAGGTACATGCTTAATTTTTTTTAACTGGTAAAAAAATGAGATCAAATAAGATGAGGGCCTACCAATTAGGCAGCACCTTGTTCTATAATACCCACCTCCCTCTAATCCATGCACGCACTGTAATGAAGGTGACTTCTGTAATATCCAAGACACTATCTCTCATGGAAGCAGTAGTCTACACTTACCTTTTTAAAAACAATTTTTTTAAATTGATTTCAGAGAGGAAGATAGAGGGAGAGAGAGATAAAAACATCAATGATGAGAGAGAATCATCACTGATCAGTCTCCTGTATGCCCCTCACTGGTGATTGAGCCCATAACCCGGGCATGTGCCTTAGCCTGGAATCAAACCATGACTTCCTGGTTCATAGTTTGACATTCAACCGCTGAGCCATGCCAGTTGTGCTATACTTATCTTTTTTTTAATATATATTTTTTATTTATTAAGATATTACATATGGGGGGAGAGATAGACATCAGTGATGAGAGAGAATCATTGATTGGCTGTCTCCTGCACGCCAGGAATGTGCCCTGACCAGGAATCGAACCGTGACGCTCAACCACTGAGCTACACTGGCTGGGCCATATGTCTTCATTTCGTCTGAATATATACCAAGATTGCTGGATTGTTTGGTAGTTTTAATTTTTTGAGAAACCTCCATACTGTCCTTCACAGTGGTTGAACCAGTTTAAAATCTCACC
>NW_006288258.1:3187569-3205283 GCF_000327345.1 Myotis davidii
AAAGACAGCCGTGTCCTCAGGCTCCTCTGGCTCTCAGTGTGCTTTTCTTTCCTTCTAGTTGTAGAATTTACACTCAGCCAGCCTTCCTGTAGTTCTGGATGATGTCCGTTTTGTCTTTTTGATGTATTTTTCAATTGTTGTGGGAGGCAGCAATTTCCCGGTGTTTATCTATGCCGCCATCTTAGTTTCTCCCAATTATTGTATCTATACTTATCTTAATAGTATTAGTAATGACATTCTCACACCTGCTGTTTTCTAATGTCAGCTGAAGACTGAGTTAATTGTGGTTTCATTTCAGTATTCCAAATAACCTCATTCTAGTTTCTGGTTCCTTAATCAAAAATCACCAATGTAGGACCACATCTAGCATCCCTCCCAGGACTAGGAAAATTTGAGACATCTTCCCTTCTATATCATCACAACAATGCACTTCTACTTTCACTGCCTTTAAGACATTAAGACAGCAGTTCTCAACCTGTTGGTCACGACCCCTTTGGCGGTGGAACAACCCTTTCACAGGGATTGCCTAAGAACATCCTGCATATCAGATATTTACATTATGATTCATAACAGTAGCAACATTACAGTTACGAAGTAGCAATGAAAATAATTTATGGTTGGGTCACAACATGAGGAACTGTATTTAAAGGGCCAGAGGTTGAGAACCACTGCATTAAGAGATTAATTCTCCTATGGCCTTCTATAACTTTCTAGGATTTTACATATGCAGTGTGTAATTTTAAGTTTCTATCCTTTGATCACAAAATAGTTCCTTGTTCAAACAAAACATTTCCTAAGGACATCAAAGGCCATGTAGAAAAAGCCTACCTAATAAAGCAGGAATATGCTAATTGACCATCATGCCCTTACAAAGATGGCAGTGCCCACAGCCAATAAAGAGGGAATATGCTAATAGAGTGCCACACTCTCAAAGATGGCAGTGCCCATAGCCACAAGATGATGATGCCCAGTCCCCTCAGCCCTGTCAGGGCAGCAGGCGTACGGCATGGTCGGGCCTGCACCCAGGCGAGTCCAGCTGCCCCGCATGCCTGCCTCCAGAGTTCCCCAGTTCCCTCAGCCCCCCAGCCGCCCAGGGCTGGCCCAAGGTGCAGGCAAGCTTCAGATGGCTGCTGCCTAGCCGACGCCTGAGGTGAAGGCAAGCCTCGGATGATGGCTGCCCAGCTGCCAGGGCCCCCGAGGCTCAGGTAACCAGGACTGGCCGAGGCTTGTGCTGCCGGCACTGGCAGCAGCAAAGGTGTTATGGGGCGTTGCCATTCCCTGCACCAGGTCACCTCCCACCCTGAGGGCTCCCAGACTGTGAAAGGGAGCAGGCTGGGCTGAGGGATCCTCCCCCTCTCACCCCCCCCACTCCAGTGCATGAATTTTCATACACCGGGCTTCTAGTATAATATAAAAAGTATTTGTACAAGATATGGTGTAACAACAAAGGAGAAATTATAGTACAATATTTGCTGAAACCACAAAGGAAAGTGTGTTTGTGGTATCTACCTCTCATGGATTTCTATTTTGAATATGTATGCTGATGTTGAGTAATTTAACCCCTTCTTTGTAAAGTTTGCTGATGTTTCCACATGAAGAAGGTGTCTCTTACACAATCATTAATGAACATGCCTGTTGCTTGTCAGGACAAGCCCAGGGGTGGCATTATTTGCACTTGCTGATCGATGACTCTTTGGAACTGTAAATACTCAGATGTAAGGAGTGACTCAGGAAGCCAGGGGCCCATGTCATTCTGTGCTGGATTTGGCCACACAGCATGGTAGCCTTGTGACTCAACTTAGTCCTGCATCTCACTTGGCTTTCGGTTTTCAACCCTGATGGTGCCATGAGCACAACTGTTGGCAATTCAGAGTTCACACCCCAACTTCTCAGTCTTTCTCCCTTTATTCTTGCTCAACCGGAGACCCAGGGCAGCAGCATAATGATTCATATGCCCTGCTTCCTGGCAAGTAATCATTTCCCACAGTAAGTGATGATTTATGCTGGGAGAGAGGTAAAGAATGTTGATATGCTTTTTTCCTACGTAGCCTTTCTGTTAACAGGGGGTTGGCTAGGGAATACTTTGTTCATTTGCACATCCATCTAAAAGATGTTTAAAAGCACTTTTGCTTTTTGAGCATGGGGCCCTTAACTGTATATTACCCATAGGGAACTGGAATGTGATAATCACATCACATACTTGGTTAAAAAAGGAAAGCGACTTTGACATTTCCTTCCTTTTTTTGACATGTGAGGACTAGGTATGGCTCACAGAAGAGCTGGAAATACCCCTGCCACAGCTCCATTTTGTAGATGAGAACACTGACACCCAGAGAAGTTACATGAGTTGTCCATTTTTTACAGAGTTGGTTAGTGACAGAGACAGATTGGGGCTGAAATCAGCTTATTTTAGGTTATTTTATCTGATATTAGGCTTACTTATACCATGTTATAAGGGAAAATCTAGGTATGAAGAAGCTTACAACTTGAGCAGTGAGTCACATGAATTAGTAGCAGAAGGGTTAAGGAGCCTAGTAATTGTATCAGATATGCCTTGGTTTAAATCTTGGCTATGGAACTGGGCAGTGTTGGCTAATTTCTGGCTTAATTTGTCTCAGTGTGTCTTCTCACCGTTACAAATGAGAATTAGAATTATAATGTCAATTTCATATTATCTGCTATAAGGATAAAAGATAATGTATGCAAGGCTCCTGGCACATAGTAGGCTCTCAGTAAACAGTAGCTCTAATTACTATTTAAGACTAAGCTACATTTGCCCTTCCTCTCTGCTGTTCCCTTTCGCAGCAGCACGTGCTATACTTTGCACTGTCTTAGAGTTCTGCTTTGTCAGACTCAACATGGTTCAGTTCATTTTCTCAAAAACCACTGCTGATTTTTTTTTCTTTTGTGATTTGCATCTGAGGTGTCTCATTTCCCTGAAACCCTATTACAAGGCCAGGAGATTGTAGCAGAACATGATCTGAAACTTTGCTGGCCAGGGAAAGTCCCCTCCAAAAGAGGCATTTTTCCCCTTCTCGAGTTTTACACTTCTCCTTCCAATTGTGCAGGCCACTCCTCAGCCTAGTGGCTGACTGCGTGCTCATGAAGGACCTGCCCAGTGTGCTGTGGATAGTTTGAGTATAGTGGGGAGGTAAGGGCCTGGCCACCTGAAAGTTATTCAGCTTCCCCCCCGAAGGCCTTTGCTGCTGTTCCCCCTCCCTTCGTTCCCCTCTCAGCAGGGCCAAGTCTCAAAACCTCCAGTGGAAATTTAGAGGCTTCTGTGGTTCTTAGGGGCTTACTGGGGCTTTGCATTTTCTGTGCCCTCACTTCCTTCATAGCTCAAAGGGACTTCCTGAAGTGTCTTCTGTTCGTAGGAGTCTAGGCTTGCTCCTCCTCTCTGTGAAGGGCAATTGCCACTTAGGTTCATACATCTTCTTTTCAAAACATAGCTTCAAAAATATACACCTTATGTTCAGATCTTGCAAGGAAAAGTTTTTCTCTGGCTGTTTTTGTGATGTCTGTCTTTAATTAAAATACTAGATATGTATTATGATGAAATATAGTCCATTTAATCAAACAGATTCATTCTTTTAACCCAGATCTCTCTCTCTCTCTCTCTCTCTCTCTCCCCTCTCTCTCTCTCTCTCTGTGTGTGTGTGTGTGTGTGTGTGTGTGTGTGTGTGTGTGTGTGTTTTCAGTGTCCCACTTTTTGGATATTTGTCACTAGGGAATTTTCCCACTTAAGGATAGGTAGCAACACAAGTGAAAGGTATGTAATACTTAAAGAAAAAAAGATAGCTTGTGCTAATGCTTTGAAATATTTTAAATAATATTGACCATCATAATGGAATTTTTCAAAAGGAGAAACTATATCTCCAATCCCACCCTTTTTGTGTAATGGCTGAGTTGATTTTCATATTTAGCTTTAATTTTTTATTCACTTGGTATTCTTATGTTATGATCTCATTAAGGTAGGCTTTAAAAATTTCTGCCATAAAAGTGAAACTAGATGTTGCCTCAAGTTTATTGCAGTCGGCCTGCCCACTTCTCTGATGTCACGTGCACTGTCTTCTCCAACCTATAACGTATGGAGTAACATTAAAGCAAACATTCTCTTGCTGTGCTGATTGGACCCTGATGAGGCCCCTGGATCAAGCCCCATTTTTGGTAGCTTCCCTTCCTTTTATGAATGACAGAGAAAGGTTCCAGCATGCTTTTTTTTTGGTTGTTATTTCACAAATATGTATTGGATGCCCAGTAATTATTGTGTTGATTGAGACAAAGGCCGTGAATCACTTCGGCATGTTGAAGATGGGAGAGAAAAGCTTGGATGAAACTTGTATGTTGGTTTTAAGATTCTGCAAGTGGTAAAGGCCAACCAGAGTGGAAAAGTAATCTGCTCTGACATTCTGCAACATGGAAATGGGTTCAGAGGTGCTGAAATAAAATGACAGGACATTGTATGCTATAAACTGATGATAGGATTGAGTTTGGTTTTGAAGGTGGATAGTTAAAGTAACGGGACCCAAGAATAGTAGAGTTAAGTTGAATCAATAACCATGGATGGAGAGCTTACTATCTGGGTGAAATAAACTAATGGCTTTGTTTGTTTGTTTGTGGGGAGTTTTTAAACAGAATTAGCCAGATGGATTCTCACTGAAAAAGAAAGAAAGACAGTTCTAACTGGTTTATACAGAAACTGAAATTTATTTCTTATGTAACTAAAAAGTCCCAAGCTACATTTGGCTTCAGCTTTTGATGAAATTATGTCTTCCAAGAAAAGTTGTTATAATTTTGTATTTCCCCAGATTTCTACTTAACTTTATTATTTGTTGGCTTCCATATTAGACAGGCTTCCCCACATGGTGGCAAAGATAACCACCAGTCACTGGTGGCTTATATTCTGTAAGTTTTGCAGGCCTGATAGAAAGTGTATGTCTTTTTATTTTGATTGGCCCAGCTTGGGTCACAGGTCCACTCCTGGTGTTAGGTGGTGAGATTAACCCCATCCAAACCATGTGGCCTGAGAATGGCAAGCGGTGCTTCTCCAAAGAGAAGGAATGGGTTCTGTTACCCATAAAAGAGGGACACTGGGCAGGCAAACACCAAGAATGACCAATATGTAGACCCCTTTGAGTATCTGATGACAAGATGAACTTCCCATTTCTAGAAATTACTCATAAGCACTTATGAACATAATATGATTCTGTTTATAATTTCAGTTCACAGAATTTCCAAAGTTATATATCCATATCATAGATCTCAGCTTAAAAAAATCTCTACTGTGTAAAATAATTGAGGGTGAGCACTATGACTTTTTGGACATGATGATCTCCAACACTTAGTAGAGAGCCTGTACATATTGAGTCCTAAATACATTGAATAAATGAATAAATTAATCAACCAATTGTTAGCATTTTTTGGTGATCTGCTATACTGGTAGTATGCTAAATGCTTTATATGTTATCTTAATTCATTTTTCTAACATTATTCTTTGGATGAGGAAACTGAAACTAAGCTAAGAATAAAGTGAACTAAACACCTATAATTGACGAGAGTGGAAAGGAGAAGAGAGCTGATTTGAAATTTAAGGGGAGAAAGATCACCTGCGAAGGGTGTTATTCTGGGTGTCAAGGAATATCGTGAGCGTCACTGATGTGGCTCAGCTGGCATTCCCAGCCCCAGCCATGGGGCCCGCGCCTTTGAGGTCTTCTCAGGCCACTATGTGGTTGCTGATTCCTGGGTGGCACTGTTGCCAGTGGCAAAAAGTCTTTCCTCTTTTCTTTCTATAATAGCCCCTTAAAATAACATTTTACCTTCCACCTTAGGACCTGCACCCAAACAAAAACCTTTTGTTAAGGTAGTGGTTGTGGTTAAGATGTATTTGCAACCTTATTATTGGATTCATTTATTGGATAGTTAGGAGCCCCTTGATAATTTTTCCGATGATTTTATGCTCACCATTAAAAGACCCCCAAATTGTCAATGTTGCTCTTCTGGGAGAATGATGAAAACCACATGTCAGCTTCTAGAGTCCAGCAAATTGGACAGCCCATAAATGAGAACGTCCTCAGGCTGTGGCATTGTAAGAGCAGAGGAGAGTGGTTGAAAAAAATTATCGGAAGTCAAGGAGTTTGGTAGACTCAGTAGTTCCCATGTTTACAAAGTACTTTTTGCTCTGTTTTATTACCTGAGGGGCACGTGAATTGGTGAACAGAAATAGAAGGAATTATCCTCAGACTCCAAACTGAGCAGAATAAAATACCTGACTCTGCCTTTTAGCAAGTTGTCTCATAGGGGAGGAATGAAAGACAACTAATAATCAACTTTCAGCAAGAAGACATATGACTTATGTTCTGACTAGTGATTTCAATCCATGCATATGTATCAAGTGCTGATATGTATATGTACAATACATGTGTTTATATATGTGTATATATAAATCATCACAGACTTGAAGCATTTTTTTTTCATGTTTCTTAAGGACTTAATACCAAGGGATAGTATGAGAAGGTATTTTACTTCCTTTTCCCATTAATTTTGATCAGCCTGAATCAAGCTACTTTCTTTTCTCCTATTCTTGCTTTGTGAGGAACATTACCTTTTTCTGTGTCTGTGTGTGTGTGTGTGTAGCTTTAGTAACCATATTGTTTGGGTTCTTGATAAAGGAGATAAAATGCATTGTACATTTGAACTAAACATTCATTTATTATAGCAAGGATTTCTATTTAAGACATTGTGCTTGATTAAGGTGAGTAGGAGTGTAGAGGGGTGAGGAAGCAAGATCAGGCCAGATGAGTAAGAAACATTCACTGTGAAGATTACCTGATATAGCAAAAAGGACTTTTCAGATATGTTTAAAATAAGGACCATGAGATGGAGAATATCCTAGTAAGCCCAGTGTAATCATAAGGGTCCTTACCAGAAAGGCAGGAGATCAGAGTGAATAGTAGGAAATGTGATGATGGAAAAAGAGTGATGATCTTTGAAGTGGAGGCCATAAGCCAAGGAATGCAGGCAGCCGCTATAAGCTAAAAACGACAGAGAGACAGAGTCCCCTAAAAGCCTCCACAATGAACATAGCTCTACTTTGATTTATACTTGTGCTCTCCAGAATTATATAAAAAATAAATTTGCATGGTTTTAATTCACTATGTTCGTTACAGCAGCAATAGGAAACTAATACACCCCTTACATTAAAGGAGAGAAAATTCCAGTAAACAAGTAATCCAGTATATTAATACACTAGAGGCCCGATGCATGAAATTCGTGCAAGAGTAGGCCTTCTTTCCTCCAGCTGCTGGAACTGGCTTCCCTCTGGCACCCAGGACCTGGGCTTCCCTCCAGCTGCCAGTAGGCACCTAGGACCCGGGCTTCCCTTGCAGTCCTGGCTTCGTCAGGAAGGTCATCCAGTCTAATTAGCACGTTATGCTTTTATTATTATAGATTTTTCTGTCTAGGTCATATACATATGGTTAATCCAATCAGTTTTTCCAGATCCTAGATCCCAATATTTTCTTATTACTTCTCTTAAAAATATGTATGCTTCTAAGTTTAGTAGTAAATTAGAGAGAATGGGCAGTATTTGAGGATGTGCTTAAGGGAATCTGGGTGCTTACTATGGTAGAACACAGTAATCTCTATATTGGTTAGGAGGGTTATGCCATGCTGTGATAACAAACAGCCCCAAATATTAAAGTGACAGAAATTTCTTGCTCATGCCAAGTCTGCTACATTACTGGGTGACTCCCTAGGGCAGCCCCCTTACTCATGATGGCTCAGGTTCATTTCTCCATATCAACATGTGCTTCTATGGTAACAAAAGGCAGGACAGGAAAGTGCTGGAGAACCCCATACCGGCAATTACATGTTTCTGCCTGGAAATGATACTCATATCTCATTGGCCAAAGGAAGTCACATGGCTACATCTAACTTCAAGGAAATGGGAAAGTGTAATACTCTGCTGTTCCAAAACTAGGAGGAAAACTAGGAATACAGGAAATGTCTATACACTTTAACAGCTGATAGCTCAATTATGAATATAAAATGTATTTTAATAAACACTGCCTTTATAATTATTCTAAGTGGGTGTATACATTTTTGGGGACACCCTATATATCTACTCCATGACCCCAAGTTTGTAAGGTAGAGAAATATTTTAAATAACTTTGGAACTTACATCTATTCAAATATATAGTGATAACTCCATGCTCAAATTCAAAACTACCTTCTCCTCCTTCTCCTCCTTCTCCCCTTCCCCTTCCCCTTCTCCTCCTTCTCCTCCTCCTCCTCCTCCTCCTCCACTGATTTTAGAAAGAGAGGAAGGAAGAGGGACAGAGAAGTATTGATCAGGGAGAGAAACATCAATTGGTTGCTTCCCATATGCGCCCCCACTGGAGATTGAAGCCAGAAACTAAGTATGTGCCCTGACCGGGAATCTAACTGCAACCTTTTGGTGTATGGTACCATGTTCCTCCAACCAACTGAACCACACCAGCCAGGCCGCATCTTCTTCTTGAAAAATGTTTATAAGCTCCGAATTCTCAGTATTGCTGCTGCAGACCCAGAGTTCATTTTAATAGTTAATGTAGAGAAAATATTGTGATTAACAAAGTAAATTGATTGTTAATACTATGGTCTTTGATTTTAAAGGGTTTTTAAAAAAACCTTTATAGAGAGCTAGACAAAATGAATACAAATAAGCTAATAATAAAATTAGAACCCTAGTGCTGCTGAATTAAATATTTAGCAACATTTATAAAGAAATGGGAAATAATATCTATTATTTCATTGTGCTTACCTTTCCTTGATCAGAAAGCCTTTGTCATGCAGTGCATTTTTTGTAGGCATTCCATGGTGATTTAATATCAACTAATATCTACTTTCAGCAAAGTGTTGACAGTATATAAACTCACAAGCTGACATTCTGCAGTGTAATTAGGCATAAATGAAAGAGCTTTCCAGGTTGCTGCTAAAAGCAACTCAGAAAGCTGTAAAGTGGCTTTTAACCCTTTGCAAAGGAGACCTGCTGAATCTTGGTACTTGGATACCTGGTTGTTTCTAGAAAAGAAGCTAAGAGACTGACCAACCCAGTTCTCTAATCTATATGTTGTAGCCGAGGTTTCTAAAACTCTGGAAAGGAATTTACTTGCAGCTTTCTATGGCTGAGGCAGGAGCTTGAGTGTGAGCCCCGTGGAGCTCTCTATGGAATTTCTTCTGATAGTGGTCACTGTCCATGTCATCTCTCAGCAGGACTCAGAAACATATCAGGGCCAACATCCCAGAGGAGCTGGTGTTCAGATTGATAAGGCAGATCTCGGGGAGCTCCAGTGACATTGCTGGATTTTGAAAAGAGTGGTCACAATTTTTAAAAATTATATAAAACTGATTATGTATGAATCTGGGGCTAAAAGTTTACTTAACTAAATAGTATGTATTTGTTTTATCAAAGGTGAAATTTATGGGGCAATGTGTATTAATAAGAGATGCTATCATTTTATAGCTAATATATTAAGATATTCTGTGTTGTTTCTATATATTCTTTTATTTAAACCTTCTAATAAATCTGTGCAGATGAGGAAACGGAAATCTAGAAAAATGGGTGACTTGGCCAAGTGCACAGAGTTCATATCATACCCTACTATTTCCTGTGCGCGTACCGTGTGTAGGGCACCTTAATAGGCTCTTTTAAATACATTATCTTGTTCAAGTACCACAATAGCTTGGTGTTACAGATATTGCTATATTCCAGTTGAAGGGATTCTCAGTTTTAAGATGTTCAGTGACATGTCCAAAGCTTGCATTTAAATTCCATCTCCTAACTTGAATTTTGTGTTTTTTTGACCACACCACCTAGATGTTGGTGGAAGCAGAGCTCACTAGTGCCAGATACCTCATCATGGTTTCTCTCTCTCCCTCCTTCTCCCTCTCCCTTCCTCTCTCAGAAATAAATACAAACATATTTTTTAAAAAGAAACAGGCCTCTTTTAATGTAAAATCTGCCAAATATGAGGTTTGAATGACCATCATTATTATATACTTAATGTGCATAGAAAGATGGATATGCAACCTTCCAGAACATGTCAGAAGTTTCAAATGTACTTACAATTGGCTCCATTTAAAACCAGTCAATAACAAGAGAAAAGAAATCCCAGGGGACTTAACTGAGATGTTTCTAGACCCCCATTCTGTATGGACCTCATGATGAAGGGGGATCTGCTCTCACTAAATCTAGAACCATTCCTATCAAGCTCCTCTGCACAGTTTCTGCCTCTACCCCATTTTACACATTATCTTTTCTTGTTAATTATAACAACCAATATTATTGAGAAAGAGGAAAACCCACTTCTGAGAGCATTATGCTAAGTGAAATAAGCCAGTCAATGAAGGAAAAATACCACATGATCTCACTCATTCATGGATAATTGAGACCATTATAAACTTTTGAACAATAATAGATAGAGGCAGAGCTGCCTCAAACAGAATGTCAACAGCAGAGGGAAGGCGGTACGAAGTATTTTCCTCTTCAGTCATGGTGTGAAAGTAATTTCAAGTGATTTAGTATTCAGGACACTCATCAGCAAATATTTTTCTGAGTGCTACCTACCTGTAGGCATTGGGTCAAATGCTAAGGATTAATTTTGAAATAAAATAGAATCTCTGTCCTTGTAGGGTGGTTAGTGAGAGACTGAGAACTAAAACCCCCCAAGAATAACACAGTTTAATAAATGCAATCAAATAGAGAGTGCACAGGGCTGGGAATACCAAGGAGGAACACCTAGCCTGTATGTGGGGCCTAGGAAAGGCTTCTTGGAAAAGGTGGAGGTAAAATGAAGGATGAGAAGTAGGTGGGGCAAAGCTGGGGTTTGAACCAGGAGGACAGTGTGATAGGCTGAACGAAGACTGTGAACCAAGGCTCAAAAATGAGAGGGAGCACATTTGACATAGCGAAGATGTTTAGATGGGCTAGAAAGAAGGGTAGTGTTGAGGCTAGTGTGGCAGGGATGAGATCATGCAAGTGTTTGTAAGCCAAATTAAGGAATTTTGCTTTATCTCCAAGAATAATAGGGTTTATTGAATGATTTTTATGTCCAGAGTGACATGATCAAATTTGTATTTTACTCTGGCTTCAGCATTAAATGACCTGGAGGAGTTAAAGGAATTGGGGCTAAAGGAAGTAAAAGAATAGAGTTTCATTTTAGTATCTATAGGTGTGTGTGTGTGTGTGTGTGTGTGTGTGTGTGTGTGTGATTTAGGGAAGGCAACAGAGAACTTGGTGAATATTGTCAGCAGATATCACTTATTCCCTTTAGGTCAGTCATATATGGAATGTTTAGGTAATCAACATATATTTATTTAGAATTCACATATAGAGCATTTTCCCTAGGGCAGTGGAGGATATACAAGAAGTTTAAACTCTACCTGCTCCCTAGAAGCTTCTGTTCCGGTTAGCGAAGGACCACATGCACAGTAGCACTACTTGTAGGGTCAGCTAGGAGTACTAGCTGTTTACATAGAAAATAAGGTCTACAAGAATTCAATGTGAAAATGAGTGTGGAACAGAAAGACCAGCACTGGGCATCCAGTTCTGTGTACTGACTAGATTTTGCAGGTTTAGGATTGTTAGAAAACACCTGCAAGGATAAATCTTAGTTGTCTTCTCCAATATGGCCTTTTCTAAACTCACCAGGGTTAATGCTCCATCTTTTCAGAAGTGCCTCTGGCCTCTCAAAGCAACATTCATCATGGGGAGTACAATTTGTCTTTGTCTTTCATTAGCAACCAATTCTTCAGCTCAGAAAGAAAAAGCCAGCAGTGACTTTTCAATCACCCCTTCAATCCTCAGGTTCTTCTGTGAAATCCCCAAAGTTCTTGTAGGAAGAACATGCAATAAATTTAGCAACAAGAAGTTCCTCCTTGCCCTCAATTATGCCAGAAACATAAACTTTGAAAGCTCATGGAAAATATAGAGAACTTGTGGGTTTTGTTACTTGGCAACTGAAATCTGATGTTAAAATAGGAATTTACATTATTTTATAATTCTAAAAGTGCAATACATGTTATTTTCTTTTCTAGATGGGGAAATAATACTGTAGTTTTAGTATCCGACTGTTTCAAAAAACCACACTTGTTAGACTAGCTTTCCTGCTGGGAGTCATTGTCATTCAAAGTGTTTATCTCACAGGCTGGTGGTTTCCAGGTAAAGCAGCAAGTCTAGCTAGAATTTCCAAGAAAGCCAAATAAATATTCAGATAATGAGAATATTATACAGGGAACTCTTGTACGTGGTGGTGCTGAGAACATGGAAGAGACAGAGCTCAGAACAGTGACATCATCCTGAGATTATAAGGGAGATGTTGCAGCTGCTTCATTTCTGGGAAATGTGCCTCAGCTCTTGCTGCCTAGCCCTAGCTTCCTTGCTGCTACCCCTATACCTCTGAGGTTGCCCCTGACTCCATACCCAATGCAGGAGAAAGTACATTTCCCAAACCACTTCTTGGGACTAGTGTTCTTACAAGAGCAAATGACTGATGAGGAAAATAGAATACTTGATATAACTTTTTTGAGAAATCGGATGGAGGATGCCTTTCTGTATTAATCAGTCTTGATTGATTGACCAACTTTGGGTCAGTTGAAACTCAAAGGTGTATTATGTATATTGGAAACTTCTGAAACAAGGGTATGTCTTATTCTTATCTTTGCCCCCCTTCCAATATTGTTATAAAAGGTTTGGGGTTATTAAAGAAGAGATCCTATAGTCATGTGGCACATCTGGTGGTCAGTAGAAGGGGAGTTCATGGGACAAAATGTTCTCTTTAATTCTGGGATTCCAGATAATAACAACCTGGTGCTTTGGCAGGGGTAATTCTTCTGAGTTTAGAAAATGGAGAAGCTAAATAATGACATTGAGATTTTGGTATTATATACTTTATAGGAAAATTTTTATCCTGTCTTTATTAAGAATATAACAGTATTTTCTTCTATATAACTTTATGAAAAGACTGTAATAAATTCAGGAGAATGTACTTTTATAATATTGACACATGGACTAGAATATAAATTTTGTTATTATGTTCATTCATATATCCCAACTAACTATAAGATCTTCTGGTACCTTATGAGTGTGAAATAAATATTTGTTGACTAAATGGCTTGTCTGAGTATACTGTATGTAAATAGCAATAAATTGAGTAATTTTTATAATTTTTCATGAGATTAATTTTTCATTCCAGTTAATGGATTATGTTTCCAGACACAGGCCACAGATTATGGATGTTTTAAATTCTACAACATTAGGTACAGGCTATGACATTTTCTTATTTTTTAAAAAAATATATTTTTATTGATTTCAGAGAGGAAAGGAGAAGGAGAGAGAAATAAAAACATCAGTGATGAGAGAGAATCATTGATCAGCTGCCTCCTGCACACCCCACACTAGGGGTTGAGGGATTGAGTTCACAACCCAGGCATGCGCCCTGACTGGGAATCGAACCGTGACCTCCTGGTTCATAGGTCAATGCTCAACCACTGAGTCACACCAGCTGGGCTCTTATTTGTTAACTGAAAGAGGTTGAACCATGCTCAACAAAATGTTACCAAAAATTCTTTTCATTCTAAAAGCCAACAAATCTATGAATATAGATTACTTTTCAGGTTGGTCCCACTTATAATAACATTCCATAGTTCTTATAAAAACATACAAAAGAAGAAACATATCCATTGGTTCTACTCAACATGTACTTTATACCTTAACAGAAGGCGTTGGGAAATTATGAAAAGGAATGCCAACTCATCTTTGGTGGTGGGAATGGGAAGATATGTTCGTTGCTAGAAGGACCTCAGGGAGGCCATGTGTTTGGAGACTCACCTGTCTATTGGTAGGTAAACACCAGGTCTGGAGGAAGACTACATTTCACTGATCACCAATCTTTGGGGTTCTGGTAAAAATTATTTACCCCCTGTGTACCTGTGCACGCAAGCACACACACATACTTCCCTCATGTAAAATGGGGCAATAATAGTGTTCATCTCCCACTGTTATAGTGAGCATTCAGTGAAACAATGCATGAAAACACTTAGCATGCTGCCTGACCCATAAAAAACATGGATTAAAATGAAAGCTGTTTTATTGCTAATAGTTTTATTTATTTATTTGCTTATTGATTTATTTTTATTTTTTTAAAAATTATCTTTATTGTTGCAAGTTTTACAGATGTCTCCCTTACTTCCCCCACTGACTTCCTCCACCCTGCTCCCCCGCTCCCCAGGCCTTTCCTGCACTATTGTCTGCTCGTGGGCTATGCATATCTATCTATATATAAAAGCCTAATATGCAAATTGTCCCCTTGGGAGTTTGACCAGGAGACCAGGAGTTTGATCACTTGCTATGTCATGTATCAACCACCAGGGGGTGGTGTGGAATGAAGGGAGGCCTCGGCTGGCAGCTGGGGAAGGGAGGCCCTGGCTGGCAGCTGGAAGGAAGGCCCAGGCCAGCAGCTGGAAGGCCTCGATCAGCCCTGATGGTCGGTCAGGCCTAGGAACCCTATCTTTGCACGAATTTCATGCACCGGGCCTCTAGTATGCATATAAGTTCATTGGTTAATCTCTTCCTCTTCCCTCTGAAATACTTTAGTCTATTGCATGCTTCAATGTCTCTAGATCTTTTTTGTTCGTTTATTTTGTTCATTAGATTCCACCTATAAGAGAGATCATGTAATATTTGTCTTTCTCTGGCTTATTTCACTTAGCATAATACTCGCCAGGATTCTCCATGCTGTCTCAAAGGGTAGGATCACAAATAATTTTAGATGCTAACTAAGGCAAAAATTTGGTCAAATTCTCATATATTACCTGCCAAATTTATTTGTGTTTATAACTGTGTTAGTTTGCTAGGGTTGCCATAACAAAATACCACAAACTGGGTGGCTTAAACAACAGTTCTAGACTCTAGAAGCTCAAGATCAAGGTATTGGCATGGTTGGTTTTTCTGAGGGCCCCTCTCCATAGCTTGCAGATGGCTGTCTTCTCCCTGTGTCCTCACGTGGGCTTCCCTCTGTGCAACAAGTCTGGTGTCTATCCCTCTTCTCCTGAGGACACTAGTCCTATTGGATTAGGGTCCACCCATTTGAACTCAGTTAACCTTCATTGCTCTTTAAAGGCCCTATCTCCAAATATATTCATGTTCCAGAGTTTAAGGGTGAGGACACAATTTAGTGCATAACAGTAGATGTTCTTGCTTGTTCCCCTCTGCTTTCAGAGTGCTGTCCTTCCTTTTCAAGGTTAATTCTTCCACGTGGCTCCCATTTAATCCAGTGTTGCTTTCCTCCGCTCTTTTCCAGTGGCTTTATATTTGGGGCTTCATGTTGGTCACACATCCTTGTGCTATTTATTTAAACATTTTTCTTTAAAGAAAGCAGTGGATAAATATAAATCTTCCTACCACACATACTTACTACTGTAGAGATAGAAAGGCTTTCCCCCTCTCTTTAATTGAATTGAAAAAAGACCCTTTGTTGTAAAATTTTTATATAGTACAAATTAGGAAGCAGCAAGTGATGTATGAGGAGTGTGTGGATGTGTGGGTGTGGGAGGTTTGTGCATTTGGCATTTAGCCTGAAAATTTGGAAATCCTAACTCATATTTGGACAATTTAAAAAATGCTTCGTTCAATTAAAAAAAATGTATAAAAAGTGGGAAAAACAACTATAGCCAAAAAGAATTATAAAATTATAAATGCTAAGGACAAGGGCTTGTCTATATTCAAAATGCAGATCACCGTTTTTAAATAGAACAGGAAAAGGTAATTAATATTTAAAAAGTCATGTCAAATAAATGGGCATAAATGTATAATTTACAGCTCCAACATGGAAAGACAATTTAGAGTCTTCCTAGCAACGGGGGCTCTGTTAACCAGTCAAGTGTGCATAGATGCTCGAGCCCTCTGCTCTCTCTGCTCCCCCTCCAAGCTCACAGAATTCCTGCCATTTCAGACCCACTGTAGACATGGTGTTAACTTAAACGGTACCCAGGGAGAAAACGAACACGCTGTGTATGGAGACAAGTCCATGTTCTTCCTCTTATTATGAGCTGCCAAATCTTGCTGCTGGTGTTTACCATAACAGAGAAATGTGATATTAATATTTAGCTCACTCTGCAGAAATATGCATTTAAATGGGGGCAATTTCAGTATGCAGGCTCCAGAGCAAGATCTGTCTCTCTGTGACTTTTTTGCATACACACACACACACATACACACCCCTCCCCCCACAAAGAATGTTTTCTGCTCACGTGGCTAAAAACCTTCAATTAACCCAAAGAATAACACGTGGCCAGCAGAAGGAGGGACCCAGCAAAATGGCAATGTTTACAGCTACAGGGGACACCCAGTGTGCATGAGGGCTTGGTGAACCCTGCTGAGATGGAAGTCCCACATGGACAGCTGCAGCATCAAAGGATCCCACTGACCTAGATTCAGCTATAGATTGGAGACTGCGCTGGCCTGTGTTGCTACCACTACACTGGCTGCCTGCTTGCAGTTTCAGGGGCTGCCTGGCAAACAGCGCTGACCCATTTCACCATGACAACCTGGGCTGCTCTACTAAGGGCTGTGTTCAGGGAAACTCTCACTATTGCCATTTTAAAGGTTTCAAGATTAAGTTTACTTAGAGTTTTTGAAAAACACATTTAGAAGAATTGACTAAAGCTGACATCTTTTGACAGCGGTGGAAGAGTTGGAGAAGAGATACGTGTAAAAGCTGCTGTTTGCTTTTTCCATGCTCTAAACTATCAGCAAAACTATCTACTTTACATTTTACTCAGCCAATAGCATTGCAACAAATATGTTTCTAACAAAAAAGAATGGGAAAAGAGAGAATAAGTAGGTGAAAAGGCTAAGGGATTAACTTCCACAGCTATATATATTCTGGTCTATTAAAATAGAATATATAGACTCAAGTAATTTAAAATCTCCTGATAAAAAATGAAAGTGTTTAAAGGTAGATTTATTGCAGCCTTGGTTCAACCTTGAACTGTACAGAATCAAGTTTCATTGGAGAACTAAAATAGTATGCCCCTTGGGGAGAAAGTGGGTCTGTGCTTTGGTGAAGGAATTCCATTTATAAGTGCAATTTAGGAAAATCAGGGCCTGGTATGTACATGTGATCATATTAAAATGCAACCTCTGCCTTTTTTTTTTTTTGACAAAAACCATTGCACAGAATTGAAAGCATTTGTAGGTCTTTATATTTAAAATCCATGCCCCATTCTCAGCACTGCTTTTCTTGTTGTTAAATTAGCTCAGGAATTTAAATATTAGAGCTTTCTGAGTAATTTTCTCTATTTCCTATGCAGGGAAAACAAATTCAAACCAGTGACAGAGTCTATTCCCAGTGAGAAATCCTATCTTGGGGCCATGAAGGTCTCTTTCTGAGGATGATAAGCTCACACAGTCTTCACTTTTTAAGAAGAGGAAAGAGATGAGTGGCCACAGCTTGACATCGTGAGAATCAGTTCAATACAATTTCTGGAAACATGGAAATGAAACTATAGCATACCTATTGAATGCATGAGCCGTTCACTCCCTTTGTCACAGAGATTTTAAGGACTCTCTTTTTCATTCTCTCTTGCTCAGCATTTTCCTTCACTGCCTAGAGATTTCCTTTCCTCCTGCAAGGGCTCAGCCTCCTTTCTAACATATCCTTCCTGTCCCACAGTCT
>NW_006288258.1:3206493-3207415 GCF_000327345.1 Myotis davidii
GATTCATTATCCAGACATGCACTATTTTGTGAACTGAATCATCTTTGTCTGGGTTCATTGTTGCTTTAACTACAAGGTATTTAATGATGCAAATGACAGCCCATTTCTGAAATACTGGTGCATCTGTCAGTGGAAAGATTTATTTGTCTTAACTTGCAAAAGCATGGTGTTAGATTGAGAGTATTTAGTCTTAATGTAGGTAGGATACATATGAGCGTTCAGTCTTGGTACAAAGTTATCATCTTCCACTTGGAATTTTCATAAGAAACAACTTATAGCATATTTTATTCATATTGTATGTTAAGTATCTTACTGACAAAATGAGCTTCCATTCTTTTAAAAGAAATCATGGTCTTGTCTCTGTATTTCTCACCCTGCCCCCCATGGCTCTGTTTTTATTTTTATTGATTTTATTAATTCATTTGCCCAATGAATAGTTAATCAACACCATCTCCCTTCTCAACAAGGCACTGTGCTAGGTACTGTGCCATGAAGGACACAACTTCTAATGTCCAATGGATTACAGTCTGAATTAAAAGGGATTCTGGCTGTAGTGGGAATAATGTTTATAACTAAAGAATAGACTTCTTTTAGGTAAAAAGTGGAGGGCAGTGTTGGGCTAAGAGGCGATAGCAGAAGTAACAACATGGAGACTAGAAGGGCACTCTATGATCAGAAACTAGTCCAAAATAAGTTGTATTTAAAGTTCAACTTTGAGGAGGAGTATGGCTTGAGACTGGAGGAATTGTTGAGAGCCAGATTTTAAGGCTAAATGTTTTGTCTTAATCCCAAAGACTGTGAAAAGACAGCCGAAGATTTTAAGTAGGAGCTTGGTAACTTTGCTGGGCTTTAAGAAAATGATCAAGGGCAATCTGTGGGATGAACTACAGGAGGGAGGAAGGTCAGCTGGGAAGGTACTGAA
>NW_006288258.1:3211057-3211520 GCF_000327345.1 Myotis davidii
GACCATTTTGAGAAAGCACACATAGACATTCAGAGTGTCCCTGTCATTTCATACTTAGAAGACAGGAAACGTTTGAGATCTATGTAATACCAGGCCTTTTGATATAAAATAATAATATATGCAAGGCATATTTAAGTAACTTGCTTAATTATATTGGCATGCAACTGGCAATCTAATTGTATGGTAATTACTTTTTATTGTGTAAGGAATAAAGTCTTAGAATATCAATAAATTCTGGTAGACATTTCCCAGAGACAAACATTTAAAAAATATAAGGTAGGGCATTTCATTAGATCATTAAAAATCCTTCTAATGATTGTGATATTGTCTCCCTTCCATCCTTACATCACCAACTTATGAACTTTTATGGTTTGCCTTACCAGGGTATTTAAGGACTAGTATAAACCTTAACTTTGCAAATGCTTTCAAATGTCCAGCTCTGAATTTCTGCACAGCTTTAATG
>NW_006288258.1:3211681-3256963 GCF_000327345.1 Myotis davidii
CAAAATCCTTCTAATGATTGTGACATTGTCTCCCTTCCATCCTTACATCACCAATTTATGAACTTTTATGGTTTGCCTTACCAGGGTGTTTAAGGACTAGTATAAACATTAACTTTGCAAATGCTTTCAATTGTCCAGCTCTGAATTTCTGCACAGCTTTAATGGATTCATTATCCAGACATGCACTATTTTGTGAACTGAATCATCTTTGTCTGGGTTCATTGTTGCTTTAACTACAAGGTATTTAATGATGCAAATGACAGCCCATTTCTGAAATACTGGTGCATCTGTCAGTGGAAAGATTTATTTGTCTTAACTTGCAAAAGCATGGTGTTAGATTGAGAGTATTTAGTCTTAATGTAGGTAGGATACATATGAGCGTTCAGTCTTGGTACAAAGTTATCATCTTCCACTTGGAATTTTCATAAGAAATAACTTATAGCATATTTTGTTCATATTGTATGTTAATTATCTTACTGACAAAATGAGCTTCCATTCTTTCAAAAGAAATCATGGTCTTGTCTCTGTATTTCTCACTCTGCCCCCCATGGCTCTGTTTTTATTTTTATTGATTTTATTAATTCATTTGCCCAATGAATAGTTAATCAACACTATCTCCCTTCTCAACAAGGCACTGTGCTAGGTACTGTGCCATGAAGGACACGACTTCTGATGTCCAATGGATTTACAGTCTGAATTAAAAGGGATTCTGGCTGTAGTGGGAATAATGTTTATAACTAAAGAATAGACTTCTTTTAGGTAAAAAGTGGAGGGCAGTGTTGGGCTAAGAGGCGATAGCAGAAGTAACAACATGGAGACTAGAAGGGCACTCTATGATCAGAAACTAGTCCAAAATAAGTTGCATTTAAAGTTCAACTTTGAGGAGGAATATGGCTTGAGACTGGAGGAATTGTTGAGAGCCAGATTTTGAGGCTATATGTTTTGTCTTAATCCCAAAGACTGAAAAGACAGCCGAAGATTTTAAGTAGGAGCTTGGTAACTTTGCTGGGCTTTAAGAAAATGATCAAGGGCAATCTGTGGGATGAACTACAGGAGGGAGGAAGGTCAGCTGGGAAGTTACTGAAACGTTCAAGGTATTTATACTAATAAAAGGGTAATATGCTAATTAGACCAGACATCTTCTGGACATCCTTCCAGATGTCCTCCTGGACAAAGCCATGGTGGCGGAGGCTGAGGCAGAGGCTGTTAGGGGCGACCAGACAGGCAGGCAGAGTGGTTAGGGTGATCAGGCAGGCAGGCAGGTGAGCGGTTAGGAGCCAGCCAGGCAGGTGAATGGTTATGGGTGATCAGGCAGGCAGGCAGGCAGGCAGAGTGATTAGGGACAATCAGGCAGGCAGGCAGATTAGTTAGGGGCGATCAGGCAGGCAGGCAAGCAGTTAGGGGCCCGTCTTCCCCCGAGGGGTCGGGTGCAGGAGAGGGTGCAGGCCAGGCTGAGGGGCCCCCTCTACCCGCCCCCCCCCCGCATGAATTTCATGCACCGGACCTCTAGTGGTGTCATAAGAGTTGGAATGGAAGTGATAGCAGTATGAATAAAAAGAGAGAGAAGATATCTAATGTGGGAGTGTTATTTTATTTCCCCAGATAGTTGAGTTTGGGTTAATTAGCAAAGCAATACAATCAGTTATGCTTCTGCCAAGCCTTTAAAAAATGTAGCAATTTATTTTGCAGAAATTATGCATGTGATTTACCGGTGAATGTTATGGAATGGACTCAGTCAGTAATTTAAGACATATATTAAGTGATAGATGATGATTATCATCACCTTACATCCAATATGCTTCCTTTTCCATCCGTCCACTCCCCACTCTCTGCACGTGAAGGGGGCCTTAGAGACATTACCTGTTCAACCCTGATCCACCCCTTGAAAACTGATGAAGCATTTCTGTTTTGAAGATGAGAAACTGCAGCACAGAAAGTTTAAGTGTACAAGGTGACACAAAAGCAATTCCCATTGCACCAATTTTCTTTAGCAGGAGACAGGTCAGCATAGCTTTAAATGACAGTTACTTAACAGTGAAATAATTTGACTAAGACAAACTTTTGATGAAACAGGCTAATGGGGGATAATTAAGGCTGAACATATGTGGAGGACTGTGTTTGGTCATTTAACAAGGAACTCTTTAATTGCTGAAGCTGGCATGGATAATTTAGAAAATTTAAGACAATGACCTTGGATTTGTGGACCCTGAGGAAGAAGATACCTGCTAAGAAAGGCTCTCAGTGGCTTTATTGGGCTCAAATGTAAAAAAACAGAGCCTAGCAGCCATTTCTACAGAGGGGCCTCTCATGCCAACTCCACTTCAGGGAGAATCCTGCACAAAGCTTCCTGCCTCCTGCACTGAACTGCCTGCCTGCCCTGTGTTCCTTCCACCTGAACCAACTCTTATAACGGAGCTGCACACCTACACCCCCATCAGCATTTTCACCAATCAGTCAGACCAGCTACGTTTTGACCGCCTGGGTCAGTGATTTTTGCACCAATATCAGCATTTTCACCAATCAAACTGTGAGGATTTGACCGCCTGGGTCAGTGATTTTTGCACCAATCAAACTGTGAGGATTTGGAGTCCTCATTTGCATAAGGACAAACTTATCAGAGACCAGGAACAGAGACTTCTAAATCAGCTCACCTCTGGCTTGGAGAGCACACTTTTCCTTTTCACTGAAGATTGAAGGCTGTGTTTCCCCAGCTGGAGCTGAAACACCAAAGATGAAACACTAAAGGCATCTCCCTGAACCAAAGCAGAGACAGCAGGCAGAGTAGAGCAGGGCAGGGCAGAGTGAAGCAGAGCAGAGTTGTTTGGCCAGAGAGGGGCCTGGCCCCAGGGCCACCTTGCTGCAGGGCCTCCCAGCCATGCTGTTTCCTTTCCCTGCTACTTTATAATTGAGCTGCAAGACTACTGACCTGTTCCACAGTTGTGTGGTTCTCACAGCCATGGTCTATCACGATTGAGCTGTTTGCCCTGAATGAAGTTTCCTTTTTCACCACACCCCCAAAGTGGGGATTCCTATTGGTGTGGAATTGATGCCAACCACCATTAGTTGACAGGTTGTTGTCACAAATGATTTGGAATAATGTTTTTCTTCTTGTTACACCAAAGACTTGCTAATATTTGTAATACTTCGCTTTGTGTTGACTGTGTCATAATCTACTTGCTGCCTGCATTGGACTCTCTAAGGATAATCCCTAAAGATAAAATCAAGAAATCAAATAGAACATAAAGTTCAGTTGATACAGATCTTGACAACATCACTGAATGTACAGATAACACTAGTAAGCAGTGATTTAACTGAAATACGAAGAACATACATTGGTTATACATTGAATATTTATGTCTCTATTTGGGAATAGAGACTTTCTAATTCTGCGTGTATACATGATGAGGAAGGAAGAATGAGAGGGGAAACAAACAGGAGATTTTCCTAACAGCAGAATTTTCTGAGTCTTTATGCTGAAACCATTTTTCTCTTAAATTTCTTAAAGACTTAGCCTTCAAGTGTTTGAAATGGAAATCATCCCTTTAGGATCCTATTTTATCGCTCGTTTTATTTGGCAGAGTTGCCCAATAAGACTGCACACTAATGTGCTATGATCTACTCTTCTATAGCAAACAAAAGAATTACTGCACTTTGAAAGCTGACATGGGGAAAGAAGGAAAAAAAAGGAAATGTTTATACCTCCTCATTTGGACATGGCTCCTTTAGAAATATGATACTAAATATCTTCCTGCATCTGGAGGAGGAAAGAAAGAGACTATACAGGCATTCTGTACATAATGTTGAAATAAAACCCGCTATTGTCCACCAAGACAATAGAACCAGTCTATAATAATGTAGTACAAGTAGAGCATAAACTACACAGGTCAGCAATGCAATCTTTGTTCCAGGGTAATCTTCCATATCAACTATTGGACAATCCCCAGAGGTAAGAGAAAGGCCTTCTCGTATTTCCCATAACATGCCACCACCTCTCTCTCTCTCCTCGCTGTGTAGGAAGCAGTGTAATACAGTTCACCTTTGGGATGGCTAAACATGTTTGACAGCATAGGAACTGTCTTAATCTTGGCCCAAGTCTCAAACTAAGCCCAAACTTTTTGTGCGGATAAACAAAATCAATTAACTTCATTATCTGTTTCAACGTCTGCAGGAGGTGTTTATTTTGGTGGGGAGAGAAGTAGAAATACTGAGAAGGAAGATGCGGGGTGCTCACAGTCAAAGCCCGATTTGAGAAGATATTTTAGCTTCTATTTAGAAAGAGAGCGTCTTTTTATGGGAGTAGGAGATGAAGATAATGCTTATGGAAACAAGCACACTATCTAAGCACAGCAAGACGAAGGCAGAAGCACTCACTGAGCACACTGACACCCACACGGAACCAAGGGTTTACTAACAGATTCATCACAACCTGACACTCTGCGAGGTGCAGGGTGGCTACTGCAGGGATGGCCAAGACCGGCATGTGCCGTCCACATGGGGCTTACGTTCACAGTGGGCACTGTGCCCAAAAGCACGGATGAGCATCAGATAAATATCTCAACTCCTGGTATTTTTCCTGAGCTCAGTCCAATGTAAGCCTCTAGAATTGCTTGTGTTTGTCCATAATTAGTCTTGCTGAAACCTATGACTTCAGGTTATATTCCAAAGTCAAAAATGATTACTGCACAAACATGTCATGCCTTTTGCAACCATAAAATTAACCTTTTATTTAAGAGAAAATTAAATCTGTTAAAAAATATTTCATGAATGAGAGAAATTAGTCTAAAGACAAAGACCATTAAGCATAGTAAAAGCAGTCGAAGCCGGTTTGGCTCAGTGGATGGAGCGTCGGCCTGCGGACTGAAGGGTCCCAGTTCGTGTATTAAAAAAAGAAATTAATGGCTCTGGAAGAAAAATATAGAGAGATCAGGGAAGGCCTCATAGCAGAAACTTGAATGATTTGCAGGATATGCTAGATAAATACCTAGGAATAATGGCTCTAGACAGAATAAACAGCAAATGCAAAGGCCCTGGAGCAGGCATGTGTCTAGTGTTTTTACCATGAGGCCAATGTGCCTAAAACAGAATAAACCAGTGCAGAGTAAGAGGAGATGAGATCAGAGAGATAGAGAAGGGGTTGAGTAGACAGATCATGGATGGGTCCTTAGGCAACATTAAGGAGTTTGAATTTTATTTTGAATGAGATGGGTAATTTTTTCATAGTGGGAAATGAGCTGCAAGGACACCCATATTGTGAAAGTGATCTTGAACAAAGAGAAAATAGGTTTACAACAAGAAAGGTTAGGTTAGATGTGTAAAATAATGTTTGGATTTTAAGGCATTTAATCATTGGACAAGGTTATCAAAGAAGAATAAATAGCATTCCCTGGTGATGTTTAGGAAAAACCTAGTTTACTTGACATAAACTACTACTTAGAAAAAAAGGATCAATGTGCCCCCGCCCCCCCGCCATTTCAACTAATCTATAGCCAGTCTGATTAATCGTGCAATCAAACTAATTTAGTAATTAAGACTAGCAGGAAAACTGAAATATAATCAGGCCTCCAGTCTATTATTTTTCATCAGTAGGTACTTCCCAGGGGAAATACCCAGTTGTTTCTAGGATAGTAGTTCTGCTACATTTGGCTCATGAACAACTTCAGTAGAACGACAGAACTATTCTAGAATGAAAAATTTTCTTTGAGATAATAGCACAGGGACTGACTAGATCACGAAGGCAACTTGGAACAGTGCCTGATTTCATAGTCTTTCAACCTGATATTTAAAAATATTAGCCCAATACTCTGGGATTGCAGAGAAATAAATTGTCTTTTATTAACTATTATGTACAAACCAGGTTCTTATCAATGATCTTACAGCACCCAATAAGAACATTCTGCTAAAAATTTGGCAAAGCTTTTCTTATTCTTCTGTTTTTATTTGTTTTTTACTACTTCCTTCTGCGCTTTTTCAAAGCCTCAATTTGTTGATGTCATAGTAAAGTGTTTAAAATCTAGATAATAAAATAAAGCATTTCTATAATGAGGACTGTGCTGAACACTTTTCATTGTCAGAATTCAGCGTTCTGTGAGCATGGCTTTCAGCTGATGGCCGTCATGCCATTTTCCAAAAATACTCAGTGGGAAGAGGCTTGCCTTAGTAAGGAATGCTTTCTTTCTTTCTCTCAAGGGCACTGGGAATGGGATGAATGCACATCGATTCCTGCGAAAATAGATTAGTGACAATTAGTTGCCTAGTTGACTGGCACCACCCTTAATGTAGCATTATTGTTGTAATAGGATGGCCCCAAGGCCACTGAAGGGGGTTTCCGGGCCAGCTGAGACCTCGGGCTAGGAGGCCAGGGTGAAAAAGTGTGGGGGTTGCGCCTCAGACTCCAAGTTTATTCTCGCTGAGACCACGTGTCGTTCTCTCCCCATTCCTGTGAATCATAGCTTGAGAGGTTTATCTTATCCCTTGCATAGTTCAGTGTCCGCAGAAGCGAGGGATTAATACTTGTTTGTTGGTTTTGGTTTCTGTTTGTTTTAAGCATTGATTGATGGATGTTCTAGCTGCTTTTAGAAACTGGATTAAGGAATTAGATCGCATTAGTTTATGCCAACCAAGGCTTTAGAAAAGTAACACGTCTACAGTGTCTAGAATGGTTACCCTTTTCCCTGAACCCAGACAGAGGAGCCACATGGGCCCAGCTGTTTTGGCTCAGTGGATAGAGCATTAGCCTGGGGACTGAAGGGTCCCAAGTTTGATTCCAGTAAAAGGCACATGCTGGGGTTTTGGACTCAATCCCCAGTGGGGGACATGCAGGAGTCAGCCAATCAGTGATTCTCTTTCATCACTGATGTTTCTATGTCTCTCTCCTTCTCCCTTCCTATCTGAAATCAATAAAAATATATTTTTTAAAAAAGCCACACAGCCCTGACCACTCTTCTCTTCCCCTCCCTCCTCAGGCTCCTCTGACAGAATGCTTGGTAAACTTAAATCTGTGGAGAGTAGGCCCATTAGCATACATTTCTGTTAATAACACACCGACATTCCACATTTGCAAGGTGCGAAGTCAGTCCTGGAAAGGGACAATGAAGGTGCCTCTACTCCACCTCCAGGAATTGCTTAGATCCCTAAGCTAGATGAGACAAGGAACAAATACAAATCCAGCATTGCCATGAAAGAGATCTGGGATGCTTGTGTATTCTAAGGGGTCCATTTCCTGTTCTAAGCAGCTATTCTCTGTCTCAGCTCCTCCACATATATGTTCCCTACCTCCCCCTCCATGGGCCTGCCATCACACACTCAGTGCACACATTCAGCACGGAATGCAATTTTCACTACTCATGCATCTTATCTTAGGTGTCTGAGAAGTTCTGAATGTGATCAGGCATGCTATTGGTCTTTGCAGCATGAAGACAAAAAAAACACACCAGTGGACAGATCAGTGATAATTGGGCCTAGAGAGAATAACAGGCATTCTGTGGCAGCGGAGCTAGAATATCCGACTTGTAGGAAAGATCAAAAAGGGATAGAGAGAGGACAGCATGCATCTCCAGCTGAGACACACTGCATAGAGGATCGTCCTCACAGGTAGCTGAAAATAGAGGTGCTGCGGCCTCACGTGCGACTTGTGTGTGGAAAGCACCCCTTTCCTGGTTCACCTTCAGGGCAGCCTTGAGCTGGTAAGAGTACTTGTCTCAGAGCACCCTCTGCAACCATCTAGCTGCTCAACCTCAAAGGGAAGTAAGGAAGCCCCCCAGGACTGCCTTCAAGGTCATGGCCCTCGGCTGCCTTTGCCCATCACTACTTCTGGAAGAGCCATCCTTTCCCCAAACACTATTTCCCCAACATTGTGTGGCAGACATGGAGGGTGGAATGGAATGGCAGGAAGGAGAGAGAGAGAAGGAGCCCCTCAGATTGTTTTTCTGAAATCATCTCACCTGACAGCTTTACTCTGACATTTCCAATGGGAGCATCTAGAGGTCCGGGTTTGGAGAATGGAAGCTGCATGGGAGCTCCGAGCAGAATCCCCCCACATGCTCCTGTGGAGCTCCTGAGCTTTGTAATGAGGCAGGTGGGATGGGCATCATTGAAAAGCACATTTCCTGTTAGTATAGGCTTCCTTATACTGAGTGCCTATCATGAGTTATTTAAATTATTTGGCCTGATATTTCTATGGTGTAGATATTATTGTCTTCATTTTACGTGCTAGGAAACTGGGATGTAGAGGCTTAAATAATTATCCAAGGTTGCATAGTTAGGAAATGAAAAGACAAGCATTTTAACCAAGAGCTCTTGGTTCACCATTCACAACTTTTCCAGTACATGAACTGCGTCTCGGTTCACACGTTTGGAGGAAATGGTACATAATTCAACAATCCAGTGATTCCAGCTTTGAGGCACAGAAAGGAATCTTCCCACAGTATGCACAGTGTGGATGCTGTGGCCACAGGTAGGTCCGCTGTGGTGAAAAGAGGGTATTGATTCCTTCCCTGTTCCCCTCCCCCCTCAGAAAAGATGCTCTAAGCCGGTCCTTCCCACCCAGCTCCTCCACTGGGAGGAAATGGTGTCGGTGAGCTTTCTGTAGTGATACCCACATAGTAAACCAGAACCTGAGTGAGGCTGGCTGATGAGCAGCTCCTCTGCGACTCAGCACCTTACTCGCTACATAAGTGCAGAAGTACAGACCCATCCCCACATATCATGGCACCAGGGAGAGAGAACTCAAACTGTACCTGGAATCCCACCTTCCTGAGACAGGCACCTGGGAAGCCAATGAGCCCAGCACATTCTCAGTGCCACAGCCAAGACTGCCCGTGGGGACAATAGCCATCCTTTCCTAAGCAGATGAAACCTGAGCCTCTTATTTCAGGATACCAATCACCAAGCAGACAGGCTCTTTTATGCTAACATCTGTATGAGGGCGACTTCCCTCAGCAGCCTTCTTCCCACCTGCCTGTTCTCACTGAAATACCTGCAACATCTCAGGGCCACCTTAACCCTGGAGGGGCCCAGACTGTCTCTGGGCCTGTGCCACCTTGCACGGAGCCTTGGGCTCAGGGACTTTTATTTTCTTTCAGGGCCAAGCCACCCCCTGGATGTGCAGTGTCCGTGAGCTGCCTTGGCAGCTGCAGAGGCCTTTTCAGTGGTCTCCATAGCATTGGCCTGGACTCCACTGGGCCTGGTTAATCCACTGGGAGGACGGACTTCCTGGGAAGACTCTGGGTTTGCTCTGAGTTTCTTCCTCGCCTGAGATGGGCCAGTTCATGAAGCAGTTCACACACACCAATGCCAGATTTATAAAGTGTGAGTTGAATTCTGCCCTTGGCCTTCTCTGTTCAACTCCCACCACTTCCCTATTGTAGCTTCTTTGAAAGCGTAGCCACATTTCCCTTCTAAAGCCCTAGTAAATCCCTCCAGATTAATGAATGGGGGGAAATCATGATTTCTTATGCATTTTTACATGAAGGCTCCAAACAGTCCCTGTCTTCTGAGATCTTTATAGTGTTCCTATGGGGCCAGAGTAGTTAAGCTCCAGGTTTTACAAGAAGAAAAGCAAAGACCACTCCTTTTCTTTTCCACTGCCAACAACCCTGAACAGACCAAAACAAGAAACAAACCCAAAATGAAGTGATTTGAAAATGAAGTCACTGGCGCAGAGGCCTCTGTCTCTCAGCTCAACACTCTGATTTGCTTGATTACACTTTCTACAGCCCTGCCCTCAAATCTCATAGGCACAGACCCATTACCCCACCAGGATTTGGCTGGGGAGGCTGAAGGGACAATGAGAACATAGAGGAATCTGGTTAGGCTGCCAGAGTTAACAACCTCTTACGTGCAATAAAACCAGAGTGGACTTTTAGATGGACCACATTCTCATTGCATTTAAACAGCCTTGGAGAGCTTCCATGGCTTCTGATGTCAAATAAGAAAACATCCTGGGGCAGAGATGTATCCACCTCCAACACTCGGGGGCTCAGGGTCATTGTGCAAATGGAGGCCCACATGTCATGTGCTTAAATACTTAAAAGTTATAATTCAAACTTGAACTTTCTTAAATAAACCTAAAATATCTTCTATCCTCCATGACAAACATAATTTTATGAATAATATAGAGGCCGGGCTCAAATTTAGAGTTCTCTGACTCCTTGGTGTTACATCTGGTTGAGGATGGCCAGGGAGAGCTGGCCTCTCACTCCCAAGTCCACTGTCCTTGGACTGAGGTCTGCCTCCTTCTCTTCACATCCTGGTTCAACCTGCACTGTGAGTGGCCTCTCAAACTCATGCAGGACATTCTACCCGGCCTGTCCCAGTATCACTTGGACATTTCCACCAATTGACACTTCCACCAACAGCTCCACCCACCACTGCACCCTTCCTTGACTTAGAGGTGTGCCCAGTGTGCACTCAGGTGGACAGACCCAGGAATGAGCACTCACACAGACTGGCTGATTGGAAACTGGCTGTTTGGGAAGGGAATTCCAGGGTCCTCAGAATTCAAAGCATGGTTGTGAGAATATCACATTGTCTCTTTTTTACATGAAAAGAGGCGCTGTTGAAAGACGACGAAGCTGGGCCTTGTAAGAGGAAGAACCATTTTGCTTGGATTTATGGACAGTATGTATATAATAGATCATTTACAAGAGGATGTTTCACTTAGAAAGTGGATACTGGCTACTGTGTCTGCAGACAGAGGTACAACAGGGCAAGGTTCTCCTTGCTTCATATGCTAAATGAGGACAAATGTCTAGCTGTCATGGTCCTCAGTTCAATAGTGACATCGCTTGGGAACAATTCCTCATGACTGCATTCTTAGGGATTCTGATTTAATTGGTTTAGGGTGAGGTCCAGGCACAAGTATTTTTTTAAAAGCTCCCCAGGTGATTCTGTGTGCAGCCCAGATTGAGAACCAGTGAGTCCAGCATAATGATTTTGATTTTCATACCCCAGGGCATTAGCCCTTGTACCTACACCAAATAACTGAGAACCACTGTGGCCCAGAGGATATTCATCTCCAGAATAATGAGGACTCTGTGCTGTAGCTAACAAGCAGCTCTGTGCCTGGAGCAGTGAGTAAGATTGGTCTAAATAGGTTCTGCCAGAGGTAGGCGGAATCTCAACTGGCATCTCCATTGTGCTCCACGTGGGTTGAAATTCAAAATATATAAAATTAAATGGCCACCACAGCAACCAATCAAAGCAGGCTCCAACTGTAGAATACTAGTTGGCCTTATCATTGTCTGACAGGGTAATTTAGTTATCCCTCCCTGAAATCTCTTAGGGCCAACATTACTATGTACTCGCACCATGCAAGGATATGATACTTTAAAAGCACAAGATCACAAGATAGAACAGGATCTTTCACAGCCATCTAGTCTACCTCTGTTTCTGGGAAAGTCTGCATTTAAGTCATTCCCAGAGACAAAACTCCCCCACTTGCAATAGAATTTTTTTCTGCACAGCAGGGAGGCCTTCTATTCAAAGCCTATACAGGTCAAGGCCATCTTTGTGGCAAAGTTATTTATTTCAAGTCTCTCTCCTCAGCAGGGCAGATTTAGGTTTGGGGAAATGGAGTTTAATACAATTTGCAGAATTATCTTTATGATAACAGCTACAAAATTAGATACAAAAGTGAATATTCGTTCAGAATGAGAAAATAATAAAGTACTGGAGCTTTTGAGATTAAGGTCTCTTTCCTCTAAGATCCCTTTTGGTGAATCTCCTGGCCTGCTTGCATAGAATGCTTCCAGTTTGTAGCCTGGTTTTCCCAGCACACCTTGAATATGGCAAAGCCCAGTGGATCCCAGTACCCTCTGGGCCTCGTACATTGGCCTCTGCTCTTCTGCAAATATTCATGGGTACTATTTTTTCTCTATTTATGTGTGTCATCATTCTAAAAGGGTTTGAAGTAGAGAATTTTGCTCTCTTTATACTCTGACAATATAGCATGTTGCTTTTGCACACACTGTTCTTTTTCCTCACCTCCACTGTTTCTCACCTCCCACCTGCAACTGTGACCTGGCAAAATCCTACTTATTCCATAATACTTTTCTGGATTCTTCTAGACCAATGATGCTCCACTAGGAACAATTTTTCACCCCTGGGGACATTTGTTAATGTCTGGAGGCTCTTTTGATCATCCCTGCTGGAGTGAGAGTGGGAGTGGGATGGGGACATAGAGGGTGGTGTTACTAGTATCTAGGGTGCAGAGACAAGGGATGCTGTTAACCAGCCTACAACTAATAGTTACTGGAAACAAAATATCAATGGTGCTGAAGCTGAGAACACTACCCTTGCTGGGGTTGAGTTCCCTTTCTCTGTGCTTCCAGAAACCTATACAAAGATTCTGCATTTCCATTCAATATGCTTATTATCACCTGCACATGTGCTTATTTCCTCCATGGATGGGGAGTCCTGCCAAGGATGCTTTTGTGCTTTAGTCGCCTTAAAATTCCCAGAATCTATCATTGCTTGGCACACAGTAGATGGTCCTTGAAATGATAGACCACTTCCACTTGTATTTGAGTTGTATAATTTAGCAAGTTCACCATATATTGTTTTATTTTAAGATATTTCCCATGCATAAATCTTGTCTCTTCAGCAAGACAGTAAGCTTGTTAGATGGGAAAGATCATCTCTTAATACTTTTTCTGTATTTCTCCACATACTTTGCAGTGCTAAGCTGCCCAATAATTATTTCTGGATTGGCTATCTCCTAATTCTTGCAAATCTCTATAGAGGCTAAAGTGATAGATTGATCAAGATAACATAGCTATAATAAGGGAAGGTTCCTCATGCAAATGTATTAAAAACTGACTTTTGAAGAAGGAAAGAGGTGTATTTGATTCCAAAGGAGGGATTCCATATGGGAGAGAGGGGTACAAAATTAGAAATATGTGTTTAAAGACATTTTTAAAATTTTTAAGAGAAATGTGAATTTATAATGCATCTCTTTAGTGAACTATAATCCACTGAGTATAGGAACATCTTTAGGTTGGTTGAATGAGCTATTTTTGGCAAGACTTTCAAAACCAATGTTGTAATTTTAAAAGTAATTAGAATATTGTGATACCTGGTTACCATTGGGAACTCTTGCAAATGTTTCAATATATATAGCAAAACAACAACAACAATGGATGACAAGTGACTAAGGTGAATCGAAATTGCAGAAACTCCTTAAGCCTTTGACAACTCTCCAAATAATAATGCTACAAAGAATGGTGGCTCTTCCTGTCTGCACAGGCCTTTTCATGTGTGACAAAATGGCTTATATACAGACACACATGAGATATTTTAGATTTTCAAATCCATGCTTTCCATTCATTTCTGTTTATGTGGTGAGTAGGAGGGTGATGATCTGCCATAAAGTGGGAAATGAGCTCCCCTTACATAACATCTTTCTCCCAGATGCTTGATATGTGAAAACCACAGTAACATGGAGGCTGCAAAGAAGTCCTGATAGTTTTAAAAATCCCACGGCACTTAAACATCTGTTTCAAGACCTGTGGAATGGTAACAAGCAGGCAGGAGACAAGCATGGCATTTTACAGATACCTTCTGCCAATCTTAGTTAAGCCAAATTCTGCATCTTCTCTGCTATTCCGGCGGGGTTTGTAGAATATCACAATCCAGGGATGTCAGAAGGCAGTAGGGGAGGAAGTATCCAAAGCTCAAGGCTTCCTTTATTTAGACACAGGCTAACTCACTGACTTATTACTTTTCTATTGATTGTTCTGGTGGACAAAAACCAATTTTATTTCTCAGTTCACCCTCCAGGCTGTGTGTTGAGTAGTTATTATGTGCTACGTCTATCATTTGATAGCTTGGATGCCTCTAATTTTTTCTCTCCCAGTGCATGAAGCACAGCGTGAATCACATGGTATGAACTAAGTAAATATGTATTAATTGATTTTTATTTTTAAAGTGCTTTATTCAATAAAATTGGGCCTCCACTATGTCTCCCCATCAACTGGTCTATTATAACTTTTACAGGACTTCACATTGCATAGTGCTAGATAAATTTCTATTGAAGGACATTTTCCTATTATTCACTTTCATGGTAATGAACACTCCTCTACTACCTTCATTAGTTTAGATAATTAAGGAAGCTGGTTATTGGAAAGCCTATTTTAAATTGAGTTATACAGGGTGGGGCAAAAGTAGGTTTATAGTTGTGAGTATGCAAAATACAGAATTTATTAATTATTGTCTTACTTTCCACATGAACAACTCTCTGGCCAGTGTGTTTCAGTGGTTGTGCATTGACTTATGAACCAGGAGGTCATAAGTCAATGCACAACCACTGGTTTGATTCCCAGTTAGGACACATGCCCAGGTGTAGGCTCCATCCCCAGTGTGGGGCATGCAGGAGGCAGCACATCAGTGATTCTCTCTCATCATTGATGTTTCTCTCTCTCCTCCCCTCTTCCTTCCTCTCTGAAATCAATAAAGATATGTTAAACAAACAAACAACTGTAAACCTACTTTTGCGTCACCCTGTAGTTCATTTCAACCTGGGAGGAACAAAGGCCTGTATGGACTATAGTTAGCTATTGCTTTTATCGATTCGCAGGAAGCTCTCTCATCTCTTCTATGCACCTGCAGCACAGGAGTGGGCAGGACCAAAACTGGCCAAACAGTCCCCTGGCTATAAAGATACAGTTAAAACGTGGGTGTATGAGCTAAATAGGGCCAGAGAATCTTTCTCTGGTTTTGTTACATTGGAATCAAGAGAAATGAATAACTTCTTCCCATTGGGGTTACTGAACAGAGTGAGTGTGAATCTGGAACTTCCTTCAGCCATGTTCTTGGGCTACTGATGGGGAGTCTTCATTGTAATAGAGCATAAGGCAGTCCTTTCAAGGAAAGTAAGGCCAAGTATGAAGGAAGGAATAAGGAGGGAAAGGGTCAGATAAATATTAGATGTTTATTGATCCCCAGATTTAGTCATGTTTAAAGTCAGTGCCTCTCTTGGATTTTCTAGTAACAGAGAGTCAATAACTATCTTCCCCCCTAGTTTTCTTATTTGTTTGAATTGATTGTTTGCCACTGAAAGGAATCTAGTTTAAAATTATCTATGGACTATCCAGGTGGCTTAACCCAAACAATTCGGTCAGTTTTAGACAGAGTATACTTTACCAGAATTTCTTTTCCCTAGAAGAACTTTCCCAGTTGAGTAAAAAGTCCTCAAATTGAGTAAGTGGTCAACTTTTGTTCCCAAGATTATTTTGAATGTTAAATAAGCCAATCATAAAATGTTCTTACCATTTAGTACCTGGCTCTAATTGTTTAACTGTCATCATCATCTTCTTCATCCTAGGTTTTCACTAAAAGTTATTGAGTTGAAAAATTGCCTGGAAGCCAGAAAGTGGTAAGTCTATATGCTATGCAAGAATATTTTGCAGGTGCCAATTTGGGGTTTAGTCTATAAGACTATATAGTATAGGGAACAAAGTGTGCTCCATAGATTTTTGTTATAAGAAGTCTCCTCTCTGCTAATAGTCTCATAATCTTTCCAAGTCAGTTACATAAGTATTTGGGGGGAGTTTGCAAGATTTATTTTTACCCAGGAAAACAATATATCACTTTGACTACATACAACAAAAGTAGACAAGAGGTAGCTTATTGATATGGGCTAAGACAAATCCCAAAAGCAAACACAATCCTACCCTTTTTCATGAGCTGTGGTCCAGATAACCAATAAGATCACTTAAGTATATATATATATATAGCTAGCCAAGTCTGGACTAAAGCAAACATTTTAAAGGAATTTTAAAGAAAACATGAAAATTGGTCATTAAAATTAATCCTAAATTAAGCAAAAGCTGTTGACATAGCACGCTGAGAAGCATGCATGTCTATCCTCTGACTCAGGAGGTAATTAAAATCAATGCTGGTGAATAAATTAGTTGTAACAGGATAGGAGACTACAGTTACCATAATCAAATTGAGACAATTCTAAATCTTAAAATCAACATTTCTTTTTTGCCCCAGAGGATGCAAGTTAAAAACATCTTTGTTTTCTCACCCACAATTTTATTTCTGTTCTCACACCCCACCCTCCCCTTTACATGAATATTAAGGACTCAGGCTTTAGCAACAGGCTTTTGGTTGTGAGGGAGGTAGGGGTAAAGGGAAAAGCGTTGTGTATGGCTTTTCATATGTTAATAAGTTGATTCCATGACAACCATTGAAAAAGCAGAGCTGGAAACAAAAGCTGCAGCCAAAGAGAGGACAGTGCTCTTTCCCGGGCGCTGTAAGAATAACAGCCCGGCTCCCCCTCTGAAAGGTATCTGATGTCTGCTCCTCAAAGGGCTTTGTTTTAATGGTCCAGAGTCAGTATATAATTGATGCAGAGTTTTATGAGTCCAAATTTTACCCTCAGTGATGCTTCCCTTTTAAAAGGTTGGGAATAAGAACCAAAACCAAAAGGCTGTGTCACTGCTTCCAGTCCTATCAGTTCCTATGATCCTGCACTTCAGTTTAAGCAAAAAGGTCAAGGGCCTTTATCTTTGAGTGTAAGAAAGCGGTTAGTGCTGGGCCATTGGAGTGGGGTGGGGCGGTGGGGTGGGCGCTGCAGTGGAAAAAGCTTGCTCTTCTCTCCAGGCAGCCTTTGAATGTGGTGCAGCATGTTATCCCAGTGACATGTTGAAACTATACAGGATACAACACAGAAGCAGGCCCTGGGACACTGATGGCATTCCTTAGCTTCCTTGACCAATGAAAAGAAATCTCTGCTGGCTGTTTATCCTCCCAGAAACATGAAGTGACATTCTTATGCCAGATTTTCTAATGTCTAGTACAGCTAAGTTTTTACTTTAATTTCAGTAGTCACACATCTCAATTAGCTGTTGCATCATGCCAGCGCAATGCATTCCTATATCTAGCCAGTTCTAATACACAGTAAAGGATTGCATTCAGTAATAATGCTGACTTTACTAATTTTCTGTCCAGCCTTGTTTTTCTCTCATGTGTATTACACAGCCTTTGATTGAATTATATTAAATTCCTCTTATTTCTTCCCTTTAAGTAGTTGCCAAAAACTCTGCCATGAGTAACTTGCGATACAGTGTTTTCTCTGTTTGGGTGGACACAAGAGCTTTCATCACAATGGAATGCTTATGGAATTACATGTTTCAAAGGACACTAACACAAAAATACAACTTCATTCAGAGTCAGGCACAATGATGAATAGTCATGCCAAAATTATTACTAAAAGAATTTGCAATTTGCTTTTTAAAGTATTGACTTTGGTCTTCACTGTCATTCATGTATTTTTTCCCATAAACTTCATGAACTTATATGAATCTCACTTTCATACTATTAGTGACTATAGTAGTATTGTTTGATGAAAAGAGATATTGTAGCCATGATGAATCAGAATTTGAAATCTGACAATATTGTTACCAAGAATATATAAAAAAATTACAGTTTCCTTAAAATAATCTTATTTCAAAATGCATATTTTATTTAATATTTACTGTGTGATATTTATCATTGTCCAATATTTTGGTAAAAATCATTGAACCATTGATTCATTCAACAAACTGAATAAGTGCTTATTGTGGACCAGACTGGACTAAATTCTATAAGTACAAAGGTGATGATATGATCACATTCCTTGAAAAATTCAGTTTAGAGAAACAAATAATTTTGTTAAATAGTTATTGCTTTTGTCATTTTTATATCTCATCTCTCCTGAAATTAAGATTTGATGTGTGTTAAGTAGATACACATGATAAAAGATAAAAATAAAATGAATGAGGATGGATAAGTGAAATAGAATCAAGACAGAAAAAGAAAATAGATGAAACTATGGGCAGGGGAGCTTTAGATAGACACTGTAAAATCCTGTATTATTTCCAGCAGAAGTATTCCACAGATTTGACCTTGAATTTTTTAGTAGTCAGTTCAAAGAGTATGTTTACAAAATTCATGGTGTACTTAAGAGCAGAGCCAAAAGAAAGTACTGATGAGTCAAGCTTTTACTTGTATTGAGATGTAAGAGAAATTTCCCTTATGGATATGTGTGAATGGTACATGCTATCAGGTCATGGTGCATTCTCAACAACATTCCTAAAATAAGTGCAATATCAAATCTCATGAATATTTTGTATGCTATTTCTCAGTGTAAAACAGCACAGACAAAACTCAAAGTTCTTAAAATGGCCACAGATCTCTAAGGGAAGGAATGTAGCCATAGTTGGTTTGACCACAAATAATTGTGCTCTGTACCATACAGCCTTCCTTCCAAAGAAAACACACACACACACACACACACACACACACACACACACACACACACGCAGTAACCCAAACCTCCCAATTACAAACATTATGGCTACAACTAATTGGTCTCTGGACAGGAGGGGCACCTGACTTTAGAGTAGCTAATGTTTACAAACTGGCTAGTGGCCTACAAGGCCATCTGACAAAAAAGGCTTTGCTCAGAGGGATGATGGAAGTTGAGAGGAAACAATTGGATGTTTTCTTTTGGAGTGTTTGAAGATAAGAGATGCACAAAGGGAGGCAATTATTTGGAAGTGTGAGTAGGAACCAAAGGGCACAGAGAGAAAAGTCAGGTTGTAAAGGCCAAGAGGCAGCTGAGACAATAAATAGGCACAAAGCAAAAAGAAAACACAGGGTGAAGGATGAGGTGATGGTTTCTTCAGGTCAGAAATGGTATCACGAAGCTTCTGCAGCTGAGCTGGGGTTTGAGGGCTGATCACTGAACTGTGGTGGTTTCTGAATGACATGGCTTGACTCTACTGTGATTCTGCTTTTCCTGAAGACTTGGCTTTGTGATTATTACTTGAGCTTACCTAAGAACATTGCTGATTTTTGTCATTGTTTGAAGAAATGAAGTAAGTGGATAATTGTACAACCTAAAATGCACTCATATGAGAAATCCTACAAGGGAGTAAAAAGTATGGTACAGCCCTAGCTGGTTAGGCTCAGTGGATAGAGTGTCATCCTGCAGACTGAATGGTCCTGGGTTTGATTCCAGTCAAGGGCACATGTTCAGGTTGTGGGCTCGATCCCTAGTGAGGGGCATGCAGGAGGCAACTGACCAATGATTCTCTCTCATTATTAATGTTTCAATGTCTCTCTCCCTCTCCCTTCCTCTCTGGATAAAAAAAGTATGGTACAAATATGTAGCTTCTCAAGATATGACGTGATCCAAGAAAAACCCAAGTAAATAATATCCTACATAATAAAAGCCTAATATGCAAATCGACCAAACAGAAGAACGACTGACAGAATGACTGGTGGCTGTGGTGTGCACTGACTACCAGGGGGCAGACACTCAACTCAGGAGCAGCCCCCAGCCCGTAGGCGCCAGGCCAGCCAAGGCGGGTGAGAGCGGAGCCCCCCGAACACCTTGCCGGTCGCCCCACAGATTGGCCCTGATTGTGGGCCAGGACTAGGGACCCTACCTGTGCATGAATTTCATGCACCAGGCCTCTAGTATATTACATATATACATATATTTGCAAAGGTAGGATTTCATGTCCTCCAGGAAATCTTCCATAGAAGGTATTACTATAATTTATAAACAAACTTGTTATGAGAATTAAATGGCAGCATATCTGGAGTTGCACTCTGGAAAGAATATGGAGTGCAGGTGTTCCCTGTAGTTGATCAAGGGTTAACCTATATGTTTTGCCTATCAGGAGACTGGCGGGTAGAGTTGTTGTCCTTTTGTAGAAATTTCTAAAATGTGGGTACTTTTCCTCTGTATATAGATGAACTGGTCCACAGTTGGTGGACTAGCACAACATCTGCTAATAAAACAAATCACACTTCCAATCTCAAACATACAGGGAAATACATGTCTGGAAACCCAAAGCTCCATGTCATAAAGCAGAGTGACAATGATGTTTCCCTATAAACATTTTAAAGTAGGATGAGCAGTGGTTGTTCCCCATGGCTATAACAAAATGTCCAACCCTTCCTCATAGAATCTCTGGCCTGTTATGGCATTATTAGAAAGAACCAATTGAGCTTTTAAGGTTCAGCTGCCCAAAACAATGGTTTTGGTTTTAGTAATAATATAAATATCAGAATTGATTACATATTGGAGTCTCTCCTAGTCATCACAGTGATCAACATGGGAGAGGCATGAAAGAGTACTGGGAGATCATGTAAGCAACTCATCAGAACTAGAGGGGATTGGCGCATGACATGAACCATGACAAACATGGGCCACATAGGGAATCTATCAGGCTCTGGGCCTCTGCTGGCAGAGGCCATCCTTCCATTCACACTTCCCAAGTTAAAGCCAGGCCTATAGCAGGCTTTCCATTCCTCCTTTTCATTATGCCTGTGGGAATAATTGGAATGCTGGTGTAATCATATGTAGAAGTGGTCAAGGCAGATGAGGGGCTGATGTAAAACCAGTATTAAAGCAGCACATGTGTGATGAACAGGAGTATCTAGACCAGAGTCACGAACAACACTGACCACTCTAGCAAATTGAGGCTGAACATCAACCAGTAATTCTTAACCAAGATGAACATCAAATCACACATGGAACATTTCAATTTCAGAATTGCTTTGGGTTCTTACCTCCATGTTAGTTGGAATTTACTTTGTATGTTATCATGTGTAACTTAACTGTTTAGACAACTATATCTAATATATTTCAAATGGAGGATTAGGCTTTTATTAAGCTCCTAATTAAAAAAAAACCCTTCCAAACATTAGGCTTATTTTATTATACTATGATGTTATTTGTTTGTGTCTAGCACAAAATGGGAACAATACCAACAACAACCTGTTAGATTTACTTATTTTATAAAGTATAACGATGGTCAAATATGCCTTTATTATCCTTTCTTATTTTTTTCCTCTTAATTTTCCCTTGATCTGCTGAGTCAAACTAACTAACTTTCAAAAGTAATTAAGACTTCTAAGAGTAGCAAGATATTGAGGGGCTGAACTTAACAAGAAAGATTCCAAATTTTTTTATATTACCAATTCAGTGCATGAAATTTGTGCACTGGGGGGGGGGGAGTACCTCAGCCTAGTCTGCACCCTCTCCAATCTAGGACCCTTTGGGGGATGTCCAACTGCCAGTTTCGATCGGGCCTAAGCCGGCAATTGGACATCCCTCTCACAATCCGGGACCGCTGGCTCCTAACTGATCACCTGCCTGCCTGCTTGATCAACCCTACTGGCGGGCCCTTGGGGATGTCCAACTGCCAGTTTATGCCCAATCCCGGATCAGGCCTAAACCGGCAGTTGGACATCCCTCTCACAATCTGGAACTGCTAGCTCCCAACCACTTGCCTGCCTGCCTGATTGCCCCTAACCACTCCCCTTCCAGCCTGATCGACACCTAACTGCTCCCCTGCTGGCCCGATCACCCCCAACTGTCTTCTCCTGCCAGCCTGATCACCCCTAAGTACCCTCCCCTGCTGGCCTGGTTGCCCCTAGCTGCCCTCCCCTGCAGGCTTGATTTCCCACAACTGCCCTCCCCTGCTGGCCATCTTGTGGCTGTGGGTGCCACTATCTTTGAGGGTGGGGCAGTCAATTAGCATTTTCCCTCCTTATTGGCTGTGGGCGCCACCACCTTTTGAGGGCATGACAGTCAATTAGCATATTCCCTCCTTATTGGCTGTGGACGCCATCTTTGCAATTGTGTGAGGGTCAATTAGCATATTCCCTCTTTATTAGATAGGATTTGGAGATTTCCTATATTTTAGAAGCTTTTGCACTAAGAAAACTACTAAAAGGTGCTACTTTTCAATTCCCCGATTAGAAATGTTTCTCACCTGTATCTCCATAGTGGCTATCAAAAGAACGATCTGGTTCTTCATGTCCTAAATGTTTGCTGTTGGGCAAATTTCTTGTCTAATCTGACTGTATCTAACTGTAGATGGAATAGTACCTGACATGTAGATGATTTTTAAAAAGAAAGCATGACATAAAATGAAGTAAACTCCATTCATATATAAGCCATCCATAGTCCTTGACATAGTAGATGTTTCATAGTTATTTCTCTTTGCCAACCTTTGGTAAATGGGGTAAAGATAGAACATTGTGAATGCTAACTAGGATTGGACTAAGTCATTCTTTTAGCAGGATACTAGAAATGAATTCTGTTTGGGTCATTGTAGAATGAGCTCCCTTTTGAGATGACTTTTCCAGTCTAACAAGTTTCATGTTTTGAATAAACTGTGGAACTGTGGATCTAAAATTCCAACTATGTTTTTTCCTTTTATTTTGAATCGTCTCTATAGATGGAAAGTGGAGGGGAAAATTGAGGCAGCTGCCTGAATAATTCTAGCCAAACCAAAAAGAGACGATAATTGTGTGGTTATTATCAGTGAAAGTGCCCCTTAGCCTAAATTATCTAGATGATTACCACATTGGGTGTTCTACTTTGTGTACAAATACATAACCTTATTATTAGAGAAATGTGAGAAATGGTATTCTGGCCAAATTTTAATTTCAAATTACTCTTTCATGAACTTCCTTGCTTCATTGGTTTAGTAACCTCATAGAGTTACCTCATTTTTTTTCCTATCATTTGCTGTACCCTGGCAAAGAAGGGAGTGATGTTTAGGATTTGATGCTGAGTTTCAAAACAAAAGATGACTACCCTCTAAAAATATTTTCTAGGGGTCTAAGCTGGTTACATTTCCCTGAGAAGCTAATAATACTCAAGGTGATGGGAAGACTTTGAGATCTCAATCTCTGTGTTTCATGAATTTCAATACGTACTCTAAAAAAATAAACACCACAGCTATTTTTGATATATATACATATACTAGAGGCCGATGCCCAAAATTCCTTCCCCCGGCTGCTGGCACCGGCTTCCCTCTGGCACCGGAACCTGGGCTTCCCTCGCAGCCCCGGCTTCATTCAGAAGGTTGTCCGGAAGGATGTCCAGTCTAATTAGCATATTATGCTTTTATTATTATAGATATGTATATATATGTAAAGTAATCAAATAAATAGAAGTCTGTGTAGCTTCTCCCCAAATAAAAACATTTAAGATTATCTATATAATAGCTAAAACTTCTGAATTAAAATAAAAAACTATCAAATATTTGGATATTGTATCTACAAAATATTAAACATGTGGTATTTTTAAATATTCAATAATTTGCAACTATTATAGATAGAGCATCCAAATGTTAGACTCAAACATCAATAAATGTGTTTTGTAGGAGATGTCTGCCAAAAATAAGGGTATTTCAAGATAGCAAGCTCTGTGGAAGATTCTAATTAGTTATGTAATAAAGTTTTACAAGACGTGGGTGCCTAACATAGAAAGGCACTTCAAAATACAGAGACATGGTTTGGTTTATTAGAACAAGGCTTATACTATGACTTACAAAACCTGGGGTTCTCCACTAGTGAATTGTGGGACTTTGAAGAAAACACTTCCCCTGTGCCTCAGAACTGTTGCTTTTGGTGTCATGGTTATGAAAGTGGGGCACTGGGGTCAGAATGGAGGCCAGCTGCCTGAGTTTGAACCCCAGCTCTTCATCTTACTAGTTGTTTCACCGTCAGAAACTTACCTAAACACTTTGCACCTCAGTTTCTTCACCTATAAAACGGGGCAAATATAATAATAGTACCAGTCTCAAATATTTTCTGTGAGTCTTACAGGATTATATATATGTAAAGCATTTAAAATGATGACTTTGGACACACACACATTTTTACACTTGCACAAGAGAGCTTCAAAAACAGGAAAGTTAAAGGAAAAGCTAAAACGAAAAGCTAAAGACTAAGGCAGAATAAAGAAATGACAATAATCTCTGAGGTGCCTCAGAGTCCCATAAAGCAGCAGGAGTGAAGCCCCAGCACCATAAGCAATTTTCAAGCCTCTGCTTGCGTACGTTTGCTAAAGTCCCATTGATCAAGGCAAGTCACATGGCCATTCCCAAATGCAAGGAGTGAAAAGATAACCACCGTCTCATGCTGTTAGAGGCAGTAACATCATATTGCAAAGAAGAGTTCATGCAGGGAAAAGAGGAATCTGTGATCATTTTTTCAGTCTACTGCAACTAAGAAGCAATCTATTGATGTGGAGGGTTCAATTTATTTTTATAGAGAAAATAAGAGAGTGTTGGTTATTCAGGCTAGTCTGTTAAGTAAAAATTAAACAAGAGAGCTTCCATCTATTTGTTATTATATTGGCTCCTCAAAGGAGAAACAATTGCTTACCTTTTTTACTCTAAGTTAGAAATAGGGAAGGATTTTGTTACATTAAAAACCTAAAATTGCAGACTACAGTGAAAAAAGGTTGTTAAATAAAAAACATTGATATTAATTTTCTATGCAGCATGTTTAACCAAAATAGATTACATAACCCAAAACTTCTGAAAATCAGGAAGAAAATGATAAATAACAATAAAAATGGGGGGGGGGGAAACTTACCTTAATAGTTATTTCACAGAAGAGAAAACTCAGACATGAAAAAAACTCAATCTCATAGGACACTGAGGAAATGCAAGTTGAACTTTCAATCTGATACCATTTCAACTCTAAAGATTGGACAAAATTAAAAGGCCAGACAATAATGAATATTGTACAGGATATGAAGCAATACGACATCATGTATTTTGGACAGGAAATGGTATAAATAGTTTGGGAAAATGAGTTGGCACTATTTTGTAGTATTAAAATGTGCATATCCTATGACCCAGAAAATCACTCCTAGATAAATAGAGTAATTTCCACTCATGCACACCAGGAAACATGTACAATAATGTTCACAGCAGCAACGTATATAAAAATAAATATCTGGAAACAACTTAAATGTTTATTGACATGAGCATATATGAATTAATTTTTATCCTTTTTATACCATGTTAATTAAATAGCTGTGAAAATCAATAAACAATTGCCACAAATATGAATGTGAGTGAAAAAAATCTATTTTCAACAGGATAAAAACAGTGTGAGTACTTAAATGTTTTTTTTTTCAAATATACAACCCATGCAAAAACAATGTTGCTTAAGGATACATGTATATGGTATAAAAATCCTATATAATAAAGAGCTAGTCACTCTGACACTGCTATTATAGAAAAGGGGAAAATAGCAATATTAAAATATTTCCTCTAATTAATTCCCTTTTAATGTGCACAAATTTCATGCACCAGGCCACTAGTACTGAATAAAAAAGCAATGATAGACAAAAGTTTCAGGATAGTGGTGTGGGGATGGCAAGATGGGATACATGAGAATGTTAATGATAATGCAGTATTTCATTGTATTATTATTTTTTATACCTTACATATGTGATATGTTTTCTTTGGTATATATGTATACTTTATAATTTTAAGAAAGAGGATAGTACCAGCCAGCATATTTAATGGTTAGAATGTTGGCCTAGACAGAAAGATTGCATCTTTGATTTCCAGCCCAATCATGTGGGAGGCAACCAATCTCTCTCTCTCTCTCTCCCTGTCTCTCTGTCTCTGGAAAATAACTTCAGTTGAGGATTTCTCTCTCTCTCTCATCTTCCCACCTTCCCTTCCACTCTTTCTAAAATCAATGGTAAAAATATCCATGGGTGAGGATTAACAGAAAAGAAAGAGAGAATGGTGGCATGTGGGCTAATATCACTTATATTTTAATTAGGACTTCTCAAAAATATTCCACTAAGCATCCATTACTCCTGAGGGTCTGGGGATAGAGTCAAACCCCTTGCTTTTTAATTTATTTATTATTTTCTTTATTGATTAAGGTATTGCATATGTGTTCTTATCCCCCCTTTGCCCCCTGCCCCCATGCTGATACCCTCACCTCCCTAGTGTCTGTGTCCATTAGTTATGCTTATATGCATGCCTATATGTCCTTTGGTTGATCTCTCCCCCTTCCCCCCCACCCTCCCCTGCCTTCCCTTTGAGGTTTGATGGCCTGATCAATAATTCTCTGTCTCTGGATCTATTTTTGTTCATCAGTTTATGTTGTTCATTATATTCCACAAATGAGTGAGATCATATGATATTTATCTTTCTCCAACTGACTTATTTCGCTTAGCATAATGCTCTCCAGTTCCATCCATGCTGTTGCAAATGATAGGAGTTCCTTCCTTTTTACAGCAGTGTAGTATTCCATTGTGTAGATGTACCACCGTTTTTTAATCCACTCATCTGCTGATGGGCACTTAGGCTGTTTCCAAATCTTAGCTATTGTACTAGTAAATTGTCCTACTATGAACATAGGGGTGCATTTATTCTTTCTGATTGGTGTTTCTATTTTCTTGGGATATAGTCCTAGAAGTGGGATCACTGGGTCAAATGGGAGTTCCATTTTTAGTTTTTTTGAGGAAACTCCATACTGTTCTCTACAGTGTCTGCACCAGTCTGCATTCCCACCAGCAGTGCACGAGGGTTCCTTTTTCTCTGCATCCTCTCCAGCACTTGTCATTTGTTGATTTATTGATGATAGCCATTCTGACAGGTGTGAGATGGTGCCTCATTGTCATTCTGATTTGCATCTCTCAGATGATTAGTGACTTTGAGCATGTTTTCATATGTCTCTTGGCCTTTTGTATGTCCGAAAACCCCTTGCTTTAAGCACAGAATACCTTTGAGTTCTCCATTGACATTTAAAAATTTGATCATTAATTTTGCATTCTATTCTATAATATATTAGTGATTGTTTTAAAATAAAGCCATTAGCATAAAAATATGGTAGACTTGAAGTTCTAAGAAAATGAATCATTTAATTCTATGGTTTTGAGGATTCTCCAGCAAATATTTCACATGGTAAATACAAGTTTGCTAAAGGTCTTTAACTCTGTGGTTTTTATAGTACAACATAAACCAAAGTGGAAAGCCTTAAAAAGGAGAAACAAAAAAGGTATTACGTATGTGTCCTTATCCCCCTATTATCCCCCTCGCCACCCCCCCAACGCCATCCGCTCATGCCATAGTCTTGAAGGAATCAATGGAAGATAGACCGTCACTTGTGTATATCACTTAGCATGTCACAGACTACACTATATTCTAATTGTCTGTTTCATTGGCTGCCTGCCCTCCTAGAATATAAGCTCCTTCTGGCCAGGGGTGTTCATTTTCCTATCCTTGCACCCCAACAAAATGAGTAGCACATAGAATGCCCTGTAGAACCCCCTGGCTCTCAATAATAGCAAGTTAATGGATTATCAGTTTGGCTGTAGAGGACAAATCCTGGTGTAGGGAGGTTGCTAGCATTAAGAAAACCAACATATTCCGTAAACTGGTCCTTTCCTTTGGGGTCTCATTAGTCACAGGTGCCCCTTCTTTGTTGGCCTCAGGAAGCACCACAGTCTCCTTAACTCTTTCTGAAATAAGTGAACATGGGACTGTCCCTTAATGACACAGAGTGTGACTAGCGGCCTTTAACAAAACTTCCTTAAGTGTAGTGGACAACAATAGTATAATCTCTGCTCAGAGAGGAACGTACTGACCTGCTCTCCAGTCACCAGTCCGAATTGGTGCTTTACCACCTTGCCTAACTCTCATTCTGATTTCAGCATGGCAGTGGCCATCTCTCTCCTATCACCCCACATAAACTTTCAAGAATATCTAGATTCTAGGCTTAAGAGAATGTGGTTGCATAAGAGAAAGAAATCCAGTTTATCCACTGTCTAAATTCTGTCTGTGAAGTAAAAAATTTCAGTCTTATGATCCACATCATTTCATTATTAACAAAAAGATCACTCCCTACCTTCAATAGATACCAGCTCCAACAGGACCATCACACAGGGACAAAAATGTTTAGCATCAGTGTGAGAAATGGCTCACCTGTCCAAATTTTAAATGATGGACTAGGAAACAGAAGCATGGTGAAAAGGAGACTTTTAATAACACTCTCGAAAGCGGGTGCCCATTGTACAGGAACACACGTGGGGCAGGGAACATGGCCTGTTTATTTAGACCCTCCACAGGTTCCTTATTGGCAGAATAGTATTTGGTCACCTATTTCCTAATAGGCCGTGCAGGTTTTTCTGTCTCCCATTGGGTTATTTAAAAAATGGGCTGGGGACTTTTCTAGTTGCCTCTACCTCCCTTTGTCTAGAGCTGTGGTCGGCAAACTGCGGCTCGTGAGCCACATGCGACTCTTTGGCACCTTGAGTATGGCTCTTCCACAAAATACCATGTGCAGACACACACATACAGTGCGATTGAAACTTCCTGGCCCATGCGCAGAAGTCAGTATTTTGTGGAAGAGCCGGTATTTTGTGGAAGAGCCACACTCAAGGGGCCAAAGAGCCACATGTGGCTTGCGAGCTGTGGTTTGCCAAGCCACAGTTTGCCAACCACTGGTAGAGGAATCTTCCTAGGACACGTGCTATCAGCCACATGTACAGCTCTCATCCTCTCCCCCAACCCCCACATCCTGTTTGCTCTGGGGAAATTTAGTAGCCGCCTGGCCACATGCTGTTTCTTTTCTATGAATATAAATCAGAGGCATGTTTCTTACAATCAGTACAAGAGATAGAGCAATTTGGGAAATAGTAGGTGCTGGGATGGAACATGGCAAGCAGGGTTGGGAGGGTGCACTTTCCATAGAGGTGGTTTAATAAATGTTTGTTGAATAAATGGAATAAAGGGCCAATGAAAATTCTTGGAGCATACTTTGATGAGAAGAAGATGCAAAAGACAACTGAGAAATGAAAACATAGGAAGAAAAATATGCAACCCAATTTTTATAAAACAGAATAAATAAGATTGATCAATTATTTTTTGCTGCCAACTTTTTTTAAAACTTAGTTGGATGTTATTCCATTAATAGGGTGTGCCAATCTTCTGATGGGCCTTTTACATAACCTAGTGAAACAGCACTATAAACAGGAAGGCAGTTCACAATGTATGCTAAGGGAGGAAGAGGTTCTAGGCACACCGATTTGGATGTTTTTCAAGTTTGATGTGTCTATGTTTACTTCAGAAGTCTGAATGCATGAACAATTAAGAGGGCTCTCCTTGGATTCAGCCTGCTTATGTCAAATGAATAAAAATGGACACATCACTTGAGATTTTTTAAAAAATAGAAACAAGGAATGATAGAAAATCTGGGTAGAAAAATTGTTCACCCAACAAACATTTATTGTACATTTCTATATGAAATACTGTGCTGGGTTGTAAGAATACACAAATCATTTAGTCACATTCTCCTATTCCTAGTTGCCTGGCATCTGAGATAAAAAGTAATATAGATAATGTAGGCTATTTTAAACATAAAGAACCCCAAAAGAGGTTTATGTTTACAAAACAACAAAAATCACAGGAATATGCTATAATAAAGATTGATCAAATCAGAATACCTCATGCCTCATTTTATTGAGCTTCACTATATTGTGCTTCACAGACATTGGAGCAAGTATCTAGTGCTTTTTTTAAGCAATAAAGTATTTTTAATTAAGGTGTGTATGTTGTTTTTTTAAAAGACTGTAGTATAGTATAAACATAACTTTCATGTGCACTGAGAAACCACCTCTTTTGGTTCTATTAATTTGCTAGAAAGGCTCACAGAACCCAGGGAAACTCATTTACTCATTAGATCACCAATTTATTGCAAAGTACATTAAAGGATTCAAATCAATAGCTAGATGAACAGACATAGAGTGGGATCCCAAACAAAGGGGCTCGGGTCTCAGCACAGTGTCACGAAGCATCCTGGTGCTCCAACATGGAAGCTCTTCCAAAAAGAACTAACAAATTGTGGGGTTTTTGGGGGGTGTTATGGAGGCTTCATTACATAGTCATGTTTGACTGAGTTATTGGTCATTGGTTATTGGCTTAACCTCCAGCCCCTCTCCCTTCCCCAGAATTCAGGGGGGTGGAAATGAAAGTTCCAATCTTCTAATTATCTAGCAACCAACCCCCCACCTTTGGGAGGGGTACAAATTTCACCTTCATTAACACAAACTGAGTCTGACAACTCCCATTGCTCAGAAAATTCCAAGGGGTTTGAGGGCTGTGAGCCAGCAACTGTGAATGAAGACCAAATATGCCTGAGAAATATAGTTTGGTCATCCTATATAATAAAAGGCTAATATGCAAAGAGACCAAATGGTGGAATGACCAGTCACTATGATGCACACTGATCACCAGGGGGCAGATGCTCAAAACAAGAGCTGCCCCCTGTCAGTGTGCTCCCACAGGGGGAGTGCCCGTCAGCCAGAAGCTGCAGTGCTAAGGAACCCCTGGGGGATGTCTGCCTGCCAGCTTCATGGGGAGCAGGCCTAAGCCAGCAGGTGGACATCCCCCGGAGGCTGGGTTGAGGGGGACACCCCTCCACCCAGTGCACAAATGTCGTGCACCCGGCCTCTAATCTGAATATACATATAAAACCACAATATTGCATCAAAGCAATTGGAGATGGAGAAGAAGAAAAGAATGAGAAGCCTAAAGTTACAAAGAGAGAATTTACAGTATCGTATCCTTATTGGTATAAAGAATCATGATATTGGGGTAATGATTTCCTGGAAGTATATAGCAAAGTCCAAATATGTATGTGGGTGAAAGAGTCAAGAGAAGAACTGGCAAGAAGAGCAAAATGCTGAAGAAGTGAGCATGAGATAGGCGAAGAGCAAACTGCAAACACTTCGGACTAAAATTTTTATAAAAGTTTGGACTGTCTGAACTGTAACATCAGTGGACATGTTTGCTTTGCTAGTGAAATGATAGTACCAACCTATAATTAGTATATAAATAAATACCTTTTATAATTTCACTTATCAAAAGTTAAATTTGGAATATGGCAGAAAGTACTTGGGGTTAAATGTACATGTAAGGGGTTATTATAATTTCATTTTCATAGGGTCTCTCCCGCCAATATGAGATAGAACAAAAGAAAGCCAAAATTAATCTTTTCATAAGTGATGAAAATACATACTAATTCATTCTATATCCATTCATTAAATGCTTGTTATATGTAAAGCATTGTTCTGGACTAGAAAATTACTGTGCTATTATGTTGCTTTAATTTTTCTTAAGCATTAAAGCATTTTTATGTCTTTCACTTGTTTTTTATAAAGACAAGGATATAGAATGAATTAGTCACATTATCTAAAAGATCTGTTTTATTCCCAGTAAAATCCTATCCAACTACCTTGTAAAATAAAGCAAACACCCTAGCCTTCTATGTGCATATAGCACGCATACTACTCATGTTATTAAACTTTTGGGGCCAGTGAATGGTAGCAGGTAGAGCTAGTTTCCTACCAAAGGCCATATTCCTCTTCTTCCTTATTGAAAGAACCCTGATTAATCAGGAAAGCAATGTTCCCAATGAAAAACATTTAACTATATTTTTATTGATTTCAGGGAGGAAGGGAGAGGGAGAGAGAAATAGAAACATCAATGATGAGAGAGAATAATTGATCAGCTGCCTCCTGCACACCCCACACTGGGGATTGAGCCTACAATCCAGGCATGTGCCCTAACCAGGAATTGAACCATGACTTCTTAGTTCATAGGTTGAGGAGCAACCACTGTGCCATGCCAACTGGGCGGCAGATATATTTTGAAAGAAGATATTTACAAAGTGAAAACCAACAAGTGATAATTATATTAGATTCACACAGAGTGTGTATATTGATTTCCTATAAATAAGTAAGAAACTCTATAAACCCAATAACACATGGATAAAAATATATGAATAAATTCACAAAAACATGGTGATCAAATAGTTAATAAGTAGTAGATACTTGTTAATTTAAATAATCATGAGGTATCATTATCAGACTGACAAAAATTAGAAAACCTCATAATATCAAGTGCTTATAATATCAACTGCTGGTAGAGGCAAGAAGATGCAGTCACTTGAGACAGTAATTTGCCAGTATTTAGTGAAATTAAATATTCATGTAACTATGATCCAACAATTGCATCCTGGTGTACACTCCAGAGAAACTCTCCCCACGTTCATAGGAAGATCTGTTTATTACAGTGTTAGTTATGTTAGCACAAGAGGAGGCAACTATATGTGTTTATGACCAGAGGATTATACAAGTGTCATGTGTAAATGCAAACCATCAGACCTGGATTTACCAAAGCTATTGGGGTCCTGCAGGAGGCCCCCAATAAAGAATGATCCACTTCCTTACTTGGATTCTGCAAAAATTGAGGGGGAAAAAAAAGCAAGAACAGATGAAGGTCTAACTATTGCTTTTTATTATTGATAGCATAGCACTGGAAGGTACAGTTTAAGGTGGGAGCAAAGGGGGCCCACTAATTGAAAACCAGGGTAAGCAGTCTCCACATCTGAGCAGAAAGCAAAGTGCACTCCATGTAGGTAGCCAGGACCCAGGAGGAAGCAGGCAGAACTGAGCAAACATGCCAACTGATCAAAAAGTTGCTTTACTCCCAAAGGCAGAGTGAAAAACGGGGTAGAATGAATGATTGGGACAGTGATAGCCTGTGTGAGGAAAATTAGCAATAGGAGTAGATCTAAAAGGAAATATTGGTGAAAAAGTTGGGAATAATACAATTTATAGTTTAATGTAATATATATATATAATTTTTTAAAAAACTACACAAGGCTCGGCCAGTGTTGCTCAGTGGTTGAGCATTGACCTATGAACCTGTAGGTCATGGTTCGGTTCCCAGTCAGGGCACATGCCTGGGTTGCAGGCTCGATCCCCAGTAGGTGGGGAGAGGTACAGGAGACAGCCAATTGGTGATTCTCTCTCATCATTGATGTTTCTATCTTTCCCTCTCTGAAATCAATTAAAAACACACACACACACACACACACACACACACACATACACACACAAAAAAAAAACTACACAAGTACCAAAATAAACAGCATATTTTCAGGGATGCTCATCTAAGGAAATATATGGAAGGTAAAATAGAAAGGCAGTGAATATATGTTTTTGTGAATGTTAATGAAAGATTAATATTAAAACTTTAAAAAAGTTCTGTACCTCTGGGATCAAAAAGGAAACATTATAGACACAGGAATGATATGGCATATTGTTATTATGCTTTCATTTGTGCTCATATATATTATCCAAAAAAATAATCTAACAACAAAAATAAAAATAAAAAGTTATTGAATGACTGCAGTGGTCCCTGGACTCCATGATGGACAAGGTCTTGAGCCTTCTGTAGAGCTCAGAGTAACAGCTTTCATTTGCACAGAACTTTTGGGTCTAAGGCGAGTTCATTATCAGTCTGGTGATATGATGTTTATGAGAGAGAAGGGAAAACAAACATGAAATCATTTCAATGTTCTAGGTATCCTTTTCACTTTTGGGCTGTGCTCTGCTATGATATCACTCACTAGTGATGGAGACATGTTAATTCCGTTCATCTTGTTCCTTTCCCAGAATCTACAAGGATAAACAGAACCAGTTTTGCTATTTTTGTTACATAAATAGCTTATGAGAAATCTGCTAACAAAATGCCCCTGCCTGGAGCCAGGTTGAGGGCCAGGCCAGGCAGGGGAGGAGGAAAAAGGTTGCCAGTTGGGGTGGACTTTCACGGCTCAAGGCTTCCAGAGCCTGGATGCCATCTTGAGGCAACTCATGTTTGGGCTGCTTGTGCAACACAGGGCTGCTAAGCGGCATGACTACAGGGACTTGGAAAGTACCACTCAGCTCCACAGTCGACAGATGGTATTTCTTCTGCGTCTGTGTGGAGGGGGTGGGGGAGTGGTGGGAACAATAAGCAGCAGTAGCCACTTGACAGGCTCCCTGCTGCCAAGAATTTGCATGACGTGTGCTTGCTGCCATCTGGAGAACTTCAGCTCATTGAGGAAGAGGCAGCGCTCAGCTTCACCACTCTGGGCCCCAGTCAGGGCTGAGAATCTCCCTTCCCAGGGGAAGTAGAGAGCAAAAGGCAAATCAATCAGATGAACCTGGCCTGGGGGAGGCAGACGGCGGCGCCCCTCAGGGCACGTCAGGGCGAGGTGGACCTGCTGGTCTAATCCAGGGGAGGTGTGGACAGGTCTGGCACTTCAGAGTGGATTAGGTCAGCAGCGTCCGTCACCTTTTGAACATGAGTTTGTTTATGTGCCGGTCGTTGGTGGAGGAAATGTGGAACGGGGAAGGAGAAACTCAAGCAAGTACCCGCTTTCCCATGACCTCCAGAGTAGAGTTCAGTGAGACCAAAGGCTGACCATACACCCTGGGGATCCATTCACCGGCCACAGTCCTGTGCATTATAAACATATGTGTGGTCCAGTTAATTAAACACATAACAGGTTTTCAGCTGCTGAGATTTTGGTGTTTAAAGCAAAATGTCTTTTCAAAGTGTGAAAAAAGTTTCATTTCAATCTTAGTTTTACACTCTAGCTGCTTTTCTTCCTTTCTTGTTAACTAGCTGGGAAACATATAATATGGTATATTTTCTAGAACATTTGCTCTAACATTTTTTTCTCTAAAGATAATTTTTCTTTGAATGTTTCTAATTGATATTTAAATTTTACTAGGATCAAATACTATCTTAAATGAAACAACATAGAGATTATATCCTATAGCTAAAAAAAAATAGTTATCAGTTAAGACCTATATTTAATAAGCAGAACCACAGAGCTCTATATACACCCTGTCTTCCCAGTATTTCTAGCATCAAGCAACATCAAGGGAATTCCCCATAGGAAAAAAGACATGGGCCCATCCATATTAATGTAGACAAATCAAATAAGTGCGAGTCATACCACACGTACCGTTGATGCGCTGTGGGATTTGCTTAGGTGGAAACTATGTCTGTCTGTCCTCATTCTCCTAGCACTTAGCACAATTCCTGCCATGAGGAGAGAGTCTAATCTGCTTCAGCTTTGGAAGTTACAAGGAACGAAAGTCAATGGCAAACTTCAACCCAAAAGGGGATTTATAGAAAAGGTGCTGAGTCATCACATAGACTCTAAATGATGAACAAACAAGACTAGAAACAAAGGGTCAGCAACTCAACTGCAGGGATGTGTGGCAGACTTCTAGTCTCTGACTTTAGTCTCTGAATCTAAATTTCAGATTCTATAAAGCAGGGGTGAGGAACCTTTTTGGATATTTATAACATCATTCGCAGGCCATACAAAATTATCATCTTAAAAATTAGCCTGCTATATTTGATCAAACATGTAATTAACGCACCCTAATGCCTTGTCAGGGCCAGGCCAAATGATTTTGTGGGCCTTATATGACCCATAGGCCGGACGTTCCCACCCCTGTTTGAAAGGTAGATTTTGATGGACTCAGCTTGGGTCAGAGGCAGGTGACTGCTCTGGACAAATCAGAGAACGGAAGATGGTGTGGTGCGAGTAGTAGAGTAGCGACTGTTGAGGCCTAACCCCAGGTGTCACAGGCAGTTTCCAGAGGAGGGGAAAGCCATGTCTACAGGTAATGTGCCATGTCTACTGATGTGCAGGGATGAGGCATTCTGGTAGACTGAATATTTCAAAGAATTTGAGCTTAATGTTTTGTTCACCAAAACTTACATTTTAAATTATTTAAAACTTTTAAGTGTATTCTTAGATAGAATGATTTAAATCACTTAGTATTTCAACTATTCAGAATAATAATTATGCACATTAATTATTATACAGTATTGTAACAGAAGCCTGTCAAGAACCACTGAGGAATGTGAGAGGTAGGCCTGGGAGTAGGGTGAGGAGGGTGAGGCCCCTAGGATATAACATTTAAGGAGAGAGTCTGTTGGGAGAGTAAGTTAAGCATATTTCTTTACATGTCACATCCTAGGGCCCTCACTTACCTACAGCAGGGCCTGATGAGAGGGCTATTTATCCTTATACACAAATGGCTTCATATTATCCTTCTGGGTAGTTTTGTCAGCTGTCCCTTCTCAAGAAACCCATATTTTTTGCCCTCATCACAATCATACTCACTTCCCTGCCCATTCAAACTTTTGTTGTTGTTGTTAAACCTCACCAGAGGATATTTTTCCCATTGCTTTTCAGTGAGAATGGAAGGGAGGGAGGGAGAGACAGAGAGAGAGAAAGAAACATCCCTGTGAGAAACAGATGGACTGGTTGCCTCCCCCAAGCACTCCAACCAGGGGATAGGGAGCAATCCTGCAACCCAGGCATGTGCCCTTGACCTGGAATCAAACTCAAGACACTTTGGTATGTGGGCCAATGCTCTAATCACTGAGCACACCGGCTAGGGCACTCATTCAAACTTTTCTAGTTTTTTGTTTGTCATATAACTATAATGTCCTAATAGCCCTTCTCCCTGACCCCACCACCAAACTAGAGCAATTCTGATGTTAAATATTCCATCCTATGGATTCACTTCTATATGACCACAAATGTCAATGTAATTTTCATCCTATATAATAAAGAGCTAATATGCAAATGGTCATCATGCCCTCATGCCCTTGTGCCCTTGTTCCCTTGCACCGGAACTTCTCAGACACTCAACACTGGGGAGAGAGGCACAAATGAGCTCATAAGAGAGGAATGGGGGCCAGCCAGGCACAAATGAGCTCGTGAGAGAGGAATGGGGACCAGCCAGGCTGTAGCTTGGGAGAGGGACAAGCCACATGCCCCACAGTCCCAGGTGCCAGCAGCTGTGCCTGCGCCTGCGGCCTGGGAGAGGGGCAAGCCACCTGCCCACGGTCCCCTGTGGCTGAGGCTGGCCCGGGTAAAGCTGGCCCAGGTCCTGGGTGCCTGCAACCAGCCAGAGGAGGGAACCCTGGGTCTCAGGTGTAGGGCAAGGCAGAGGTGGTTAGGGGCAATCAGGCAAGCAAGCAGGCGAGTGGTTAGGAAGCCAGTGGTCCCAGATTGCGAGAGGCAGTTGGACATCCCATGAGGGGTCCCAGATTGGAGAGGGTGCAGGCTGGGCTGAAGGACCACCCCCCCATGCATGAATTTTGTGCACCAGGCCTCTAGTATGTGCATAAGGATCCTAAACAATTTGAGACTTTGAGAAAAGGATCATTTTGAAACAAATACAAAATGAGTAACCATTATCTGCAAACATATTGGGACAGACACATTTCCTGTCAAAGCATATGTCCTGAGTCTTAGATTTGAAATGTTGGCAGTTATGACCATAATGTAGGAAGAGCTCACGTTAAAAGGAGAAATCAGACAACTACACTTGGAAAATTATATATTACATTTTCAATAAAGCTCTAAGATAACACAGATTTTGTGTGAATCTTTGAAGGTGATTATAGTTCTGGTCTGCGGAAAACATGCATGACCTTTGTAACAGATTCTAAGCTTATTTCCAGGCTTCCTGTGGCCATTGGGGGACTAATTCTGAGCACAAGAGCTGATTCCCTGACAAGGGTGAAATGATGGTGATACAGTAGCAGAACATCCTTAACCTGGAGGGGAAGCAAGTCTTAGGTTATCTTCCTGGCACACAATTTTGAAGTCTCCTTTCAGTTGGAATTTTTTGTATTTGCATATCAAAATAAGTTGACTACTTTAATATACAACTTGGAAATAATTTCTGCTGTTTCAAGAAGTGCATGAGGTGATCTATACATCTCAGATACAAAAACCCATTAATTTTAAGGATTTTCGTTTGGGTGCTCACTTGCTATTTGTGGTAAGAACAAAATATTGTGCCTCTGTGATATGTGATTATAGCTCTGCACCATCCCAGTGACATAGCAGTGTTAGTTTTTGTTGTATGTACAAAGAGTCTGTTCAACTTTTTATGAAAACTGAATTTTAAAAAATTAACCAATGGCTGGTTTGCCTCCCAAACACCAGGCAATATGCTAGCTCAATCTGAGGACTGAATTAAATTGTCCATGTGTTCTGGTATTATGGAGAACAAGTCTTAGCATAGTAAATAAAGTAATATAGGCATATTGTCTGGTTAAATATACTTGCTTTTGTATCTTCTACTCTAATTGTTATTATTTTAGGGGATATGCTATTGGTTCAATTGTGTCCCCTCTCCACCCACCACCCAGAAAGATATGGAACCTTATCTACGTATCTTTCTGGGTGGGGAATGGAGAGAAGGATCTTCACTAAGGTAATCAAAATAAAATGAGGTCTTTAGGATGGACGCTAATCCAATATGACTGATGTCCTTGTAAAAAGGGGAGATTTGAACAGAGACATGCACACAGGGAGGACACCATGTGATGATGAAGACAGATCTATCTAGATCGAGGTGATGCTTCTACAAACCAGGGAATGCCGGCGGTTGCCAGTAAACTACCAGAGGCTAGGCGAGAGGCACAGACAGATTCCCTCTCTCAGCCTCAGAAGGAACCGCCCTGTCAACGCCTTGATTGTGGATTTCTAACCTCCAGAACTTGTGAGACAGTAAGTTACTGTTGTTTACGCCACCTGGTTTGTGGCACTTTATTACAACTGCCCTAGCAAACTAATACAGGTACTTATTGGAACAGTGTCCAGATAAAAATCCCTTACTACTTTCACCATTGGTTTTGAACACACACATACCCAAATTACACATTCTTTTAGATATCACAGTGAAACAAAAAAAATTGGCTTTTAAGAGGGCCGCATTAAATTTGTACTTTATACACATGCTTACCAGTGTCTTGGAAACATAACTTCATTTTATTGAATGGTTACTACTTGAAATAATTTTCAGAATCATCTTGCTATGCAAAAGGACAGATAATTAGGAATTTAGTCTAGAGCATCTGTGAACCATCACCAGGTAAAGATCTTCTGTAACAGAGAATGGTCTGCCCACCCCGTGGAAAAAAATGGTCTCATGCCATTGGCGAGTTTATGGGATAGAAGAGCTTCCATATCCTTCTCTAGGAAATGTTACTGATAGGCTGCTCCTAAAAAGTGTTAGCTTCTTCTTTATAATCTCACTTTTAAAATTCCATAACCTTCCTGGTTTCCTCTTTTAGTATTTCAGAGCCCCCTAAAAGAAGATAATTTATTCCTAATACCTACATAAAATCCTCCCCCTCCTTTTAAGGATGTATGCTTGATCTTTTTTTACGTTCATTAATAAGAAAGAGCTGATTATTGCAACTACCACATATTATATGCTGTCACATGGAGGTAATGAATATGGAAATCAAGGATATAATATTTTTAGGCACTTTTATATGCTTTGCTAGTTTTAAAGTAAGATGTGTACTTATAGAAATGTTGTTTTCCTTTCTAGATCACCAAGCTGCATTTCCCTCTTTTTTTTACGTTCATTAATATGAAAGAGCTGATTATTGCAACTACCACATATTATATGCTGTCACATGGAGGTAATGAATATGGAAATCAAGGATATAATATTTTTAGGCACTTTTATATGCTTTGCTAGTTTTAAAGTAAGATGTGTACTTATAGAAATGTTGTTTTCCTTTCTAGATCACCAAGCTGCATTTCCCTCCCTTCTTCATATAGAGGGAGCAGAAGTAGGGCAATTTAGATATATCTTTTGAGCCAAGGAAGCTAGTAAAAAATAATAATTTTAAGGAAAAATGAGAAACAATGAGAGTGTTTAAGATTACATTGTGTTTAGATTCTGTTAATTATTGCTACCAGTTCACAAGCTTCAGCAAAGATCCCCTGGAGATTGTCTCCAATCTATTTATGGAATCTTCAGAGGCAAATCTATGAGAATGTCTTTTTATGATATTCTCTTTAGCCTTTCATTTTCAGTAGCTCCCAATTAGTTGCCTGGAATGAGGATGTGTATTAGGCTAAATATGCAGGGGTCATAATTCTCTGACCCACTTCCTTCTTCATGTCTAAATACATTTGGAAGGAATTCTTCCCCAGATTCTGTTTGTCTGTTTTATTAACTTACAGTGACATCTTTTCAACTGTCTTGGCTTTAAAAGTGTCCTGTAGTTTTAAAGTAGAAATTTTCTATTTGAAGGAATCCATTATCATGTCTCCAAGAATGTAACTGGATTGGAAAAACTACTCCACAATAGATAGTAACTTGTGGAAAAAGTGTAGAACTGAGATGAGCAGATTAGAGATGGTAGAAAATTAATGCTGAGAGAGGAGGTGGATGGTAAAGAGAAGCTGGGTCTAGCCATCTTGTAGAATGGGCTCATTTAGGCAGCTTTTTCTTTCTTCTTATTAAAATGGAAGTTTTTTTGTCTTCTTTATTAGACAATCAGAGTTGATAATCCCATTTATTTACAATTCCTCTCGAAGTAAGAAAGACATATTTGATTTTATTCATCAGCTTCCACAGAGTAGAATTTTATACCTTCCTTTTTGGCACCATATGTCCATTTGAAAATGCAGGGCTTCCTTAATTCCCTGAAATGGGCTTTGTGTATGCCAAGGGGCAGCATGTGACATTCTCCCATCTGGCATGCAAGTTGCCACTTGGCTGCCACCTGTGCTGCCACCCAGGACCCTTGCCATTCCTTCCCCATTCAGTGCCATAAATGCTAAGTCCCCACAGCCCCTTCCTGGCTGCTATCTCTTCTCCCGTGGCAGATGTTGGGATGGAAAACACTTTGAGGGCCAAGCATTTGCTCTTACCAGCCTGGCGTAGACTCAAATCCTCCTCTACTGGCAAAATATAATGTAAGAGTATTGACTATGTTTACCTCTAAGTGTGTGACCACTTCCCTCCTTTCCCTCCTAACCCCTACTCATTCTTTGCTAATGAACTCAGTTTAATTTGACTCCTTGCTCTAACTTGGAGTGCACCCGGTTGGACTGATATTGCCTGCTGTGTATGCCATCGCCAGTCCTCAGGAAGCGATCTGCTGTGAGTCCTCCCTTGCCTGATGAGGAGGATTGATTCACATTGCCTTTGATCAGCTGAGCTTAGTCCCTTTCTGAAGTGCTCCTGATCCTTGGACATGCAAATCCCAGACTATCAAGTGACTGCACTCTGAATATGATTACTGAACTACTGGAAGCGTCACAGAGGCCAAGAGGTGTGAATGGATTTGATGCCTTTGATGATAAAAAAAACAGCTCTAGGATCATAACCCATTATTTTTAGAGCTGAAAGTAATCTTAGAATCATTCATTTAACCTATTTTTATAAGTTACAGAAACAAAAGTGTCCTGTAACTTGGCCATGCATTGTTTATACATTGCTGCTGTTCCCATTAATTGATATTCTATAAAACCATATGTCATGAAATTTATTTTGTTATAAGAATTTGAGATTTATACTTATTTCTTATGCACATACCCTTTGAACCTGGGAAACCTTAGGAACAAAGCATTTCACTTGAATGAGACCTTCTGAGTGTTAAGATTCCCTCCTGGGCATGGGTTTAGGACATTTTATACACCAAGAAAATGTTTTCCTTTCATTACTTGAAAGTCCATGGGACTGTCTTTAGAAAAACACACACACATTATTCAAATCCATAACTACTCATTAATTCAATATGCACTTATTGAATATTTATTGGAAAATGTCAGGCACTATTTATTGAAAACCTAGGTGCTGGGGATATAATGAGGAACAAAACAAGATTCCAGATGCTTAAAATGAATGGCTTATGTATTTATTTAATAGTGAATACAATCTTAAGAATATAAGCCTAGTTTTTGTTTGGTTGTGTTCCGCCCCCCCCCCTCACCCCCACTTTTCTTTAATGTCACCATCATCACAAAGTGTTTGTTAGGTACCCAAGTGCATTGGGCTGTGAGTGAAAAAAAAGTCAATTAAATGCAAACTGGCTTAAATCATAAGGGAATTTATTGGCTCAGTAACTTAAAAGTCCAGCTGGAAGGTAGGCTTCCAGCATGGTTTAATCAGGACTCCAGGTCAATTGCTCTGGGACTGTTCTAGCCCTGTCCAACTCCATGCATGAATCATGTTAGTCCCTGCCAGGTGTCTCTTGTGATTGCAAGATGCATACCAGGAGAAAAAATGGTTTGGTGCTTTCTCATTCAGATATAAGGGGAAAAAATAGTATTCCTATTTTAGGGTTCCAAGAAAGATCTTGAGATTATTCTTACTGAGTTTCATTAAATCATGTGTGTACCAATTACTGTGGCCAAGAGAATGAAATGTATCCTCTGATTTAAACCAATCCAGTGCCTAAAACTGGGGTTAGATGTGGGATCTGTTTCTATTAAAGCAATTGAGTTGGAGGGGAAATAGTAGATACTTGAACCAAATCTGAATGTTATAAGAATTAGGAAGTGGATAATGGAAACTAGGTATAAAATCATCAAATATTTACACGATAAATTTTGGAGTATTACATCAGATTCTATGATCTTGTTAGTCACCACTCTTGGACATTTATTTAACAATTTCAAAATGAATTTACATTAAAGGTGATGTTTACATCAATAAAGAAAGTAAACGTTAAATATTGAGTTTTGTGAGGAAAAACTATTATTAAAAAACCAAAGACAAGTGCACTAAAGAAATTAATAAAGATAAAAGCCAAAATTAACTAGTGAGAAAAAAGAATGAAAATTTTCCATTTGTGGGCATGGCAGACTATTTACTGTTAAACCAACACTACATACTGAGAACATCTAAATAAGCTGAGAAACAAAAAAATCTGAAGCCACTGAGGAGCTACCAAAGTGACAAGGACTTGATGCCGGAGAGAGGAACACAGATAAATGACCTCTACTTATTATTATTATTATTTTTTTACCATTATTTTTATAATTCATTTCAATAGCTACTATCTTGGACAGTACAGATATAGAACATGTCTGTCATCATTGAAAGTTCTACTGGAAAGCTTTGCTCTAGAAAGGACAAGAAGGCCAGTATTGCTGGGGTAGATTGAGCAAGGGTGAGAGTAATAGATAAGGTCACAGAGTTTAAAGGAGCACAATTGTGTAGGAGCTTGATGGCCATTGTAGAAACTTTGGCTCTTATTCTGAGTGAAACAGGAAATTTGGAGGATTTTGCCAGAGGAGTCACTTGATCTGACTTGACATTTACAAGAATCACTTTAGCTTAGTATTTGTGTAATAATCCAAATGAAAAAATGACCGAAGGTGGACAAGGTTGGCAGCTGTGGAGGTGGTGAAAAGTGCTCAGATTCTGTGTGAGTTTAGAAGCTGATGATCTCTATTTCTGGCACCACTTGCATCTTAAGGCATTGCTAATTAGAAGCATGAGTGAAGGCTGAGAGGCTTAAAGTTTTGCAGAACATTGTATTTGACAGGCCATGAAGCTGAGCAGAGTGGTCTTATGGGGCTAAGGTGACCCAAACTAGAGTTGAGGGCCCACTAATGAGGAGTTGCCCTGGTAAGTACCTCAGGCTTTTAACGGGGACTTCCAAAGGGTTATACCCCACGAATATGGGCTAGCTGGCCAGCTCTCATAAGGAAAGGAAATTCAGATACTGGAATTATCAGGCATGGATAGTAAAATATCTCTGATTCACTTATATATACTAGAGGCCTGGTGCATGAAATTCATACATGGGGGAGGGGGTGTTCCTCAGCATGGCCTGCACCCTCTTCAATCTGGGACCCCTCAAAAGATGTCCTACTTCCAGTTTACAGGGATTGGGCCTAAATGGGCAGTCAGACATCCCTCTCACGATCTGGGACTGCTGGCTCCTAACCACTCCCCTGCCTGCCTGTCTGCTTGATTGCCCCTAACCACGCTGACTGCTGGCCTGCTTGCCACCAACTGGCCCGCCTGCTGGTCTGCTTACTCCCAAGGCCCCCCACCCCCACCAGCCTGTTCACCTACAACTGCTCTCTCCTCTTGGCCTCTCACTGCCTCTACCTTGACCCCGCCACCATGGTTTTGTCCAGAAGAATGTCTGGAAGGTCTCCTGGAAGGTCTCCCAGTCTAATTAGCATGGATAGTAAAATATCTAATTACCCTTTTATTAGTATAGATGGTTAGTATAAAAATAGCATGGCATTTCAATTCAAGAAGAAAAATGGAGTAATCAAATGGTGCTGGAAATGGTTCCAATGTGGAATATCATTAAATTAGATTCCTATCTTAAACAAAGACGTAAAATCAATTATAGTGGATCACTTAAATGTAAACAAAGAATAACTGATCTTCTCCCCCACAAAAGAAAACTTGAGGAAATGGAAGAAAAATAGATGTAAATAGAATAGAATCATTTTTTTTAAATAATAAAGCATGAAAAATTTTAAAAATACCAATGAAATATTTAATTACATAAAAATTAAAAATATCTACAGATCAATAACAAATAAATAAATATCATAAACTAAACCTAAAGACATATGGTCAGTTAAAACCAACTATGACAGTTTTTATAGTCTGAATTTGTCTATGGAATTTATAGTTCTATAAGCAAACTATGCTTATTCAAATAAAATATAGACAAAAGACATAAACTGGATACTCACAAAAGAACAACAAATAGCCAATATACTTAACAGAATCACATTCAACATTGCTAGCAAACAAATGAATGGGAAATATCTAAAGCACCAGTGAGATTATGTGGCTGCCATATATTTGATTAGGCATGACTCTCATCATTATGCCTAACACAATGACATCACTAAACCACCTTCATTATACTTAATGTGAACATTTACCTGCTAAAAGAATATTTTAGTGTGGCAGGTTGGTGCTGTTTGTCTGCCAACATTTCAGGTTCAGCAATATTTCCTTTATTTTTGCCAATATGGCAGTGTTTATGAAATTATTTAAATATTTTATCACATTTTGCTTTCTTTATTTTAAAAAATAAGTGGAAATAAAAAAATCAGAATTATGTTATTGATAAGAAATATATAGCTCAAAGTTAAGACAGTGAAAACAAAGATGGACATCATCTGGCATTTTGAAAGCATTTAGTATTCAGTCTTCATTAGTTGCTTATTCCGCTTAAGTCAAACTATCCAATTCAGCATACTTGTAAAGGACATTATAAAGAAAAGATATACCATTGAGAGGAGTGTCTGAAAAAGTAAAGCATACTTAGAAAAAATAAAGGAAATTTACCTTCTTTTGAATCTCTAATGGTGTGTGCTTTATTATTCACTTTTTGCATATTTGAATTTCACACTGGTTGGCAGAAACACATCATGTGTACAAATAATGCAGAGAATACATTTCAACTCATCAAATGAGTAGACATGAAATAATTTACTCTGTTCTAATAAAGTTTTTGGCCACAAGCCCTTTAACAGGTTGCTATTGGTGGTATAAAATTGGTAAATTCTTAGAGGGCAACATGGCTGGATGTTTCAAAAGTTTTAAAAATATTAATTCCCTCTGCTCTACCAATTCCATTTTAGGTATTAATGTCCAAGAAATAACTATGGTGTACAAAATGATTTATGTGTCAGGATATCCTTTTCATTGTAGCATTATTATGGTAGTGAAAAATTGGAAACCACCTAAATGTCTACAATAAGAGACTAATTTAAGTAGATTATGATGCAGCCATGATTGGATACAGTACCTTTAAATACTATTTTAGTTATGTATTG
>NW_006288258.1:3257160-3293268 GCF_000327345.1 Myotis davidii
TCACTTATTCTCTCTCATCATTGATGTTTCTATCTCTCTCTCCCTCTCCCTTCCTCTCTGAAATCAATAAAAATATATTTTAAAAAAAGTTGAGAAGAGATAAAACAAAGAACTTACATACTTACTAGGGGCCCGGTGCATGGGTTTGTGCACCGGCTGGGTCCCTCAGCCTGGCCTGTGCCCTCTCGCAAACTGGGACCCCTCAGGGGATGTCAGATAGCCAGTTTTGGCCTGATCCCCACAGGCCCAATCCAGACAGGAGGGAACCCAACCCTGTGCAATAAGCATTTCTCTCCTGTTGGTCAGTGTGTGTCATAGAGACTGATTGACTGGTTGTTTGGTTGTTTGGTTGCTTAGGCTTAGATAGGTTGATAGATAGATATGCATAGCCCATGGGCATTAGCAATAGGGTAGTGAAGACATGGGTGGGGGCGCTGGAGAGAGGGGGTGGTACAGGAGGGGAAAATGGGAGATACTTGTAATACAACAATAAAAAATATATTTAATAAATAAATAAAAGTTAGTATTATTCTTGTCCAGAGTGGTACCTTCTAGTAAACATTTACAGCAGAATGAACCTTTGAAAAGATGCCTGTCATAAATGAAAACCTTTTTGGACATCTCTTTTCAAAGGCTAGGTGAGGTAGCCATATTTCCTTCTTTCTTAATTTTTTTAATTTTCATCTGAGGATATGTTTTTATTGATTTGAGAGAGAGGAAGGGAAAAGGAGGTCGGGGAAAATGTTGATGTGAAAGAAAAACATCAGTTGATTGCCTCTTGTACGTGCCCCAACTAGGGATTGAACCCACAACTTTTTGGTGCATGGGATGATGCTCCAACCAACTGAGCCACCCAGCCAAGGCAGATAGCCCCATTTCTTAAAAATCACAAGTCAGAATTTAGTATGATTGGATCCTGTATCTTAAAATAATATTTTAATTACATAAGAATCAATTAAAAATTTCAGTCACTCATACTATGGTCCTGTGATCCTAAATACATCAGATGATACTGTGAGATAAGCAGAGAAGATAAACTGAAAAGCAGGATAAAGTGACATGCAAAATGATTTAATGAGAAGAAGTTTACTTGGGTAATGGTTGCAAATTTAGGAGTTCTGTGGAAATATATTTAATAACAAAACTTCTAAAGAAACTATAAAAAATTTAATTTAATTTAATAAAAAAGAAACTATAATGTTTGGTGAGATGAGCAAAAGTATTATATGCCTGAAAGAGAACAGGATGGAATAAAAAGAAGCAATCAGAGGCGAGCAATGAACTTCTAGATATCAAAAATATGATAGTGAAAAAAATTAATGGGAGATTTAGACTATGCCTGTGGCAATTAACCAGAAAGCAGAATTAAAGACAAAAAGATATGTAACAGAATGAAATAAGTTTATGTGATTAGTCAAGGATATCTAACATCCAGAGGCCAAGAACATAAGAAGAAAAAGTCATTGAAGTACTTTCAAAGAAATGATGTGATATTCCTATAATGAAAGAATCTGAGTCTATAGGTTGAAAGGGCTTGCAACCCAGCCCAAAGCAGAGACACACACCAAAGCCCACACTAAACTGTTGCAAATTGTCTCCCAAGGATAATGAGACAAAATAAAAAAGCAGAGACAGACAGACAGACACACACACACACACACACACACACACACACACAGAAAGCAAACAACAAAGACAAAATGGGTAATGAGTAATAGAAATGGAAGCATATACATATTTTTTTGTTAATCCCCACCCAAGAATATTTTTCCATTGATTTTTAGAGAGTGGGAGGGAGGGAGAGAGACAGAGAAAGAGAAACATCAATATGAGAGAGACACGTCCATTGGTTGCTTCCTGCACACCACCTGACAGGGCCAGGGATTGAGTCTGCAACTGAGGTACATGCCCTTGACTGGAATTGAACTTGGGACCCTTCAGTCACAGGCCAAAATGCTCTATCCACTGAGCCAAACTGGCCAGGGTTAGAAGCATAATTTTTAATAACTAGAAGCAGAAGACACTAAATGGAAAATGCTTTTAAAATTCTAAGAATTTTTAATTTAGAACTTCTTATCTTGTCAGATTATTAATCAAGTGAAAGTAATGGTAGCTGCTATAAGTAATAATCCCCTAATTTCAGTGGGTGAAGACAATAGAAATTTTCTCACTCACATAAAGCCCAATACAGGGGAGGGTTAGTGAGGGCTCTAAGCCACTTAGCCATTCAGGAACACAGGCTGATGAAGAGTCCACCAAATACAGTGTCTGCCTTCCAAGGCTGGCTTTGGTGTTAATTTGCAGTCAGAAGAAGGAAAAAAGATGGAGACACCCAACTTGCATCTTATAGTCCCCAGCCTGGAACTGTCACACATCAGTTCTGTTCACGTTCCTGTTGTGGAGAACTAGTCCCATGCCCTTACCTGGATGTAAGGGGCTCTGAGACTTGAAGTTCCTGGCTAGGTAAGCATGTGCAGTGACAGCCCCAAATTATGAAAAGGGGTGAACAAATTTTGGTGGACAAGTAGCTGTTATCAAAACTTTACTTCCCATTCACTCTTTTTTGGGGGAAGCTACTGAGAGATGTGTACCATCAAAATAAAGAAAAAAACAAAACGAGAAAGATGAAAACGTAGGATTGTGAAAACAGGGGACTCACAGGAGAGTTCCAGCATGACAGCGAGGCAGCTATGCAGCCAGCCTGGTAGAGCAGACAGTCCAGACCGGAGAGAGTGAGAGAGGGCTTGGAGGGAGAGGCCCAGAACATAAGAGGTTCCAGGGAAAAATAGGGGAACTTATGAGACTATCTGATGCATTTGACCATGTGGAAAATAATACTGTGAAATACATATATATATTTTTGTTAATCCTCACTCAAAGATATTTTTCTGTTGATTTTCAGAGAGAATGGAAGAGACAGAGAGAAATATTGATGTGAAAGAAAGACATTGATTGGTTGCCTCCCGCTCACACCTTGATGGAGCCTGCAATTGAGGTATGGCCCTTGACGGGAATCGAAACCAGGACCCTTCAGTCCTATGCTCTATCCACTGAGCCAAACTGGCTAGGGCATGTGAAATATGTTGTATGTGTGGTATGAGGGAGGAAGAAAGTTTCCTTTACTCTCTGAGGGTTTTTGGCTGGTCTAATAATTAAATGTACATGAAACAAATTAACAAGAGAAAATAACCACACTTAATTACATACATAAGTATGGGAACCCCACATACATGAGAGAGCCAGAGACCCTGCATATATGGGAGGCTCAGAGACAGAAAGGCAAAATGAGGTGTATAATAGGCCATTTTGAGGTAAGGCCCCTGGGGCTTCAGAGGGGAGGAAGGTCTTTTGCAGGGTGATAAGAAGAGCAAATGTTCAGTAATTAGAAGTTTGCCCTGCCCTCTAGATAGGGCACAAAAAGTTGGTGGTAACGCTTATTATGGGCAAGGCCCCTACTTTAAATTCTTTAAGGGAGAGGTAAAAGTTTCTCAGGAGCCAGCAGGGTCTTGATTGCCTGCAGCTCAAAACAATTCAAAAGTCCAAGTGGCACATTCCCAGAGGGTGGAGCAGGGAGGAGAGTACCTAGAACCCCTTCAGTGCTATGATGAAACGTTTGAGAAAAATGAGACATACTGGTAGGTATATAGAAACCTAAGCAAAGGAAAAATAGAGACAATTATTAACCTCAAGAAAAATGAAAACTAATGCAGAAATGGAAACATGATCCTATTATACTGCTTGGCCTCAGAAACAAACAGTAATTACACAGTTATAATGAAGTATCTCTAAATAGGAATTTAACCAAAAGTTGCTGTTTACATATATGAGGAGGAGGTGGGGGTAGGAAGTGATTGTTAGTATGGGGGAGTGGGGGAGAGAGCGGGGAAGGGGGAGTATAAGCCAGAAAAAAATATCTGCCATAATTTAAAGTCAGCAGATGATGTGTAACCATACTAATTAGAAACACAGAGGAAGAGGCCAGACAAAAATAGTTTACAATTTTTTGTACATATTTGTCCTGGGGAATAGGACTTGAGGTGTGCAGCAGTGGATGCTGGTTTTCACTGTAAGTTTTATGAGACTATTTGACTTTTCGAACCCATGTACTCAAATTACTTTGATAAAATTAAAAATCAATGACTTTTAAGAGATCATATAGCTGGAGAGGGGCAAGGCTGGGCCTGCAAAACACACACACACACACACACAGAACACAAAAGACTAAGACCATCCACTTGTATTTCTAGGCTTATCTCCAGAAGTAAGAGAGTGCAGTCTACCCCAAGTTCTTTTTACATCAAAACCTTTGTGGTCTCTGCCTTGGACTTAGACTGTGGACTTCAAATTCTGTAAATTGGCCATCTCAAAATCACTTGGTACCTTGGTCGATGTGAAAACAACCTGACTCCAGTTATTCTACTAAAAAGGTTTTTCTTCTCTGCTCCTCTTGGAAATGAAGATTTGACTCCTGGTTTTTCTCAGAGCTGACTTGGTGTTAAACAGTCTCCCCAATCAATAACATTAGAAATAAAATATTTTTCTGTCCCTTGTGCTCAAAGACCTTGTCTTTGCTCTGGCAGGATGTTGATGCTGCACCAGTGGACTGTTAACTCTTGGTGTAAGGCTTTGATTCTGGCAAAATTCAAAAGCCATAGGAGGAATAACTCCATGTGGTTATCAGTCATTGACATAGAAAACTTTAATAAAGATTCAAGAAGCACATTTGGAGTATGTTTGATTGGTATGGAGGATAGAGTGGAAGGAAAATAATTTGAGGGAAGATACAGGATAGAGGATTTAGGACACAAATGTGTGAGCATTGCAGCATTAAGTGTTTTGCCTGACAGGCAGGGACTCTTTGTAATTCTTTGTACTTGCAATAATGAGAAAGTTAAAAGAAAAGCATATCTTTGTTTTTGACGTTGATTCTTATCCACAATGGAGAATGTGATAGCTCCTTTGCAAATCATTTGTTCTTAACTAAAGGGGCTCCCATTGTTAATGGCTTCCGGAGCTGAAACTGAACACTCTGGGATTTCCCCAAGACCACGTGCCCTCCTGCTGCAAGAGCAGCCCAGGCTTAGCACTGGACTCCAAGCAACTATTCTAGGGAAGACTATTTAGTTGCATTTTCAAAACCTCTTATCACTCCTCTTTTTCCTCAGCCCTTCCTGGTGGAATTCGGAACAGGGTGGATTTGCTGCATTTCATGCCAGATAAATTACTGAAAATTGAAGCACAGCTACAGGTAAAATGACTAGGGAAGTACTCGCCGCAGCCCAATTCCCCCAACTCCATCAACAACAAGAAGAAAGAAACGACAAGGTATTTATTGACAGCTGAGCAGGCTGCTTTGCTCTCGTGAGCTTCGGGTAGGAACTGAGTCATCTCAGATGGGACTTCTCCTGGCCATTTAACACTCAGAAAAACTCAATAACCAAGTGACATGATTTAATTTATCACCATTTTGAAATTTTTCTTTCTAATCTGTGTTGCATCCAGTCACTCACAGGTTGATTTTTAAGAGTTAACATTCCACCAAATCCAGTTTTCTTTTGGCTCTTATTTGTATACTCATGACAAACAATGAAGTGGATATACTTAGTTGAGGAATATCAAAAAACTTGTGTGATTATGTGTTTTGTTTTTCTCTTGGGTTGATGACACAATATTTCTAGTCTTTTAAGCTTACATCACCTAAGAAGAACCAATAACATGTTCCAGTCTCCACTTATTTTCTTAATAGCCACAGGCTACTCTGCATCACCACTCATATCTGCCCCCACCCCTCCAATACGCATGGCATTTTGCTACCTAATGATCTGTGACACTAGAGCTGAGCTAATAACTCTGAGGTGAAAGGCATTTGTCATAGTTACTACAAAAGTAAGTGTTCTTTGTTTTAAGCTCATTTTCCCTTCACTGTTAGAGTTTCCATGCCTATTTCAAGTTTAAAAATGACATTGAATATTGTTATACTGGTATATAAGTCTTAAGGTTACAAATAACTTTTTCCCAATTACTTTTAATATTTTATTGATACTGTAGTCAAGCTCTATAATATACTCCTATGCTTTCTATAAATATACAAAAATGGTGGGATGGGGATGGGGGTGGAAGGGTGAGTGGGTTTCAGCCCTGAAAGGATTAACGGAAAGACATTTTAAATTGGTGGTGTGCAAAACTTATTTTTCTCCCCCCTTTTCTGTTGCTTTCTTCCTCCGTTTCTTCTTACATATATGTGTGCATGTGCACAATGGAGGGAATGGATGTGTGTGCGTGTGCAACACACAAGTCCATTCCCTCCATTATGCCTTACACCATGTAAGTCTGATAAAATGCAGAGAGAAAGAATGCCAGGAAACTATAGGGTCAAGGACTAGAACAATCAACGGTCCCTTCTTTCCTTATCAGAACATTGTCAACTATTTTTCTGCTAAGGCAAATTCATTTTAGTTTCCCTTAAAGTAAAAATAAATGGTTACATATAATTTTTTTATATTGGACTTCCCTCCTTGGCCTTATCTGGTTCCAACTGTTCTTTAGAATTATTTTCTTAGTCTCCAAATTCAGACAAAGCTCCTACTCTTCTGATTTGCCCAAGGGCAGCTCAGTCTGAGTCTCAGAGCCGTGCTGTAATGTATTTGTATGAATAAGAGCATCCTTGGGTGAGTCACCCCACCTCCCACAGACCCCTGTGCAAGCGCATGTAGTTTCAGAGCTCTGGTCAAAGAAGAGAGGCCAAATCTGGCCCTGTCTGAGCTCACCGTGAACCCTGTGCACAACATCGGTGCCTGGGGTTACTTTAAACTAAAGCATTTTAGTGTCTGACTATTCTTTTTCACTGCTGTGAGTAATTTAATGAGGGTAAGTTTTAACAAACTAAAATAGTAAAGAGTCTTTTGTCCTTATGAATGAGTTATTTAAAATATACTTGATCTTTAAAGAAAGCAATTTTATTCTTTTTCTAAAGATAATTTCCAAAGTCAGAGATTTTAATGTACATTTTAACTTTTTGAACTCTATAATGAGTACCATTTAGGAAACAAATACTTATTTCCAAAAGAAAAAGAATAAACAAAACAAAAATTGTCATTTCTACTTATTTTTTATTTATCCCTTTGTTAAGTTTCTTCCATAGAGTATTTACACTCTTAATTAAGTATTAAATCCAGCTTTCAGTTTTAGGATATCGCTAAAATATATATTTGGTTTAAAGACCTATTTCCACTTATTTCTAACAATAATTAAATGATTTTATTAAAAATTATGCATCATTGTGTTTTGTCATCAATACAAATTGAACAAATTTGTTAATTCTCACCGAAGGATATTTTTCCATTGATTTTTAGAGAGAGTGGAAGAGAAGAGAAGAGACAGAGAGAGAAACATCAAAAAGCAAATACCGCCCTAGCTGGTTTGGCTCAGTGGCTAGAGTGTCGGCCTGCGGACTGAAGGGTTCCAGGTTCGATTCCAGTCGAGGGCACATGCCCAGGTTTTGGGCTCCATCCCCTGTAGGGGGTGTGCAAGAGGCAGCCAATCAATGGTTCTCTCTTATCATTGATATTTCTATCTCTCTCTTCCTCTCCAAAATCAATAAAATATATATTTTTAAAAAAGGAAATACCATTATCCCAGTATATTGGCATTATAAAATAATAAACAAGGTTCTAGCTCTTAAGAGCTGGGTGGTCTAGTTTGCTATCATAAGAATCCAGAGAAATACTAATAGGAGCCAATTGTGTTTGGCCTTGAAAAATGGAAAGAATCTAGATTAAAAAAGGAAACATATTTCAGAAAATAGTAATGGAATGAGAAAAAATATGAAAGCAAGAAGTAGGAAGAGAGTTGTAATGAAGGGCCCACAGGTATTAAGTGTCAGCCACCAATCATGAAATGCGTCCTCCGGCATAAGCCAGCACCAAAAGTTAAAGCAAAACAAAATTCAAAGCATGGCTTTAAGACTTCTTGGATTATAATTGTTATTTTATAAAAGGAGGCCCTCAGGACAGCATTGATTACGTCTCCCAGTTTCTAAGGAAGAGGTATCCCATATAGTTGAAAGGAACTGAGTGTCTGCAGAACAGTGCTCTTTTGCTTGGGGATTAGGATAGAAATAATTTTGTCAAAGCAATATTTTAACAGCAGCAGCACCATGTCTTTAGAACAAAGAGCTATATTTGTAAAGCATATCAGACTTGTTCTTCTTCATTTCTCCACCTCTTCTGTACAAATCCAATGGGAGGCTTTTGAAAGCTATATGGCATAAGGGTCAGGGGAGACATGTAAAAAAAATCTAATCAGGCAATTTTGTCTGCTAACTTCAAAGGGCAGCCAAGCATGAGGGACATTTGTGAAGATTCAGCAGGCAGGAGGCTTTAAGATGTCTTATGACAGTTTGCTTGTGTCTGTGGGATTTTTAAGTATTAGGAGCATCTAATGAAGCCAGAGGCGCCTTGGGGGAAAAAATAAGTACTACCTGAATGTAATCACTCAAGTGGTTCAGGGATGTTAGTAATCACATCAGGTTGACAGAGTATCTGAAAACTCTATGTGAAGTGTTTGATATTCAAAACAATGATCTGATTATATCTTCATTTGCTAGAACCAATCAATCACTGTCTCATTACTGTAGATCAATAGGTTGAGGAATTTGGTGGCAAAGACCAGATACAGAAGATGAAAGGCTTGTGGAAACAACATGCATTTGAATTGCAGTGCAGGTGTCTCCTATTTAATCTTCCTTTTAGTCAGAATCAGTTCATATCTAACTGCTAATAGATGCTCTAACCACTAATGTCAGTGGCTTCAGGTCCTTTACATGTGCACAGCCTAAGCCCAGGAAGGTCAGGTGCTCACTTGGGCCACAGGTCCAGACCTTGGACCCAGATCTGTAATAGTTTGTTCACCATTCCAAGGTTCTTAGTTCACAATCCAGTTCATGTAAGTTGTCTTTAAAAAGAAAAAAAAAAGAAATTGTTAAAAATGATCACATATACCTGAGAACAGCAATAACTTTCAGTGATATTTCACTTGCATGTAGTCATTGATCTTTAGCCTTAAAATTCTGCAACTTCTCTAAAATTCTGGAGGCTGCCTTGATGCTGCATGACTTAATTATTGACTAAAGTATATTTAGAAATCCTTAGATGAAAGGTGATGTGTGAAATTAAAATATCTTATTAGAGAGTACCTGCGTTTGGATTGGATGCATGTCACCTGGTTAGCCAGCAGCCAGACTATTTTGGGAGACTGTGTATTCTTGCTGCAATAGTAGGAACGGAGAGAAGCCAATGCTGGCACTCAGTTTTCTTAGAAGAAGCCCCAGCCCAAACCCCCCTTCTATTAATTATAAGTAATTTTACTTTTTTGGCGTTTTCTTAAATATCTTTATATTTCAAGGTTTGTAACATCTTATCTGGTCACAGCCCTTTGTAGTTGACAAAATATCCATATAGATTATCTCTTGAAATTCTCAATGTGTGAGGTAGGCAGGTGGGTATCACTGCCCTCTTTTTGTGCATAAGTACAGCCAATTGTTGGGAATACGATGTCAGAAAACGAAATTTCTTACCAGAACAAGGCTGCTTCCCTAACTAGGGCTCCACCCTGAGCAGAGGTAATATTGATGTCATCCTCCCAAGGGCATGTTGGGGCATTACCGCTGAGTGGGGGTTGGCAGCTCTGGAGGATCACTGAGAGGGATTCCGGTTATCCTGGTTATAAATGCCAGGAAGCTAGAGCTCTCTCTTTGGTGTTACCACCATGTGTTATGAAGTTTTTGGAAGAATTGACTCAATCTTTTGGGCCTCAGGTCCATGTCTTACTTCACCTGGATGACTCTGTATTTTGGAGCAGAGGGAAAAGGCACCAGGGACAACTTCCCAGGCTGCTGTCTATGGCTTTACACTACACAACTTTAGGGGCACCCTCACATCAAAGGTGTGATAGATTTTGACATTGATTATGATACTAGAGGCCCGATGCACAAAATTCATGCAAGGGTAGGCCTTTCTTCCCCTGGCTGCCGGTTTCACAGCCCCGCCTTTGTGGCTCTGCCCCCGCCCTGCTCCGCCTACACTTGCCTTGGCCTGGCACTGCCCCTGTCTGCCACCACACACCCTGGTTCCATAGAGACCCCTGATCAATTGCCCTGCAGAGGGTGGCCCGGGCCTCCCTCTTTGGGGAGATTGTGAAGCCCCCCGATTGGTTGCTCCGTCGGCCAGTGGCCTGAGCCTCCCTCTCCAGGGCAATCATGTGGCGATGGCAGGACTCCCCTCCCCCCACCAATTGTATCACACCCGCCTTGGCTGGCCTGGCACCAGTGCATGCCATAGCGTGGTTGTCCAGATGGTCATTCTGCTGTTAGGCTGTTCGGTCAATTTGCATATTATGCTTTTATTACTATAGATTGTTCCAACAGGTTGAAAGTTAAGTATTGAGGTGCTTTTTTCTTCTTCTAATTTATATAAAAGTTCAGGGCAAGTAGTGACCCTGAATCAGGACAAATTTATTTATTTTTATTACTTTTTGATCCTCACCTGAAGATATTTTTCCAATGATTTTTTTTTTTTTTTTTGAGAGAGAGAGGAGGGTTGGGGAGAGAGAAACATCAGTGCGAGATACATCAACTGGTTGCCTCCTGCATGTGCCCTGACCTGAGCCAGGGATCAGACCTGTGACCCTTAGGTCTGCTGGCCAACGCTCTAACCATTGAGCACCAGCTAGAGCAGGACAAATTTATTTATCTATTTTTTGAATCATATATATGCATTTATTCCGATATTGCCTGCAGTATGGAGAGCAGCAGGTCATCCTCAAAAAGCTGCTCTGCAGTCTCCCATAAGCCAGCTGCTTATATAAGGTAAGACAAAGATTACAAAGGGAACTATGGATTGTAGGTATGGGGAAGTAGGGATTACAGGCATGGGGAAGTTGGAGGCTCTGCCCCCGTTTCTATTGTTTGGGCAATGAGGTTGTTAATCTTTCCATGTGAATGGACCGCATTCCAAGGTTGACTCCCTTGTCCAAGATTAACTCCCAGGTCCCAGGGGTACACAACTCCCAGCCAGGTCAGAAAAGACAAATTTATTTTTTAAAAAGTGAGAATTAAGCCAAAAGAAGGGTTATTAGTTTTTGTATTTTTTATTGAATTTATTGGGGTGACATTAGTTAATAAAACCATACTAGTGTTAAGTGTACAACTCTGTAACACATCATCTGCACACTGCCTGGTGTATTTACAACCCAAGGTCAAGTTTCTTTCTGCCACCATTTATCCCCCTTCACCCTCTTCTACCTGAATCCTTCCCCCTTTCTTTAGTCAATCACCATACTATTGTCTTTTTGTTTTATTTAATAGGATTCTTTATATCATGGTCAATTCATTTAGAATGCAATTAATGAGAACATAATCCCATTCATATTTAAGGACAAAAAGACAGTCAGTAAATTCTGTTATATTATATGTGGTTCATCAGAGAACACTGAATACAAAAATTTCAGAGTCAGGCCCAAGTTTAAAAAGTGTTAGAATGAATTAGAAAATAAGTTTACACAGCTTCAGTTCTCAAGCAGCTTAGGAAAAGAGTTCTTTCCCACGAAAATTTCACAGGTGACTGAAGGACCAAGTTCTAAATTTCCTAGGTCATTGTAAGAACTTGTCCAAAGGATATTTCTTTTTTTTTCATCTTTGCAATCTCCTTAAGAGAAACTTTTTCCAAATACTTCCCAATACTTCCTCAAACTATGTCACAGTGAAAAATGGATCTATTCATAAAGGAGTAATGGTTTAAAATATTTTAGTTAGCTTGAATGCAATTTAATTGAACTGAAGCTTGACTAATAGGAGTTTGGAGCCAAAATTGAGTGTAAAGTTATAAATCATTAAAGCAAAGAGAACTCAAAGTTACCAAGAACGAGAGTGTCAAAATAGGTGAAATGAAAAAAGGTTTTACATGTTGAATGCAACATTGAATAAATGCAACAAAAGAGTAGCCATCAAGCAATTTTCTCCAAAATTCTATAAAATTCCTACTTTCCAATTCTATTTTCTTTTTTTTTTCAGATTTTTTTTTTTTTTGGTCTTATGTCCATGTTATGGTTATATGCAGGCATACAAGTCCTTTGGTTGATCTCTTACCCCGCCTACCTCCTGCCCCCCAACCCTCCCCGGCCTTCCTGTTGCAGTTTGAGCATCTGTTTGAGGCAGCATTATAAACTTTTGAACAATAATAGATACAGAGGCAGAGCTGCCTCCAATTCTATTTTCAATCAATTCCTTACACCATGTGCAAAGGATTGTAGGTATTTCTCAAAGTACTGAAAGATCTCTCATTTTTCTTAACCATACCTACAAAAATTGATTGATCCCTTGCCTTGCTTTCATTTCTCAATGAAACCTCTATGCGTTGTCTCTCAAACCAAATCTACTATCTTTTCTTCTTCTCAGTCTTGACACTGTTCTATCACCACTGACCACCTTCTCATCTTGGATGCTTTTGATTTCAAGGTTACTGTGCTCTTTTAGCTATCCTCACACCTCTCATTTCCCCTTTCATTTCATTCTCCTGGACTCCTCCTCTATGTCCCTATCTTATAGTCTATCTACCTGCCTATATTTTTCATATGCACTTTCTGAGCATTTTTATCTGCATTGATATTTCTCCATATTTCTTTTCTTAAGCTCTTTTCCCATTCCTACGTTGTATTGTTTTACCTGACTGGCCTGCATTCAGTATCCCATTTATCCTGTATCTCTCAAAAAAAAAATGTTTCCTAGTCTCCTCTTGGCATCTTTTTCATTCTGCAGCCACAGAGCCTTGAGCATGCCAACTTCCCTGCCTTCAGTCTATCTTCATCTGATAAGCTGCATTTACACAACAAATATTTTCTTCATTTTATGTGATGTCTTTTGCAGTAGTTTCCAGTAACCTCTCACATCAAATTTAAGCAATTTCTCAAGAACTTCTGTTTTTCCCATTGGCTTCTTCCTTTTCACCTCATTACCCTCTGCTCTCCATAAGGAATATATATTCATATCCTGGTTGCTCCAGGATAGTCCTGGCTTATGCCCATTGCTTTACGGTGGTTATTAATTGTGCCCTTTTACTCTAAATAGTGTCCTGTTTGGATAATAGATTATAGGGGCATTCTATCTGTGTGAAATTTTGGTCACAACTCTGCCTGCTACACAAATCTCCTTTGCAATTCTTTGTATTTGAGTTGTACTCATGCTTGTCAGTAATGATACATAGCATTTTTGTGTGTATGTGAAAAAAATGTTTTTTCATGTTCTCCTGATCATGATTCTCAAATCTATGAAAATGTACTGAAGATCACATGTGGTAAAGCCTTTTCATTATTTTCTCTAGTCACCAGATTCTCTTCAGTATAGTTCATTTGGTATAGTCTAATTCATCCATGCTGCTCCGTGCATAACAGTGAGGGCCTGGAAGTTCCACTCTCTATTTTTATTAATGTCACAATATAGAACCAGCATTCATTTTTTTTTTACATTGGGCTTATAATCACTACCTGTTTATGATTCAAAGCTGCTATATATTTTTTACATTGGGGTTATAATCATTACCTGTTTATGGCTCACTATTAAATCACTACTTACAAAACACTTAAATAAACATTCTGAATAGAAATAACATAAACAAAATAAAAAATAAGATTTTGATCTTATTCAGTACACTTATGACCTAACTGTACAACTATTCAGGAGCCCTTTTTGATCTATGTGCTAATCAATTTGTAATGTTACCTTATATATTACTGTGTAAAATAATGTAGACCCCAAGCTCTGTTATTTCATTTTCTCTGAAAAAAAGAGTCCTTTATCTTCTATAGTTAAAGAGCATCCGGCATAATGACTTAACAAATGAAACTGTATTTTTGTCATTTTTAATAAATACCTAAATAAAGTTGGAATTTTTTCTTATACAAAACTTTGATATTTTAGCACCTTTAATTTTTTGCACATTGGTTGAAGGTTAAACATGATCTGGAAGTGCTTTTGCTTCTCTCCTGGGTTCTTGCCTTTGTAAAATAACAAGGTTGGCAAGCATTTGATAGGATTCTACAGATTTATCATCATCTACAGAGTGTTTCAGTGGAATCCAGGACAAATGTTAGAATAGATAGCTAGGGAGGAACAGATGAATGAAAGAAACAATTTCTGCCTCCTTTCTTATTCCCAAAAGAATTCTGCTGGGCTTTCTCAGAGTTGCTGGGAGAAAACAGCTGAAGACTGAATACAGTGAACTAATTTCCTCACATCCTTCAATAAACAGAAGTTGGTGGAAAGGAATGTAAACATTCTTATGGAAAAAGGAGTTTTAAAGGCCCTAAATCCTTAAAATTAATAAACCAATAAACCAAAACATAAAACTGTACAATTATTTGCATGGCTGATAAGAAAAAGGGAAAGAATTTCTGATATCTTTCTAAAGAAAAGTGTAATAAAACAAGCATATTAAAAAATCAAACATCAAATGCTATTCAATGGAAAAAATGTACAAGGCACCAAATCAGAGGACGTTAAGAAGCTTTTGTTAACAGAGAATGCCTTTAAGAGTTATGATTCAATTGGTTAACTTCTTTTTAAAAGGAAGCCCCATTGCTCAGAATTCTAAATTTTCCTTTTTAAAAAACTTCTCTCATACTCTTTACCTTTCCATGATCATCAGGACACTTCAGAAAGCTTCAATTTTGGAGTTACTTGTTAGTATTTGCACTGAACTCTTAGCAGTCCACTATATTACTAAGTAGTATTTCCATTGTATGGAAAAACTATAATTTGCTTATCAATCCATGTTGATAGCTATTTGAGTTGTGGCTATTATCAAGAAAGCTGCTATAAAATTCATATATAAGGCATTGTATAGGTGTATGACTTCATTTTTTTTTTTTTTGCCAAATATCTAAGAGTACAATGGCTTAGTCATATGGTAAATCTATATCTAAATTTTAAGAATCTGAAAAACTGTGTTCCCAAGTAGCTGTGCCACTTTACACTTTCCTCAGGAGCATGTAAGTGTTCCAGTTCCTTCACATCATTGCCAGCACTTGATATGGTCACTGTTTTAAATTTTTAGTCATTTCTAATATATTCATAGTGATGCCCCATTGTGGTTTTCATTTGTGCTTGTCTAATGACTAATGATGTTAGGCATATTTTCATGGGCATATTTTCTAACCCTATACATTCTTTGGTGGAATGTTTGTTCAATTTTTAAAAAATTGAGTAATCTGACCTTTTATTATTTGGTCTAAGGTTTGGTTAATAAATACTTGCCTTTTTATATTCTTAACAGTAATTTTTGAAGAGCAAAATTTGTAATTTTGATGAAATCCAATTTATTGACTTTTTCTTTTGTGGTTTGTGCTTTTGACAAATGCAATGTCACTAAAATTTTTCTTGATTCTTCTAGTAGTTGTAGTGTCTTAGCTTTTATATTTAGTAGCAATGTCTCGTGTTCACCTCAAATCACCAGTGACTGACACAAACCGGATGCTCAATAAATATTTTTTAATGAATTGGTGAATAAATAAGCCAATGCCAAGATTTTCAGTCTCACACTGTAAAAACAAAAATAAAAAAAACTACTTTTTTCAGAGTCACCAATCCCCTCCACATTGCAAAATCCAGCTGTCCATTCTTGGTCCTCACAGTTTTCACTCCATCCTTATCAGCCAATTTGACAGTTGATCACACTGGTCTTTAATTTAAAAAAGAAAAAAAAATAGACCCAGAGACATAGAAGCATGAACAGAATGACAAATTTCAGAGGGAAGGCGGGGGTGGGAGGGGAAAGAGAATAATCAAAGAACTTATATGCACATATGCATAACCCATGGACACAGACTATAGTGCAGTGAAGGCCTGGGCGGGGGTTGCAGGGTGGAGAGGGTCAATGTGGGGAAAAAGAGGGACATCTGTAATACTTTCAACAATAAATATAAATTAAAAAGTTACTAAAGTGCAACTTGGGCATGTACCCTTGACTGGAATCGAACCCGGGACTCTTTAGTCTGCAGGCCGATGCTCTATCCGCTGAGCCAAACCAGCTAGGGCAATTTGTAGGTTTGAGGTCTTCATCAGTTAGGATTACATACAGTCTGCAAAAATTGGTTTATTGTACTGGCCAATTTTTGTCTAATTTAATTGTGTATTCTTAATTTTATATGCATTTATCTAAAAGCAGTCAGTGATTAACTGTATTGTTAAGTGGGAGAAAGTCACAGTTTAAATGCCCACAGAAGGGCAGCTGCTTCCAGGGAGGAAATCTATTTCAATGGGCTGGAAACTTAGGCCCATGTTTTTCTGGCTCCAGCCACCTGTTTCAACTGAGCTAAACAAATAGCCTGTATGCACAGATTTTAGATGTAGACGTTAAGAAAGAAAATAAACTACACTCATTGTGAAAACACAGTTTTTTGGAGAGAAAAAATTTGAAGGCTCAATTTAGTGTACAGTTATGAAAGCAATTTGCAAATGATTTAGGATTTTTTAGTGAGAGCTTTACGTATATTCAAATGGTAAAACATTTGGCACTGCTGATGGCAGCAAGAATCTGAGGCCGTGGTGAGAAAGGAGTTCGGTGAGGGCCGACTTCATGAATCTGCATTGTTGAAAAATGATGTAATCTGAGTAAGTCACTGTGCAAATATGGCACATAAATCTTCTGTTCTCAGGGAGCATGCCCTGCACGCTGGGCTCAGGATGTGGTGCCACATACAAAACGGAATGAATTCACTGTCCCATGAGAATGTCTCCACGACCCAGTTATTATAATGACTTGACCTGATGAATTTGGAAATTGTACTAATTTTCTAAAACTTACAAACTTCCTGTCTTTATTGTTTGTCTCCTTTTTTCTTTTATTCTAATTAAACTAATTTTAAAGGGTAAAAATGGGAGAATCTGGGAAAGGAAGAGGAGGAGGGAAGGTCAACCATTTATCTGAGAGAAAAAAACTTAAGGTGTGAGATAACATGATCAATTTACATTTTTTCTATCTATACTTTTTTTCCTTTATTTTATTTTCCCATCACCATTTATTCCCTGTATACCCTCTTCCACCTCCCCCAACCCCACCCCCATCAATTTAATACTTAATTAGCATGTCTTGTAACTGTTCTGAAGAGAATGCAGGTACTTTATATTATTAGGTATCCCAGGGTTGTTGTTTTCTTGTGTGTGACATTTCTACTGTTTTGTCTTTCATTTTGAATAAGAATACTTAGTAATAAAAATGATTTATTAAATGAGCTGGTCCTGAGAGGATATAAATCAGGAAGAACCCCCCCCCATTGCTTTTATAGTTACTTTTAGGCATTAGATCAGTCTTTTCTCTTTCCAGCTATAAAAAAGTAGATTAAACTGGCACTCAATTCAAAGGTACCCCTTCTCTCTAAGGCCGGACCCAGACATGGCTCTGCTCTCTAAGGCATTAGAGTAAAAGGAGCAAAGCCTCTCCCCCCCTGCCCCCACACAACCCCCCAGTCTGGCTGTCAGCCCTCTTTGTGGCGGATGCCCAATGCTTTCCAGGTGCATTGTGGGCCCTCTGGGGAGGCTCCTCTGGGGATGTCCATGCTGCAGTTCCCTTACACAGGTGAAGCTTCCTCTGGCTCACCTCTCTGAACCTCACTCCTCTCCTGATACAGAGGCACACCCCTGGGATTTCCTCCACCCGGTGGGTAGTCTTCTCCATTGGGACCCTTTGAAGATGGCTGGAGCCTGGTTGCTTGCTGGAACTTCCACTTGTCCTACAAAAACCTCCAGAAGTGCAGGTCACCCAACTGCTGCCTGATCTCCTCACCCTCTGCTACAGATTCCTCCAGGTCTCTCAGACTTCTCTAAGGAGAGGCAGCCTCTACGTCAGTGGATCTCAACCTTCCTAATGCTGCGACCCTTTAATACAGTTCTTCATGTTGTGGTGACCCCCAACCATAAAATTATTTTCATTGCTCCTTCATAACTGTAATTTTGCTACTGTTATGAATCGTAATGTAAATATCTGATATGCAGGATGTATTTTCATTGTTACACATTGAACATAATTAAAGCATAGTGATTAATCACAAAACAATATGTAATTATATATGTGTTTTCCGATGGTGTTAGGTGACCCCTGCGAAAGGGTCATTCGACCCCCAAAGGGGTCGCGACCCACAGGTTGAGAACCGCTGCTCTATGTCTATCTTCATGTATAGCCCCATATCTTGTTACATTGAAATGTGAACACAATTAAATAGCAGTAGACAGTGAACAATGCAGTTGGTGAGCAATTCTCAAATGTTAGCTTCTATATAATTCACACCTATAGTAATTTATATGCTACTTCCCTTTCTATGACCTTTTACTATTTGAATTTGGTGAGACTCTCATTTCAGTTTATAAACAATATGGCCCCTTTCCTTTCTAGCCTTATATTTTCTTGTTTTCCATTTCCTTCCTTCCTTCCTTCCTTCCCTCTTCTCCCCTGATCTGTATCCCATCTCTTCTTTCCTCATTCTCTCTTTATCTGATATTTTCTTCCAGTAACAACTGAGGTATTTTACAACAAGATATAACAAAGTGTAAATAGTTGAGAAAACAGAAAGCAAAGGATATAGCATGGAGTTAAGAACAAACCAAACATAAAAACACATTTCACAAAAGCCAACTCAGTTGGTACAAAAGGACTGTGAATCTGGTACTAATTGGTATCCTAGCAGCCAAGAAGAAAGAAAAAGCTGTTTGATCACTTATACAACTTACAGCGTCCATGACATAAAAAGAGACTAATTGGACAGGAAAATACTTAACTATTGTTTATAATAAGGACAGACAGGAATTTCTCCTGAGGGTGTAGCATTATGAACAACAAACCCAATAAACTACCTCTTAGTAGACACAAGAATGAGTTCTGTGGGTCTGTTTCATAGGGAAGTCCTTGGTGTAAGCAGATGGCATCCTGCCAAAGCTCAGTTCAGTCACAACAATTCGATGAGCCTTAGCCACTACTCTGCCTCTTCTTATCTATTAGGCAGACAAGAATGTGACTCAAAGAGCTCAGGAGTGGAAGTAAAGGCAACCAGTCAAAGCAGTGGAATTTGACCATAGGCAAATACCTAGGTCTCCCTCTACATGAAATGTAGGCTAAGGGTCATATTCCATCAGAGAGGAAGCAAGTACAGTCTATAAAATTAATGGAGTTCCAGAGAGGATAAATTGTGGTAGCATGTTCTCATGTGCAATCTTTAATCAGGATCGGCACTCCAGGCAGTAAGTAATGCCAGAGTGTGGTTGGGCCTTCCTGAGGTGTGAAAGGCCAGGTCCAGCCTAGAGCATGCCACTTGCTAACAATTAATTCTGGACCTGGAAATGGTAGGAACTATAAAACGACTGTTGTCCTACATTTGAGTCCAAAGAATATACTTTTCATTCAATAACATTGAAAAGACTTTCCAAATATATATTATATAGAATATGTTTTATATATATATATTCACATATATATGTTTTCTGTGGGAACTATTAGGCAAGAGAGAGTTTCTAAAATGTTTTAGGTGTTTTGTGTATTTTGTTAGTCTCTTTACAATGTCTCATGTCCCAGAGCCCCAAGCTCTAAAGGGCAGCATCTTACTCTGACATTTCATTTGTGATCAAAGTTTTCTTGCTATTCTTGACCTATTTCTTAGTCTTGGTTAAAAAATAAATTCTGACTTTTGGGCAGTGCTTTTCAAGACAGCGGTGGCAAGAATCAGATTATTTCTTCCTCTTCCCATATGTCATGGACTTATATTTTTATAAATTCCAATGAAAATTAATGACTAGCCCTGGGTGGTTTGGCTCAGTGGATAGAGTGTCGGCCTGAGGACTGAAGGGGCCTGGGTTCGATTCCAGCAAGGGCATATGCTCTCGTTTAGGCTCCATCCCCAGTAGGGGTATGCAGGAGGCAGCCAATCAATGACTCTCTTATCATTGATGTTTCTATCTCTCTCTCCCTCTCCCTTCCTCTCTGAAATCAATATAAATATATTTTAAAAAAAGAAAATGAATGACTAGAAAAATGTTCATGTATTTGGATATTGTGGCAATGTCAAATTGTTAAAAAAAAACATCACAATTTGAAAGCTCTCAGTTTTTTTAAAAAATATATATTTTATTGATTATTTTACAGAGAGGAAGGTAGAGGGATAGAGAATTAGAAACATCGATGAGAGAGAAACATTGATCAGCTGTCTCCTGCACACTCTCCACAGGGTATGTACCCTCAACCAAGGTACATGCCCTTGACCGGAACCAAACCTGGGACCCTTGAGTCCATAGGCCGATGCTCTATCTACTGAGGCAAACCGGTTAGAGCAGAAAGCTCTCAGTTTTTGTATTTGTCTCTTTTAGGATTGGTAACTGTTTTCAGATGGGCTTGCAGTATTGGAGGAGCATGGTTCCAAGACACCTGATGCCATTCCAAGTCAAATTCTCATTGGTGTGTGATCAATCTGAGGTGCTGCTTGGCTTAATATCTTCCGACAGTTTTAGCTTACTTTCCTGTTCATTTAGATGCATGATGGTGATGAGCATGTAGGGAGATGCAGGGCAGCCATGGGGCCAGCACTGGCTCTATCATGTGCAGGTCTCAGTGCAAAGTGAAAATATGAGGCTCCTTATTTAGAAATCATTAAGAATTTTAAGAGAGAGATGACAGAACATAAAAACAAGTTTGGGGCTCTTCTGAGGGTAGGGCTCTGTGTAATTGCACAGGTCACATGCCTATTATGTGACTGGGGTCCTCGAGTTGTTCCCACTGAACTTAATACCTTAGCCAGAGGCCATATGCCTGCACTGACAGGTGCTCTAAGAGGCAGCCCAGTGAAACTCATTCTGGTGTCTACTCAGGCCCATGTGCTAGTCAAGTTCAAAGCTGCTGCTGCTGCCACTGACGACAGTGCCTTTTAGGTCATTGGTGTTTGTAATTCAATTTCAAGCTGTTTTAATTGTTGTAAGGCAGATGTGCTCCATCCATTTCTCAAACCTTAATAAAGCCTGCTACACAAATAAATGCTTTGTGTAATATTTCTTCTTCTCCTTCTTCTTCTTCTCCTTCTTCTCCTCCTTCTCCTTCTCCTCCTCCTCCTCCTTTCTTGTAAACCAAATAGAGTATTTTATTTAGGATAGGGTTTATGATGTACGGAATAGAGACAGCACATGTCAGACACGGTAACATTAGGACCGCAAAACTCAGTGGACAAGAACTTGGGTTCTGGAGTCAAACTGCCTGGCTTTGAAAATCAGTGTCAACACTCATCAGCTGTGTTATCTTGGGAAGTTATCTTCTTTGTGCTTTGGTTTCGAGTAATACAGTTGACCTTTGAACAACTCGGGTTTAGGGGTGCCAACCCCATGCAGTCGAAAATCCGTGTATAATTTTTGACTCCCTCAAAGCCCAACTTCAGTCAGCCCTTTACATCTGTCTATTTAAGGAGGTTGGGAATCTGCTGTTGGGAATGAGAAAATACTGTTTTCAATCAGTGGTTTGTTGAATCTGCGGATACAAAACCTGTGAATAGAAAACGCTGACTGTATTTATTGGAAGGGAAAAAAAAACGCTGCTGTAGAGATGGACCTGCGCAGTTCAAACCTGTGTTGTGCAAAGGCCGACTGTACTAATTGTCCCCTCTAAGATTGTTAGGAATAACAAACAAGTTACTGTCTGCGAAGCTCAGAGAGCAGTGCCTGGCTCGGTAAGTGTGTTAGCTCTTATTACTAAAATATAAATTATATTAATTTGACGAGAACCCTAACAACTTAAGTCCACTGGAAAGACACAGCGTTTCAGGAAGTCAATGAGCCATGGGGGTTTATATCAATTGGCTCTGAATCTTAAGAGTGCAGGTGACAGTAGTGGCCATTGTGACTTTCTAAGTTGAATTCTTCCTTACTCTTCTGCGGTCCGTGATGTCTTAGTGTGACCGCTTTGATAAAGCCATTTTCATGAGGTTGTTTTGCCAAAGGATAAAACAAATAATGGAACTTCCCCCTTTTTTGAAAAAGTACTGAAGTGATGGGACCATATTTTATCCCTGTCATTCAGCCTGTCATCCATGATTCTCCCGCTTTATGGCTTCCTTACTCCTTCAGCTGTAGAAAATATTCTCTTTGGGTCTCCACATCAGGCTACATGGCTTAACTTGATATCCCTACACAGTTTGTTTCTTTAATGTGATTTTACGTTTCCCTTAGTTTGGCGTTCACCTTGCCCTTCCCCAATAATTGAGTGCCTGTTTAAGCGCTCTGACATTATTCATCTGCTCTCAGCCTCTTGTCCAGGGAGGCTGGGTCACCGTCACTCTGTGCACCTGCCTAGGAGCGGCCATTCTCTGTGGCCCCATCGTGTTAGACAGCAAGGAATCTGTGAGTGAAGCCTGCCCCGAGGTCCAGAGGCTGCCATCAACGGAACGAGTACAAATATTCCTACCAAGAAAGGATTTAAGAACAGTTAACAGAATTAAAGTTTGGTTGTCCCAACATAGTTTGTGAATTATGCTCATGAACCATTTTAAAAAGCTAGATAACTATAATGGTAGCAATGGTACTGATCATAAGCTAATATTTATTGGGCATATATATGCCAGGCTTTGCTTTAAGTATTTTAATTAATGAGTACTAACTCATTGTCATAGCAATCTTGTGAAAGAGGTATTTCTTTTTTTTCCTCCCATTTTTACAGATGATTAAACTCTTGCTCATTGAAATTGGGTTCCATGTTTGTGAAATGAAAGGGCTGGATTTCTATGGTTCCTCTCAGCTCTGAAGGTAAGAAGGATCTGGCCAGGGAATGTAGTGATATTGTACTCACACCAGTGGTCTTCAAACTTTGGTACATATCAGAATCACCTGGAGGACTTGTTAAAGAACAGATCGCCAGGCCCTGCAGTCAGAGTTTCTGATTTCGTGGGTCTGGGCAATCCCTGAGAATTTGTATTTCTTTTAGTTTCCTAGGTGATGCTGATCTGAGCTGAGCCCAGTAATGGGCGGTTGTGATGTCTCTCAGGACAGAGGGGAACCTAATGCAGAAATCTCTGGCTACAGGATCACCTCTCATAAAAATATACAGGCTACAAGGCCAATGAGATATATGTATATGGCTCTATCTACTTATCTATCATCTGTCTGAGTTCTGTCTATTACACTGGAATGAATATAATGTGTGTTGGTGCATTTCTAGTATATTAAGTATATTTATATTTACATTTATATTTATATTTATTCCACTAGAATGAGAAAAACATCTTTAACTTCTTTGTCAAACCTAGAGAGTACATTTTTTGTGTGTGTGTCATGCCAATCTGCCTTTTTTTTAATAGACTATTTTTTGAGCACTTTTAAGTTCACAGCAACATTGAGCAGGAAGTATAGAGTTCACATACACTTCCTGCTCCCAAACATGCACAGCCTCCCTCACTATCAACATCCCCCACCGGAGTGGTAAATTGTTATAATCCATAAACCTACATGGAGGTACCATCATCTACAGTCCATCGTTTAAGTTAGGTTTCACTCTTGGTGCTGTGCATTCTATAGATTTCGACAAATGTATAATGGCATGTATTCAAAATCCAGCTTAAAAATTATTTTTAGCTAATATTAAGTAATCAAAGTTTCACATTTTTCTTTGCTTTTATGGAATGTATTGTAGTTTTTCTCAGAGGTAAAATAATCCTCATTCTGCTGAAAGAATCCATCTGCTCCCCACCCCCACCTGCCTCCCTGCCCTTCCAACCACACACATACTCACACTTTTTTTTTTTTGATGTTAAGGAAGGGGCAATAAAAAGATCTTACTGGCTAATTTAAATTTTTTTCAAAGTTAGGACATTTCTGGTAAAAGACGTTGTGCTTCAGATTTCAATGGCAATTCAGCCATGGGATTAACTGGATTAATGTAAAAAGCTTTCTCTCAGAGAAAAAGCAAGCCCACTCTTCTTTTGCTCAGAGGGAATGTCTGTGATTTCAACATTGATTTAGGAAGGGGGGATAAAAAGATCTTACTGGCTAATTTAAATTTTTTTCAAAGTTAGGACATTTCTGGTAAAAGACGTTGTGCTTCAGATTTCAATGGCAATTCAGCCATGGGATTAACTGGATTAATGTAAAAAGCTTTCTCTCAGAGAAAAAGCAAGCCCACTCTTCTTTTGCTCAGAGGGAATGTCTGTGATTTCAACCCTGACAGTACCAGCACGAAAAGGCCGCGACGCCAATGGCTGGGAACAGCTGCAGCGCATCACCAGGGGGGACAGGGCTTGTACGTGCAGCGCCAGCTCTGAAAGGCCGCTTGTCTTCATATGAGTCCCTTTATTGTGGGTGGTGGGGAAGTCCTTTCAACAAAGCTTCGCTTCAGTATATTAACAATATTTGAAAAGCAGTGTGTTATGGTGGAAAGGGCCATAGATTTTATGTGGCTTTTTTTAGGTGTCTGGCTATTTTATATATACGTGCAGAAAATATATACCCAGGCATGTCTAACATACATACTCATTCTACTGGGAGAAGATGCCATCTGGGATTTTCACAGCTGGAGCAGAGGAGTCATGCTGGCTTCAAAGCTTCCATGAAGAGGCTGGCTGAAAAAGGAACGGCTATCAGTTTGTTTGTTTTTTAAATATAGTTTTAAATTGATTTTAGAGAGGAAAGGAGAGCAAGATAGGAGCATCAATGATGAGAGAAATCATTGGTGACTGCCTCCTGCACGCCCCCTACTGGGAATTGAGTCTGCGACCCAGGCATGTGCCCTGACTGGGAATCGAACTTGTGACCTCCTGGTTTATAAGTCGATGCTTAGCCACTGAGCTATGTAGGCCAGACTGCTATAGGTTTTTTTTCATTCAGTCAGATCTAGGTTTCAATTTTGGCTTCATAGCTTGGGCAAGTTCTTCATCCTCTCAGGGACCGCTGCAATCGACATAGTTGACAAAACTTACCTCCTCAGGTTACTGTGAAGCTCAGCAATGAGTTAAACACACACACACACACACACACACACAGCAAACAAACAAAAAACCCCAGTGATTACTGTTATCATTTTTTTTTTTTTGCCAAAAGCACTTCATTAAACCATTCAACTTTCCACAAACATAATTATTTATACATTTATTTGTTCATTCATTCATTTTTATTGAGCACTTACATAAGTACTGGAGAGTATCAGTAGCTCTTTTTTATATTTTGTCATAATGATCTCACCAGGGAAGATATCAACAAGAAGCATTTTAGATGGTCATAAAAATGTAAGTATAGTGTGATATTTTACTTTTAATGTTTAAAAGTTAGAGAAAGATAACCATCTCTAAATGTTAACAGTGATTTTTCTAGGGAAGTGAGTTATATGTTTTATATTTTTTTCTTTGTATTTATTTACATATTCAAAGCATTTCTACAATGAGTTTAGATGATTCTGGAATAAAAAATTTTACTAAAATTTAAAAAATGTATTTGGCTAATTCTGATCATCAACAATAATTATTGGTTACTGCTGTGTATAGGACTTTGTGTTATACATTATGAGACAGAGGGAAGCATAAGAAATAAAACCTGTGCCTAAGAGTGTTTTAACAGCCCTAGCTGGTTTGGCTCAGTGGATAGAGCGTTGATCTGTGGGCTGAAGGGTCCGGGTTCGATTCTGGTCAAGGGCACATGCCCAGGTTGTAGGCTCAACCCTCAATAGGGGGTATGCAGGAGGCAGACCATCAATGATTCTCTCTCATCATTGATGTTTTTCTCTCTCCCTCTCCCTTTCTCTCTGAAATAAATTTTAAAAAAAGTGCTTTAACAAAGTTGTAAAGGAAGATGCTTCTCGTATGTTTTCAATATGGTTACAGAACCTGGATGTTATGTCATGAATCAGTTATATTGTTGGTTGTCACATCTAATTTCATAAGTGATATCCCACTATCTTTTCAATTTTTAAAAGACAAAGGATGACGCATAAAGTTTAGAAGTATCAAAACAATGAGAGATAATAAACAAATACTTTGCCTAGGAAAAAAAACAAATCCACATTTACAAAAATTTTAGAAACCTTCCTCATGTTCCAAAGTTAAATATTATACATGTTTGCTCTCTTAGGATAAGGAATGTAAACAATTTAGTTTCATTTCAGTTCTTTCCAATTAGGGCCCACCTGTCCCTCCCACTGCCTCTAATTGCCCAGGTTAATGTGAGCACTGATAGGCTTGCTCACTCTAAGAATATTTACCGCATCACTGATAACGTCATTTACCGTGTCCGAGTGATCATGGGAAGAAATCCAGAGCAGACAGAGATGAAGTCTTGTCCCAGCTCTTTACTAAGGCTAAATCTGTGACAAATGCGAGGGTGTCCTTTATGTAAAATGCCTTTGCTGTTTCTTATGAGATGTCAAATGTTAATTGCTCTGAAATTACAAACATAAAAAACAAGCTAAATTTCACAAGAACTTTTTTTAAAGGTATAATCTAATTCAGTAGCCAAACTCATGGAATGGAAGCCCTGGCAGGATTGTGGATTCTGGAGATAAAATGTTATCGTTGTGGTATTTACCCATAGCGGGGATACCCCTACCTATTCATGAGATTAGAGACCTGAATCACCTGCTCTGTGAGTGCTGCACAGGCCTCAGACTTTATATTTGTAGTTTGAGACCTGAAGAGGCCTGATAGCTCATACCGTCTGCCCCTCCCCCCAACATGAAACCAAAGTATACTGCAAGGACTTATAACAGCAAAAATGATTACTTCTTTTTCAAACTTGATTCAAATCATTATCACAACTGTCAGGCCTGAAATGTAAAAAGAAATTACATAAGGTATTATTATGATTTTAAAGGAAAACAAAATGTAATGAATACTATTTACTCTCCAATTCCCTATCTTGGAGTGAAGAGAAATTTTATACGAAAGTATGATTCTTATCAACTCAAAGTGGTTTTGCCATGGATTTGATTAATGAATTTTAAAAATGAAAAAAGAGGAAAATGTATTCTATTTAATGCACATATGCTTGTGGTTGGTAAATGGAGTTTTATGTAAAACGGCCAGCCGGTGATCAGGTAAGTCTTTCATGGTGGTCAAATGTGGGCGATGGGTGGACATCCATGCCCTGGGGCTCAGGGATGCAGTTGACAAGGGAGCAGTGATGGTTCTAACACTGGGTACAGGAAAAGCTGGAGGCCCATCTATCATAACACAATTCATTCCACAAACATCTTTTGGGCACTCTGGGCCAGGCACCACATTTTATTGGGTATATAGAGCCAGGAGGCCCATCTCTATCCTTAGGGAGCTCCTAGCACAGTGGGGACAGTCAGATATCATTATCCTCAGAGAGGGTACTGTGGGAGCCTTGAGTAGGGGGTCCTAAGATTTTTAGGGTGGTAGGCAAAAGTTATTTTTTTCTTCCTGTTTGTTTGTTTATTTATTTATTTATGTGGATGGGTAATTTTATTATTTTTTAAAAATTTAGTAATTATTTATTGTTGAAAGTATTACATATGTCCCCTCTTTTCCCCCTATTGATCCCCCTCCAGCTGACCCCCACCCCTGGTTCTCACTGCCCCATTGTCTGTGTCCATGGGCCTTGCATATATACATACAAGGTCCTTGGTTGACTACCTCCCACCCACCCTCCCCTGCCTTCCCTCTGAGGTTCTGCACTTTGTTCCTTGCTTCCATGTCTCTGGATCCACTCCATTCATCAGCTGTTGCTGTCTGTGGGAGCCCCGCCAGCCCTTTTGCACCTCTTCCTCTCCTACCAGTCTCCACTTTTGGTCCTTGGTTATTCGGATTCTCTCCAGGGAGTCTTCAGTTGATTATTCAGGAATTTTTTCTGTATTTTAGTTCTAATTCCAGCTTGGTCTTGGGAGCTCGTCCGTGCAGCATCCACTTACTCCACTGCCATTTTTATTTCTTGTTTCTTTCACTTAGAGAGGATGGATACTGAAGCTTAGAAAAGTCATATAACCAAAAAGTGAGAGAGCTGGGATTTGAAGCCCATGTCCCTTCCCCATACTAGGTAAACTTTCTGTAGGTGGGAAGGTAGAGGTGTTATATGGAAGCAGTGGGACAGAGATAAATGGAAAGATATTAAGAGGTAAGATGAGATGACTGGTTGAATGTTGAGTGAGACCTAGGATAGCAAGTCTGGGTGACTGTTCGGTAGAACTCTGACTTGAGCAACTAGTGATATAGTGACAATATTTATCAAGAATGGGAAATAGTGGGTAGGAAACAGAGCAGGCATGTTATGATCCCATTTTTAGATCTGTTGTGTTCTCATTGCTTATGAGTCTAACTTATTTGGAGCCATTAGGAGAGGAATGTGAATAGGCAAATGGGTTTTAGAAGTCTTCAGCATACATGTGGTGGTTGAAGCTGTGTGCAAGGATATTTCTCAGGGAGAATGTGTAGGAAAATAAAAGTGATTGGAGGCTAGGAGCCCAATAAGCACAGGTATGACATAAAGAAAAGCAGCCCAAAATGAGTTAATGAAGAAATGATCTGCAAAGGAGATGGAGAACCAACAGTGTTTAGTGGTAAATAAATAAGGGACATTGGTTTCAAGAATGGTGGTAGTAACTAAGGCTAATGGTTACACATTGTATGACAAGCACTGTTCTAGACACTTTACAATGAGCTTATCTGACCTTCACAACAACTTCATGAGGTGTTAGTGTTATCTCCATTTTCTAGCTGTAACTTGACTAAGGTCGTGCAGGCAGAAGATAGTAAAGCTGGGATATGAACCCAGGCAGGCTGGCTCCAGATTCCATGCATCATACTGCATTATACCGCGAGCTTGCCCTATAAAATTTCCAAAGAAGCTACAAAATGTGATGGTGTCTTTACCTTTGCTTTTTATACTTACTTTCCCTTTTAAGGTTAACCTTGAAATTCTATTAAGGCCAATTTCTCCTATGTAAACTCACAGGGGAGTTTGTTAGAGTGCTCATTGCCTTGGGGACTGGTCTGTTCCAATTATTCTCCTGGTGAAAACTCAAACAGGAGTGCTTAACATGGTATCTGGCCCATAGAAAATGCTGGTTGAATGAAAAATAAATAGATAAATAAATAAATAAATAAATAAATAAATAAATAAATAAATGCAGGCACCTCAACTAGACACCTACCAGTACTTGTAGTGTTGAAAACACATTCCTTTAGTATCCACACCATACCATACTGTACCATATCACACCACACCATACCATACTGTACCGTGCCTCAGGAGCCAATTTCCAGGATGGCTGAAATGATATTTGGCTTCTGGTATGCATGACTTCCTATAATTCCTTACATTCTAATGTGAGCTTGGCTCAGTGTCTTGAAACTATTAGGATAGAAGTGAGGTTATATGACTTAGAAATTAGACCCTCTCTGAGGGAAGCCATGTTATGAGCTTGTCTGTGAAGAAATATACATAGCAAAGAACAGAAGCCTCCTGCCAACAGCCATGTAAGTGAACTTGGAAATGGATACTCTGGCCCCAATCAAGTGTTCAGAAATTGCAGCCCCAAGTGAAACTTGACTTAGGGGGATCAACTCTAGGTTTTCTAGAGACTTTCCCAGTGTTAGCACTGAAATTCTGTATCCTGGTCAGTTCCTCTGTCATGGGCAAACTGGGACAGTTGGTTAACCTGCCTTGATTATGACTCATGAGACTCCCTGAGCCAGCACCATTCCACTAAGCCGCTCTCTGATCCCTGAATTTCCAGAAATTGGCTGAGATATTAGTGTGTGTGTGTGTGTGTGTGTGTGTGTATGTGGTAATTTGGGGGTAATTTGCAACCAGCAATGGATAAGTAATTCACATACCATATCACACTGCACTGAGAAGCCAGATTCTGTCTACTAAAAGCATGTTGAAAAAGGAAAAACACAATGGATTGGGGTATAATTTTCTACAGCTCTGCTTAGGAGATTTTTCCAGATCCCACTTTCCTACAGAGCAGAGAACGTTTTGTTTTTCCTGGCACCTTAATTTATATTTCAACTGCTATTGAGAAATATTAGCAATATGCCTTTTCACTGGTCTAGTAGAAGTGCCCTACGTGAAAATTAATGGAACTACTGCCTGGGAGCATTCCGAAACAAAAATACACAAACCAAATAAAGCACAAAAAACTGATGCCTTTTCCTTCATCTTTTACTACTGTTTTACTGTAGCCCATGAAAAATAGCCTGGAGTAATGGTTTTATGTTAGAATTAGCTTTAAGCATCAATAGAATGTTATAGTTATAATATTTACAGGTGTGCTTATAGTTTAGAAATAAAAAAACACCGTTTTGTATAATAGATAAATTTAGGATTCCACAATGTAGTAATAAATTTGACTTTTCAATATCATGCCTTTTTTTTTTCTTTCTTCAAGGCCTCAAACACTTGTAAATTGTACATTGTGCTATATGGATTTGGCTGCCAGTACATAAAAGAACTTGCCAATAATAAACTTTAAAGATATTGTCTAGCCCTGGCCAGTGTGGTTCATTTGGTTGGATCTTCGTCCCTTACACTGGAAGGTGAGGGTTCCATTAGCGGTCAGGGCACATACCCAAGTTGCAGGTTCAAATCCCAGTTGCAGGTCAGGGCACGAGCCAGAGGTAGCTGTCTCTCTTCTCTCCTTTCTCTCTCTCTCTCTCTCTCTCATCAATAAAAAAAGATACTGTCCAAATGTTTAGACGATATAGCTTTCGTATTAGTAGTACATAAGCATTATGTTACTGAAAAATATTAGTCAAACCCATGTACCTGACTTTTCAAGCTCAAGCAAAAACACATTTGCATTTAATCTCAAATAATATGTCATGCATTTTTCTGTTATTTCATTTTACCAGAGGGACAAAACTAAACTCTCTATGTATAATTATCTAATTTGTATGAACTTTATTCCATTATGAAACCTGAGTCTTTAGAGACAGTTATTTAAGAAACTGTTATGGTGTTCTCGATGGCTGAGCTGAGAGTCAAATGCTTTTGGAGAAAGAGCAAGTGAACTAAAGAGCAAGGCCAAGTCCTTCTGGCAGTTAAAGGGACACATGAGCCTGGAAAGTTTCGGGACTGGGTTTTATGATGGTACTTTCAATGAAGGATAGCCACTGGATAAGAGTGGACTATAAATCTCCAAATGCTAATATTGCAAGTTAGAAAATAAACCAGGATAATTAGAACCATCTAATGAGCAGTATCTTATCTAGAATCAAATACTTAAGACAAGAATTATCAAATTATTGTTAGAAATAAGGCGAGCCCCCCCAAGTCAGGGGTCCTGGTAGAACACAAAACATATTTGGGAGCCAGGCAGCAAGGCAAATATCTTTACTTCCACGTTGAAAGTTGCTCACACATGGTCTGGAAAGGCGTGCACACCGAGCAGGTGGGCTGCTTGAGATTTATAACCCCTGATGCATGTGACTGTCCCTTGCTCTTGATTGGAGCTCAGGTGCACAATCTTTTGCAATTGGCTAATTCACAGGGAGAGGTTGGCCTTTGCTGTTTCAAGATGGCGGTCCTCAGGGGAGCTGTAAACCCTGCGGCCGACATGGTGGCTGCCAAGTCACACCGTCCAAAATGGCGGCTGTCTACACCGTTCTTTGACAGAAAAGATGACTTGTTTATTCTCACATCATCAAATCAAATGTTTAATCCTTTATTTTTGAAGCTTAAATAAAAATTAGTGATGTTTAACATAAGATTTGACAAAAGAAGCATTTTGCATATTAAGAACTAAATACTTTCCTATCTATGAATTTGAAAATTTTCTGATTAAAAGAACTATTCTTCCCCTTCCTGTATTTCCTTATTCCCTGTCATGTCTTAAGCAAAGGGTGTGATATCTGCTCATCTACAGATACCTCTGCATTTCTTCTGTCATTTTTTTGAGTTAAAAACATATTCTCTCAATTTTTCCCTTCCAATCATTTTTTACGCAGTGGGTACTAATTATTTGACATATTTTGTTTTTATCTCTTGAAGCCTCTTGTTTTTTGTTTTTTTCCAAATCTCTTCAAATAGTTTTTCCATTGTCTATGCTTCTTTGCTCTTGTCTTAAAAAGTATCCACATCCTATTCCCTGAAACTTCCAGTCTCCACACACTTAATCACTCCCTGTGAAACCTGCCCATTGTAAGCTTCCTGCCTCTGACCTGTAGCACCCAGATGCTTCCTGTGAGACAAAGCCCAGGCACTAACTTGCGAGTTACAGGAAGCACGGTTCTTTTTTCCTAGGGTTGAAAATGCTAACCTAGGGTAAAAATGCACTATGTTATCTGTTGATTATTGAAAGGGTGGTTCCCATGCTTTTAGATTTTCCTCTTCTTCTCTTTGGCAACCAACTTTCTAACCAAGTTTCAGATCAATTATTACCCCTGGATGAGGAGCTGGATAGAAACCAGACACACAGGTAAAACTATTTGTTGGCATCTCCAATAAAAACTTTGAAATGAAAGGGCATGGATACTATAGGCAACCTTTGATTGTGTCCTCTCTTGGAGGAGGTGTCATACATTTTTCACAATGGAGCTGTTTTAAAGTTATTACTTCTGAAATGTAATTTGATGGCCATATTTAGATCTGGGTGTTTGATATTCTGCAAGTCTACAGCATTTCAAACAATATCATGAGACTGGCCTTTTAAAAGGAAATGGTGATTAAATCATTTGTCACACTCCTTTGCTCAATCTCCTCTACAGTGAAAAGAAATGACATCACATCTTAGACTGATGCAATGTTAAAAGCACAGTCAGCAGGAGGCCAACCTGTTATTCCACTCACATTCACTCAGCAAATATTCATGAGAACCAACTCTCCTCAGACATTATGCTAAAGACTGAGGATGAATATGCAAGAGAGAAATATACAAAACATTATGAGGTCTGGGGTGGGGTGTGGGTGTTTCTGTGAGAAAAGCTTTAGGAGCTTTAAATATTTAGCTCATTCTCAAAGGATGAGTAGAAGCTAGACATGTAGGGGCTGTTGACAGAGGTGAGAGAAAGATAAGAGATAGGAATGAAGACAGCCTGAGCAAATTATCAGGCAAGAAATTGAATGCTGTATGGGAACTACAGACATTTCAAGGTTTTTGAAATATGAACTGTGAGGTTGAGTGGTGAAAAATTAAAGGTGTGAGAATGAATGGCAAGAGATGAGGGTATGGAGGTGGGCAAGGCACCATGTCCCATGTAAAGGAGTTTGGGCTTATTTCTGAGGAGCTAGTGAGTCATTAAAGAGATAGACATTAGAGATATAACTCTAATGGCTAGTGGAAGATGAAAAGAATGTAAATACGGTTATTGAGGAGGTTGCCACACTGTTTATGGAGGAGATAGAGCCTTAGTTCTACTAATAGTAATTGGGATAATAAAAAGGATAGATTTTAGAAGTATTTAGAGGTTAAATAATCAGGATCTTAGATTTTATTGATTGCATGGAGGGTTGAAGGAGGTGACAGAGTCAAGAATGATACCCAGGTTTCTAGTTTAAATATTTTTTGAATGGAATTACCATAAACTAAAGAGAAAATATAGGAATAGGAACAAATTTAAGGGAGGAATAAATAATTTCTGCTTTGGATATGTTGAGTTTGAACTTTTGTTATTTATTCTGATGGAGTTACACATCTTATAGTTCAACATATGAATTTTAATCTCCAGTAGGGAATCTAAATCAGTGATTGGAACTTGGAAGTTATTAGCAAACATGATTCTTGAACTATAGTTGTAGATGAAACCAGAACATAGATGGAGAATAGTGAGATAAAACTCTATGCCTGGGCAATATTGAATGGTCTTACAGAGAAAACAGGCAAAAGGAAGACTCGGATATAGAAGGGAAGACAGGAAGATGTGGTGACATGGAGACCAAAGGAGTCAAGTTTAAAGAAGGAGGAGATAATAGCACTAAAATCAAGTTGCCTTCCATAGGTAAAGACTGAAAAATATCCTTTGGATGTAGAAAACTTAGACATTGCTGTGGCTTGTGACCTTAGGAGACATAATCAGAGCAATTTAGTCAAGTAATAAATCAGATTTCAGTGAGTACTCAAGCAAACCGGAGTGCAAGCTGTGATTCTGAGTAATTTGGAGAAAGGGATAAAAACATTTGAATGGTAGGCCAGAGAATAGGATGGGATCAAAGGAGAAGATTATTTTTTCATGATCTTGGGAGAGTCTTGTACATGTTTGAAGACTACTGGGAGAGAAGGAAGAAGCCAGAAACTAAGCTGAGCCTTCAGTGTCTCCTATGTACTGTCCTAATCTACAGAGCTGCAGGACAGAATTCAGAAACCTGACCTTGACAGAGCAGAATCTAGTTGATCCAGTTTTGCCAACCACAGATACTCACTAATGAAATATGTTGTCTTTCTGGTTAGCACGTTGCATGGAAGTGAGTTGGGTAATTAGGTGGATTAGTTGAAGAGGAGTGATCTAACTCCTTCATATCTATAAACTACTGCTGGGGTTTAGGAAGCAAAAAATTGGATGGAGATTAAGGAAGGGGAATATGCAAAGGTGTCAGTAAGAAATGAAAAGCAATGTTTATCATGAATTAATGAATTAACACATTGAATGTTGTTCTAAATGAAAGCCTTTGAATTAAATTAACTAATCTTTCTACTTACTAACATGGATAATTTGGGTATCTTCTCTACTTACTGTATTTTCAGAATAAATGTTCAACCTTATGGCTCTCTCAACACGATTTTCTCTTTTTTACATATAAGAAAGAGGGCTTATCTTTGTAAAAAAAAAATGTTTCTGGAAACATCTAGGTGTCAAGCCCAAGTAACTAGAATGCCAAGAACATTAGTTATGGGTTATCCAGGTTTGGTAGAGCCTTAACAAGACTTGGAAAAAATGATGCCATTATTTTAGTTGTAAGCAAGAATCCTATTCATATTTTTAATTATGTTGTCTATGCAGGCACTTTAGGCTTTTAAGGATATTCTTCCTGTGCTATTCTTATGCAGGAAAACCACACTTTACCTTTGATAGATATGTTCATGAAAATTGGTAAACAATATTGTGTTCAAATGCAGTAAAAGAGCTATCTAAAGAAATCCTCTAGCACATCTTTTCAGAAACCCAAGGGGCATTTTTAAATGGATCCTTTTAGAGGTAGGCATTTTTGTGAACCAGGCCTTGTCAGATTGGAGTGGGATGAACTTTATAATAGACCAACTCCTTCCTTTAGACAGAAATTTGCACTTTAATCAGAGTCACCTCCAAATTTACTTCGGTGGATCAAGCTGTGATTAGCAGTGATAGGTCCTGAAGATTAGGGCTTTAGGTCCTCTTCATCCAAGTGTAATTCCACTGAACTGTTGGAGGATAAGAAAGAAAGAGGCCCCCAGAATGTTTTAAGATGAACTGAACTGGGACAGATAGAATCTGGAGCACAGATGAGCCTCAGTTTAGACGTGGACAATAGACAACTGTAGCACACAAACAGTTTGAAGCAAATCACTGGAATGACTCTTGGGCCAAAGGTTCAAGTTCATCCCACAACATAAGGAACTGAGTGGCAAGTAGGGACAGATTCTGCAAACATCAGTTATACCTGTAAAGAGAACTGAAAGTTTTTTCATTTGTGCAATCTCTAAATGTCACTTTTAATATGTACTTGAGTGAAGCTTGTTATAATCTCCAACAGCTTTATTGCTAAATTTTATGAGCACAATTATGTTTCATTTGTCTGTGTTGTCACCTCTGTACCAACTCCTTTATTTTCTCCAGTTTCCCTTCTCTTTTCCTACTTTTCCTTAGCATATCTTCTGTCACCACTCTCTTTTAGATATGATTTTTCTTCCTTGTCATAAAACATAAAATACTTCGAGAGAAGTACCCACATCTTATTCATACACTTACATGCAGACTTTGAGTGATACCCTGCTCTAGGCATTCATTTTGGTTTTTCTGTTTTTAAACAATAACAACGAGTTTGCCAGATCTTAAAATTAATAAAGGACTTTCACATTCACTCGTCTATTCACTTTTCACAACTATCCCAAGAGAAAGTGCTATGAATTTTGTTTCTCAGCAAACTGATGCTCACAGGGGTGGGCAAACTTTTTGACTCAAGGG
>NW_006288258.1:3293452-3299381 GCF_000327345.1 Myotis davidii
AGGTCATGCAACTTTGAGTGGTAGACTATGAACCCATATGTCAATTGAATCTTTGCTTAGGGAATCATAGAGGCTCATCTCTCAAGTAGATTTAACAAATCCCATAGTTTGGGACAGTTAGAAGTAGAGGTGGAGAACAGGTGACTTAAGGAAGAAGAACAAGAATCTGCAGCCCAACAGTGGAAGCTGCATCTAGGACACCTACCAGCTCTCTGGGAAAATGCTTGTTGATGTCAAGTTTTATAGAACCCAGCTTCCAACCATCTCCCAGCTCTTATCAGAATCTTTTTTGAAGGAGTCCAAGATCACAAAGAGGAGAGTGGATATCTTGTGTCCATTTAGACGTGTGCAGGACAAAGATGGTTGGGCCTGGCTTGTGGCATTTGGCTACATTAGGGCCCCTGCTTTAATTAATCATGAGGCTTATGTCTGCCTGTACAAACACATGTACATAGATTTATCAATAAATTTAGTGGAAATAAAAGTTAGAGATGATGGTTAGTTTTAGTTAAAGTTATCTAATAATTATTTCACATGCACCTAATCCTCTTCTTACAAATAATTTATTTTAAAATGGCCGAAACCGGTTTGGCTCAGTGGATAGAGCATTGGCCTGCGGACTGAAAGGTCCCAGGTTCGATTCCGGTCAAGGGCATGTACCTGGGTTGCGGGCACATCCCCAGTAGGAGATGTGCAGGAGGCAGCTGATCGATGTTTCTCTCTCATCGATGTTTCTAACTCTCTATCTCTCTCCCTTCCTCTCTGTAAAAAATCAATAAAACATATAAAAAATAAAAATAAAATGTATTATAGTTACAATGGATTAATTCAGGGAAAATGTTGGTCAAATCATGAATTAATTAATCTTCAATGCAAAATAGCAGAGAATGGGTGGTGTCTGTTTAATTATGAAATAAATTCTTAAGAAATTATCTCCTTAAACTCCATCACCATGTAACTATTGATTTGGGCCTCAGTTGAGTTGGTTATCCAGTATTAGGCCAGAAGTAAATAGCATATGCATGCCCATTAGTCAATACTTGCAACTTTGACTTGTGTTAAGGGTGTGTTGAGGGATGGTAGGCGGTTCAAGTGACCACATTGCCAAGTGTGAAATCTCTTTAGTTCTAATTCTAGTGCTGCTCTGGAACATGGTTTCAGTTCAGGCAAAACAGAGAACTTCATGATTAGGCACCTCCTCTGGGAAGCATCATTATTATGGCTGCTATTTAGCTCAGCATCCATTGCCAACCATGGCATTCCAGGCAGAAGGGTAACATTTTCATCTCTTTTAACAAAGGCTGTAGTGAGAGTGTCAGTGATTGTGTGAAATCACAAAGTACCCTTCAAGGGTGAAGGATTCTGAAAATGAGCAAGTAGGTAATAAAAACATCAAGACAAAATTAATAACTTTTCCTTGAAGCATGCACAACTATAGCAGCCTACATAGAGAAATTCTATTTGGATGAAAGATTCCAGGCTTTTAATGTAATTTTCCCCCTGACTTCTAAAAAGGAAAATCTATCTTGATCTTCTAGTGTTTAGAAGTGGATAAGCATGTAAGACATATCATTGTTTAACTTGAACAAAAGAACTGTATTATGTTTATATTATTTATTATTATTTTTTCTTTCTTTATCCTTTTTGGTGTACAGGATGTTACTCCAACCAACTAAGCCACCCGGCCAGGGTAGGAACTATGTTGTGTTTGCCATAGGACTAGATTAGATAGACTCACAGATTTTCAGGAACTCATGAAAAAGATAATGAAATACCTTTATACACCCTTCTGTATGCAAAGCAACTGGAACCCTCATCTGTTATTACTCTGGGGGAAATAAAATGGTATACCACTTTGTAAAACTGGTTTTTAATCAAAAGATATCCTACAGTTAATCCATTCTACTTTTAGATACTCACCCATAAGAAGACTTTTATTAGCATTTCCACAGTGGTTTTGCTCATAATAGTACCTAGATGGAAACAACCAAAATGTCCATCGGCAGAATAATGGGCAAACCAACTGTGGCATATATACTACTTAGCAATAAACATTAATGAGCTACAAATAAATTCAAAGATTATTTGAGCATAAGAATTTGACACAAAAATATATGTATGATTCTATGTATGTAATATTTACAAATACTTCAAACTCATCCATGGTGATGGAAGTCAGAATAGTGGTTACTTACAGAGGTGGGGTGTTGATTGTGGTGGAACTGAAGAAATATGTTGGAGTTGTGAAAGTATTCTCCATCTTGAAGTATAATGTATATACAATTTTATCAAGCTGTACACTTAAGGTTTTTTATTCTGCATGTAAATTATACTTCAAGGAGTACTATCAGCATAAATTTACAATAAGATATTGTAAAGAAATGAGATTATAAGGGATGGAGTACTATCAGCATAATTTTAGAAAGTCCTCATAAGATATTGTAAAGAAATGAGATTATAAGGGAAATTTGTGCTGGCTCCTCAATGAGTAGAAGTGGTGAGGAGATGGTTTAATTACATTATGGCTTTTGTGTTTTGGTTGAGGAAGGGAGGCGCTTGTGTATCATTGCTAGAAGGGGTGGGAGGATAGAAATAAAGTTAGTTGATGGTGGCCTATGGGTTCACATGTCTAGCTCACCATGAACATGCACACAGGTTTGTTTCAATACCTTGAGGGCCATATAATTTCAATACATGAGAAGACAGCACCTTTAGCAAGACACTGACTTCTACAAGTAGTATAAATAATGGTGGACACAGAGATGCTCATAGACATGGTGGATAACTAATAATAGCCTGGGAAAATTAAACTATGTCCAGTGGATTAGGTTTTTCCCCAGAATGCATTTGTGACCCTTGCTGGGAATTCTCTCCTAATACATCTTTTGGAGCCAGGATATTATTTTAGAGGAGGCTAAAATGCAGTGTTAAAAAGTGAGAGATGAGTCAGAGACATTTGGTATAGAAATTACTGTGAGTTTAGCTGACCTTGATTCCAGGGGCTTTGGGTTATGGAAGGAGATGGTATGTATGTGTATCTGTATTAATGTGTATGCTCTTGGGCCCCAAGGCTAAAGCATAATGAGTTTGACTAGGTTTGCTCAGCAGTTTTATTGCTATAACCTGTAAGCAGTTAGAAACGAACTTTCTGTTTCCTGACTTTCAAATAGTACAAGTGGACTTGCCAGGAATTTTGTAAAATCCTATAGCAAGTCCAGCAGTAGCTGCCAAGAGATTGAATTTCCATGGCAGCAAACATATGCTCAGTAGGAGTCAACCCCCAAGTAGAGGAAGCCATTTCTTTTGGAAAGGCTTCCTGGTAGTCTCTGAGCCACCTAGAATGCTAAGACTGCAAGGTTCCCACCCACAGAGTAGCCTAATAGTACCTTGCCAAGGTAAAAGCAGAAGCCTTAAAAAAGTCCATTTCCTCCTTCACAGGAATGGTTCACGAATAAGAGGTGACATGCTCAATTAACATACCTAAAGCAAAAGCACAGAGAATTGGCCTGGATGTAGATTTTCTGTTTAAACACTAATTAGTTCAAACTAATCCAATACTTGAAATCTTAGCGTGGTGTTAGTCTGTAGGCATGAGTGGCAATTTTCTAGGGTGTCAGATTAAATCTTTAAAATAGCTTGTAGTATAATAAAAGATATAGGGACCACAAGGGATATAGGGAAGCAAAGTATTATTTATTTTAATTTTACATTTGGAAAACATTGCTGATCTACAAAACTTATTGTTATAGTATACACTGTTTTCTCAGCATAAAAGTAAATTTCATCAAAATTATTGAAAACTCAAGAGAGAATCGTGTGATGTAGTGGAAAGAGCATGGACACTGGCGCTAAACAAACCTGGGTTTGAATTTGTCCATACCACTTACTAATGACTATTAATCAGCATAGGTTAGGGTAAAATGTACAGCTACCAGATCTCCTCAGTCGTTTATGACAGCTAAGGCTTATTGCTCAACCACATTACATGTTTTATTGGGTTGGCCATGCCTCTGCTCCATGTTTTCTTTATTTCAGAACCCAAATGAAGAAACAGCCCATATTTTGTTGTTGTTGAGGAGATGGTTGGCCTCAGGGGAGAGGGAAACAAGAGGGCCTGTGGTGGACAAAGTGATATTTCTGCCCATTGGCCTAAGCACGGCACATGGCCAACCTGAGTCAATGGAGTAGCATTGTATAACCTTCATGTAGGGAAGAGCTCATTGGAAATAGCAGAGAATAGTCTGAATATAATCTATTTCAGTGATCTTAGTGAAGTTACTTCTCTAAATTTCAACCTCCTGAAACTGTAAAACAAGGCTAATAATCCCTGCCTCAAACAGTAGTTCCCAGTAAACAGGTATAAATGATCTGACATTCAATAGCTCTGAACAAAATCTAGCTCTTTTTCTCCCTTTGTAATGTCTTTGGATGAGTACTGATTTGCATTACTATGAATTTCAGGGAATTTAGAAATTAAAGTGTTTAATCTTCATAAGGCATAATTTTTAATAACTATCTTACTATGTACCCTGGAAGTCATTAATCTGAAAGAAATATAGACATTATCATTTTTCTTTAAAATTTTACTAACCTATGGAGGAAACTAATGTTAACAATTTGAATGCAAAGTATAATAGTGTTTTCATTAAGCTTCGGATATGGGAGAGAGAATAGTATTATTAGTCTCATTTTAGAGTTAAATTAGTTCAATAAAAGTTTTTTTAATTTATCAATTCATTGGCAAAGTTTTAAGACTTTTTTATTCTAATTATTAAGCAGTAGTGCAAGTACATTATAGGAAACTGAAAATACAGAAAAGGATTTAGGAGAAAAATAATCATGCGTAATTTTACTTTAAGAGTATCCATGCTTAACATTTCATTATAGTTTCATAGTCTTTTATTCCTTGTGTGGGGGTGTGTGTTTATATTATTGTACAATTGGAATCATAACGCACAGGTTTGTTTTTTTTATCCTTGGCTTCATAATAGTATGTTTTACTTTCATGTCCATTAAAACATCATTTCTTTAGAATGCTTAATATCCTCTATCATATATTGTATCATATATATGAAGCTTCTATCATTGGGTAGTCCATGAATTACTCAGCCGTATTCTCTCTCTCTCTCTCTCTTTTTATATATTTTTATTGATTTCAGAGAGGAAGGGAGAGGTAGAGAAAGATAGAAAAAACATCATGATGAGAGAGAATCATTGATCAGCTGCCTCCTGCATGCCACCTTCTGGGGATAGAGTCTGCAACCCGAGCATATGCCCTTGACCAGAATCGAGCTCAGGACTCTTCAGTCCGCAGGCCAATGCTTTATCCACGGAGTCAAACCAGCTAGTGCAGCTGTATTCTCTTGATTATTATTTATGTTGTTCCATTGTTTATTGTTGCTGTGTGTTTTTTTGGTTTTGTTTTTTGTTTTGCCATCAATACAATGCTGGATTGAATTGCATATATATTATTGTTTGCATTTGGGATTACTTATTAAGATTAGGGTTCTAAAAGAATAATTAGATCAAATAATGTTTCTTTAAAAAAGTACTTGATATATGTTAATACTTTGTTTTCCAGAAGGTTTTGACAAACATTTTAACAAACATTTTTAACTTTCTACCATATGAAAAATACTGGTGGCATTGGGTTGGTGCCGGTAAGGATGAGTAGTATGGTTGGAAGATGGGATGTAGATGTGAACAGGACCTTAATGAACATATTTCCTCGGGAGAAAAATAAGATGATAAACAAATAAGGGGGCATTGTGGAAAGAATTGAGTGTGGGCTAAATTTAAGAGCAGCCAAGGTCAAGTTACTAAATGGGAAAAGTAGCATTTAAAAATCCTAGCCCAAAAGAATTATGCATGGTTTGTGTTCCAGTTGGTTTGGAGTGCAGGGAACAGACTAGTCAGCAGGATTGGGCAT
>NW_006288258.1:3299486-3299877 GCF_000327345.1 Myotis davidii
GACCTCCTGCAAATTAGCTCACTGTTTTCTGCAAACCCCACCTCTGACCTTCATCATCCATTTGGGGATTCTAGCAGGCTGTTACATTCTCAAAACTGGGATTTCTCTTGATGTTCTCTTCCCCTTTCCCTCTAGCAAGTGTTTTGGATGTGCATCCCCATGTTCAATGGAAGGCTCAGCATATATTAGTTAATTTTAAACAACCATGAAGCATCATCCTGCACCAGCACTGTTCTATCTCCGGTAGGCAGAGCTGTGAACAAGAAAGGCATGGGTGCTCTTCGCGAGATGTGTACATTTTAGTGAGGGGAGACACACAGGTAGGCAGAGCTGTGAAGAAAGGCATGGTTGCTCTTCACGAGATGTGTACATTTTAGTGAGGGGAGACACA
>NW_006288258.1:3300177-3318870 GCF_000327345.1 Myotis davidii
GACTGAAGGGTCCCAGGTTCGATTCTGGTTAAGGGCATGCACCTTGGTTGCGGGCACACCCCCAGTAGGGAGGTGTGCAGGAGGCAGCTGATTGATGTTTCTCTCTCATCAATGCTTCTAACTCTCTATCCTTTCCCTTCCTCTCTGTAAAAAAAAAATAATAATAAAAAAAATAAAACCAATAACAATTATAGTGATAATAGAAATGATAAAAAAATCAAGTTGTTAAGAGAGTAGTTAAAAGTTCTCATCACAAGAAAAAAATTTTGTAACTGTGTATGGTGATGGCTGTCAAAACTAGATTTATTGGAATGGTCATTTTACAATATATTCTAATATTGAATCATTGTGTTGTACAGCTGAAACTAGTATCATTTTATTTGTTAATTATACCTCAATAAAATAATTGAGAGATGGAGCTGGCTGCCCTCCCTTAGGCCCTAATACTCTGCACTTGCAATTATCTTAGCTTCTTTCACACACTTAGGATTTCTTATACATCCATCTTCTTCACTCATGTGGGAATTCCTGGAGATAGGGTCTGAGTCTGATTTGCCTCTGTTCTCAGAATTAGAATTAGCTCAGCACTAAGCACAGAGGAGCTGCTCTATGAACACGGAAAGGGGTGCACATCCACTGTGGGTCCTGAGAGGTGATGCATTTGGGAAGAAGGAGCCTTGGGGTGCTTCTGAGACCTCCAGTGATTTGGAGGGCTGAGGCAACTTCATAGTCGCAGGAAAACAACTCAAAACCCTTGTGTCAGTCTTGATTTATACGGAAGATACTAAAAATCTCCCTAGTATCCAGTGCTCTTTCTAGACATAGAGGCTAACTAAATATTTGTTAAATTAATGAATGAACAATTTAATGACTTGAAATATTATTTCTTTCTATTTTAAAATAGCCTTGTCAAGGAGAGCATCCCACTAAAGAATGAAACATCACCTTATTCTTCGTGCACAGGAAGAATCTAGTCAGAAATTATTCCACATTTGCAGGTTATTCTTATTGTGCCTGACATGATCAGTTACTTTTAACCAACCAAGGGTTACTTAAACTCTTTTCAGGGCACTTCACATATTGATCCTAAATGTATTGCGTATGTGTGTGTTGTTTATTTCCCTACGTTCGTGGAAAGGAAATATGGTACTTACATCTCACTTAGGCTTTTGCAGAACTCCCTCCTACAATCCCAGAAACATGCACCATGCTGAAGTTAACTGTTTCCTGGCAGACTCAGAGCACATGTCCACACAGACAAGAAGGAAGTCAGAATGACAAAACTACTTAATGTAGACATGTCTGCATGGAGGCGTCACTTCCTCTGGACTCGGACCTGTGGTGTGGCTAATCTGATCACATTCGATTGGATAGGCTTTCAAAAATGAAAATAGTGGCCAAACTAATCAAAGAAAGGTATTTTGAGAAAGGTGAAGACCAAAACTGATAATTTATTCATAAACTTAAGAACTTGATCAAACGTAATGTAGTGATCTATTAAACATTTATCGCAACAGGGAGCAGATGTATTAGATATGACTGATACTGCATTATTTACCATCATCACATTTTCAAAACTTCTGGAGATATATTGAAAAAACAAATCCATGACTGAAGATATGTGAAGGATGCTTTTATTCTTATTGTGACTTGGAATGTTATGTGAAGACTGCAGAGTTATGACTAGTTCTCTGAAACTGGCAGAATAAAGAGGATGCATCATGTATATATTATGAAAACCATAATCCTTGTCATATGAAATATATCTCTTCTGCACAAAACACTCAAATATGTTAAAATGCAGTGTTTCTTTTTTCCTCTTATATTTTAGTGTCAAGAAATATAGACTACGGTTGTTGTTTGAATACACATGTCCAAGCCGAGATCTCTCTTGGCATGTAGATATAAAAATTTTTATTAGTATTAAATAACAGTGGCCAGAAGAAAACTGCCACATTCATGACTGGAGCGTAGGAGGAAGTGACAACAAAGGGAATTCTAAAACTACACATTCAAGAGCCCAATTCAATTCATAGGGTGGGCCCAGGAATCTGTAATTTTCTGAGCTCTCCAGATAATGCTGAAGCATAGCCAAATTTGGGATTCACTGGCAAGAACCCAGTTCTCTCTGCTTGGAATTAATTTTAACATTTTTCAAAATGCCCTACTGTCCTAGGTATGGATGCTAAACAGTGTCTCTAGCCTGTGGCAAGAAAGAAGAGGGCAGGTATTTCCCTCTTCTTTCCCTCATATAATAAGTGCATACATTTATAGTAGGTGGACATTAGCTAGCTGCAACACTTATTTAGCCCCGTTGGAATTGTCAGCTGGCAGAGCTGTTAGAAAACATGGAGACTATTTTAGTGTCATTCATCACTACAGGTGAGGACACATTTATATAGCTATTATGTTACTTGGCAAGGTCACACAGGTAGTTCTGGAAAGATTTGGGCCCCGAGCTCAGGTCTCCAGAGAGCGCATCCAAGTGTTTTTCTCATTAAAAAAAAATCTTTTTACAATCAGACATCAGCCTCATTTCCAGCCTCATTTCCTATCTCTTCACTTTAGACATGCTCTTAACTGTTCCTCAGAACCTGGGGCGTTTCCTAAGACAGTAGGTATCAACTGTAATGCCCCATAATGTGACCTTCTTCCTTCTTTTGGTAAAAAGCTCTTGACTTGTCATCACGAAACCGCTTACCTTTCACTCTCATCTGGTGTGGGTGGGTTCATTCTAGTCCTTGGCCGGAAGGATGGGCTATAACCAAACCAGGATGACTGACGTTTAACCCTGGCCAGTGAGAGGGAGTCAGGGCACTTGATGGAACCGCTGTGGTCCTCCTGGGCAGAGGTGTACTACTGGCTGCTGGAGGCCAGATCTGGCAACCACTGGGGAGGCCCTGCCTAAGCCGGTGCCAACACAGACCAAAAAAATCACATGGAGAAGTGAGACTGCTTTCTGGCATGACAGCTAGAGTTACCTGGGTTCAGTCATGCCATTTCAACTTCTGTTTCTGGATTTTTAAGTTAGACAGTCAATAATTTGACTTTTGGCTTAAGTCAGTTTGATTGGTGTTTTGTTGACTTGCAGATGACAGAAATACTACTGGTTCTGTCATGTTACAGCTACTCTACCATCTCACTATATTATCCCTTCTCTATTTTCCTCCTGAAAAGCATGAAAGAGTTACCTGCAGTTATAATGTTTATCATGTATGCAAACCAACTGCCTAGTTATCAGTACCCCTGCCCTGATGTCCTTTAGATTACACATGTGGAAAAATGTTTTTCATTACTTAAACCACTGGTCTAGGCCCCTGAAATGTCATTGCACAACAAAGATTCTTGCTTTTGTGTAGTTTAACTTTTTGTGCAGGAAGAGATAATTAAAACAATAACAACAACCATCCACAATATGAAAAAATAAACATAGAAATTATTCTGTGGATTAGAAGGTGATAAGTGTTAAAAAACACCAACAACAAAGAAATCAGAGTAGGGATACCAGCAATGCTAGGGGTGGGAGGGTTCAATTGAAAATGAAACTCATTAGAAAGTAACAACTGAGCAAAGATTCAGTGGTGTGGGAGTTAAGCAGGTAGCCATCTAGGAAAAGAGTTTTAGACTTTCAGAAAAACCAGTGCCAAGGGCAAGGGGGAGTGTGTATTCCAGGAATAGCAAGGCGGCCATTGTTGCTGTCACAGAGCTAACAATGGACAGAGAAAGTCAGAAAGATCACAGAAGATAGATCACATTCCATTTGTAGCCATCTGTGAGCATGTCTTTTACTTAGTGAAATGAAGAGTAAGTGAAGTTCTGTTCTATTCTATTCTATTCTATTCTATTCTACTCTCCTATTCTAATAGAGGAGTGACATGATCTGATTTCCTATTCTAATAGAGGAGTGACATGATCTGATTTGCATTTTTTAAAAAAATGCCTGTGGGTACAGTGTTGAAAATAGGCCAGTTGTAAAGTTGGAAGCAGGGATACCAGTTAGGAGGCAGTGACAGATAATGTCCTCTGGTGTTCAGCTCCATTCCCAGTCTTGTAAACTCTCCTATGACCATGAATCTGGAAGCTTGCCAACTACCATTTCTAAACTCCCCTGACTGCTGATTTCCACATAGGATTTGCCAATGGAAAGCATGTTGGGAGAATGAGAGTAGGAGGAAGGGAGAAACCTTTTTTTTTTTTTTCTGATTCTGGTGGCACCTCCAGTCATGGTGACAGTAGGAACATAGATAACTGAGCATCTGGAGGTTAGAAAACTCATGAACTGACATGGAGATGAATGCAAATGGAGGATGTTCGGGGCAGAAGCCCGTGGGTGAGTAGGGCAGAGATCAGGAGTTCACTTTGAGGTATGTCAAGTTTGAGATGCCAATTAGCTATCCAGGTGGGGATGTCAGTAAGTGACTGGATAGTCGGAAATTTAGGGATGAGGTCTAGGCTGCAGATGAGAGTTTGGAAGTTAGTGATATCATTTAAAGTCACGAAACTGGGTAAGCTCACCTTAGCTGGTTTTTCTCAGTGGATAGAGCATTGGCCTGTGGACTGAAGGGTCCTGGGTTTGATTCTGGACAGGGGCACATGCCCGAATTGCAGGCTCGATCCCCAGTAGAGGGTGTACAGAAGGCAGCTAATCAATGATTCTCTCTCATCATTGATGTATTTATCTCTCTCTCCCTCTCCCTTCCTCTCTGAAATCAATAAAAATATTTAAAAAATAAACAAACAAAAAATTGGGTGAGCTCATTAAAGAACAGAGAAAAAGAATACTACCACTTGAATCCTCGGGCTCTCTGACATTCCATGATCAGGGAGAGAAGAGAAACCCACAAAAAAAGACGGAAAGAGTGACCAAGAATGAAAGATGAAGACCTCAGCAAAGACCCGTGTGATCAACTTTGTCAAGTTGGCTGATAAGGATGGAGTGGAAACTGTGAGGACCAAGAATGGACAGCTGGATTTTGCAATGTGGAGGGGATTGGTGACTCTAACAAAAGTAGTTTGTTTTTTTACAGGGTGGGACTGAAAATCTTGGCGTTGGCTTATTCATCAATTCATTAAAAAATATTTATTGAGCATCCAGTTTGTGTCAGTCACTGGTGATTTGAGGTGAACACGAGACATTGATGCTGACCTGTTGATGTTAGAGTATTCTACTGTAATAATAGGCGATAATTTCATGTAGGGATGAACTTCAAACAGACCTTTATTATATGTGTACATGTGCATATGCATACAAACACATGAAGAACTGAAGAAAGAGAAAGAAAGAAAGAAAGAAAGAAAGAAAGAAAGAAAGAAAGAAAGAGAGAAAGAAAGAAAGAAAGAAAGAGAGAAAGAAAGAAAGAAAGAAAGAGAGAAAGAAAGAAAGAAAGAAAGAGAGAAAGAAAGAAAGAAAGAAAGAGAGAAAGAAAGAAAAGAAAGAAAGAGAGAAAGAAAGAAAGAAAAGAAAAGAAAAGAAAAGAAAAGAAAAGAAAAGTTTACTGGGCGGGCCATCGGACACAATGCCTTTATGAGCTAGGATTTGTTAAATGCTATTAATCTTAGGAGTAGAAGCATCTGGCATCTTTAAAAAGAGATGATCAATTTTCTGTTTGTATTTGGGGAAGTAATTAACTAGGTGCCATAATTTGATTTTAATCTGATTTTACCTCTGTGGTGCTTAGATAGTTTAATTGCTGGTTTGATCAGGCACCTAGAATATGAATTGTTGTTAAAATAACACGTTTTATTTTTGTAGGCAGGGTTGTTTTCATGGGTTCTCTCTTCTGAATGCAAGTGGTTATTCATGACTCTCAGGGACTAGAACTTGCAAAACAGTATTTTGTTCATCTATAAATTGTTTGGTAGAAATCAAGTAAAGCAATATCTGAAACCCTAATATTTCCTCAGATAAGTTTGGGCATATATGCTTTATTATAATATGGCTCCTAAATATTAGCCTCCTATAATTCCCCTATAGTAGCAAAGTAATCACTAGGAGATAATAAAAATGTTAGTAACTTGGAAGTTATTTCTTTATAAATAAGAGATCTTTGCCCCTATGGTTGGCTCAGTGGTTGAGCATCAACCTATGAACCAGGAGGTTACGGTTCAATTCCTAGTCAGGGCACATGCCCGAGATTTGGGGCTCAATTCCCAATAAGGGGTGTGCAGGAGGCAGATGATCAGTGATTCTCTTTCATAATTGATATTTCTATCTCCCTCTCCCTTTGTCTCTGAAATAAAAGTACACTTTCTTTTTAAAAAAAGAGAAAAAATAAGTAAGAGACTTCTTGTAAAATACAGATAAGCTTTTGCAAATATAAAGCACATCAATATTTTGAGTTTTCTATTGAATTCTATAAAGGCATTATAAATAATCTATAAATAAATGATCTTAGACCATAATAATGTCACAATGTGATAAACCATGTATATTTTGTTAATTCATACAATGATGTTTTCCTTGAAAGAACTTCCCTTCACAAGCACTGGTATGCTCCATTTTAAACTCGACCCTCTAGGAGTATAATTAATGAGTAGCTGACTATGACGTACTCCCACATTCAGAAATCTGAATTGTAAGTGATTTATACCTCATACATGGGCATTTCAAGAAAGAAATTCTCTCACTGGGAATTTTTATCAGGAAATGGATGAATAAATGAGAAACTATGTCACTGTTCTAAAAGAAAAACAGTTAAAGACTTTGAAAACTGCATATAATCAAATTCTTATTCTATATCCTAACATATCTAAAATAAAATAAAATATAAGTTCCAAGTGGTAATAGCACAAAAATTCCATGATAAAAGCAGGAAGCCCCAATGAACTTCATCGTCTGGCATTTGGCTTAGAGGACCTGAACTAACCAGTTAGGGCCTCACTTGTTCAAGGTGTTTGCCATGTTTTCTTAGATTAATGGAGCCCATGGAATTAGTGGCTAGAATGAAAACTTCATTTTTGAAAAAAATTCAACTTTATTTTAGTTCTATTGACTTTTCTGTTAGGATTTGTTTTGTTTGTTTATTTATTTTAATTTTTAAAATATTTATAATTATTTTTAATCCTCACCTGAGGATTTTTTTCCCATTGATTTTTCAGACAGAGTGGAAGGGTAGAAGGGGGGGTGGTAGAGAGAAAAAACATCCATGTGAGAGAGACACATCTATTGGTTGCCTCCTGTGCTAGTCCCAACCAGGGCAGGGCTGCAACCAAGGTATTGACTGGGAACTGAGCCCTCAACCTTTCAGTTCATGAGCTGATACTCTAACCATTGAGCAAAACAAGCCAAGGCATTTTTTTTTCTTTCCTCTCCTCTTATGAAGATGAAAAGTTGTTTCCAGGAGTCTTAAGCATAACTTGAGTTCATTTCTACTCTTACCTGAAATTCCAATCTAGATAGTTTATTAGCTAATAAGACATTATTCCATTTGTCAAAAGTGGATCTGTGAGGAAGAATCACAGAAATATCCTCTCCTTTTACCTTTCATGAACATGATTATTAATTCACTAGAGGCCCAGTGCATGAATTTGTGCTGATCAGGGCTGGCCAGCCAGGAGGAGGGACTGTGAGAGATTGGCCAGTTGTGGAAGGTTGGCTGTGGGAGCACACTGACCACCAGGGGGCAGTTCCTGCATTGAGCATCTGCTCCTGGTGGTCAGTATGGTGTCATAGCAACCAGTCAATGGGTTGTTTGGATGTTTGGTCGCTTAGGCTTTTATATATAGACTAGTGGCCCGGTGCATGAAATTTGTGCACCGGGGTGGGTGGGGGGTCCCTCAGCCCAGCCTGCACCCTCTCCAATCAGGGACCCCTTGGGGGATGTCCGACTGCCGGGTTAGGCCCGATCCCACAGCTTCCTTTGAGCTAGACCTGAGTTATTTGACTGAGTCCAGACTGAAAAACATGAGCAAAAGTGGTGTGCACATTCCATGTCAATTCTTTTTAAAAAGGAAACCGACTGCCTCCATTCCCTCTTTCCCCCTCTTCAATAATTGGCTCAGCTGCCACCTTAGTCTCTAAGCTGGAAGCCATGGGTTGAGCATGTCAGAGCCACCCTGTCAGACCTTCATTGCTCCTTTTGAGCTATGATATGAATGAAAAATAAAATTCCATGTTGGCAATCGTCTGTGTTTTGAGTTTTTTAAAATAGTAGTTCAACCTTTCCCCCAAGTAATGTAATAAAGGTCATGCCAAGAGAGTTGTAAGGGCAGTTTCATTAGAAAGGCTGACTTTATGGAACTTAATCTTTCATGTAATTGAGTTTAATTTCATGTTTACCATGAAATAACATGGTATAGAGGGCTATCATACCAATCAGTGCTGAACTGCCAAAACAGACAGATTCCAGTCATTATTGTTCTTATTAGTTGAGACAGAACAAAAGTAGGGCAGGATTAAAGACATCGACACATCTAAACAAACAAACATGGGTGGAAACTAAGAAGTGTAGGTAGAATTATGCTTGAATTAACTCACTGCTAGTTATGCAGCCTAGCAGTTAGTGCCCACTGAGAGGAAAGCACACATAAAAAGAAATTTTGGCAAAGTGTCACCTGGGAAATTTTTCTCATTATTTATCATGTTCTACTTATGCTATGTCTTTCCTATAAGATTTAGGTTCTTTAAAAAATAGCAAATTATCTTACTGACACCCTGGTGCATCACAAGTTCTGCCTTCCAGCTATCTCATTATGGTCTTTTATCTAAGGGTTTCTCAGTGCTTAAGATAAACCACCTTTGGATTTCCTGTCATTGCCCCAAACTGGACACATTAAAACCTGAGCGTTCTTTCTTCTCATAGAGATTGCTTCCTTTGTCTGTTGTCTCTGAGATTTCTTTGATTTTTCTTTCTCCTTCATCTGTCTAGCCAATATCAACATGTTATTCTTTTTTTTCTTTAACTGTTTTTTGGATTCACCCATTGCTCTCCATCCTTGCAATCACCTACTTAGTACAAGATCAGAACACATCACACCCTGGACACAACCCACAGTCTTCTATTTAGTTCAACTGACTTGGTCATAACCAAATTCTACTTGTTCTCCCATGTCAAGTTCAGAAAAATTGTTCTTAAAACTGCTTTTAGCATTTTATTTCCTTCCTCAAGAACCATTTGCGACAGCATGGATGGAATTGGAGAGCATTATGGCAAGTGAAATAAGCCAGTCAATGAAGGAAAAATACCACATGATCTCACTCATTCATGGATAATAAAGACCATTATAAACTTATGAACAAAAATAGATACAGAGGCAGAGCTGCCTTGAACAGACTGTCAAACTACAGCGGGAAGGCCGGAGAGGGAAGGGGGGAGGGCAGGAGGGAAGGGGTAAGAGATCAATCGAAGGACTTATATGCATGCATATAAGCATAACTGATGGACATAAGACACTGGGGGGTAGGGGAGGCCAGGGGATTGTCAAGGGCAGGGGAAAAAAGGAGACATATGTAATACCCTTTGTAAGACTTTAAGCAATAAAACAACTAAAAAAAAAAAGAACCCATACAGTTGGCCCTCATTTGCCTATTGCCTATAAGCCCTACTTGCCTTCTCACCAGTCCTTCATGAAATGACCCTAATGAAATGCTCTCTGATGTAGCTGCTAAGAGCACAGGTTTTGATGTCCTGCTGACCTGGCTTCACATTTTAGCTTCTCCACTTACTCATAGGCTCTGTGGAATGGCTGTCTTAAAGCCTGTAAAATGATGATAATGCTTCCCTTGATAAGGCTTTTCAGGGCATCTACAATGGGGGAACATCTGTAAGATGAGTAGACTAGCACACAACACACAGTGGGCCCTCAGTTCATGTTCTTCCTGTTATCTTCCAGCCAGCACTCCCGCCACTTCCACCCTCTATTAGATTTGTCACTCTCTGAGCAGCTTCATCCCTGTTCTTTCTTTGGCACATCTAGTGCCACTCACCATTAATTCCCAGTGAAAGCTCAACTTTCCTCACAACATCTTCACTGAATCCCTATTGTTTCTCTATTGCTTCATATGTTTACATGTATTTTCTTCAGCTACAGCTGACGTGCACTCTTTGAGAGTCAGAAATAATTCTTGTTCTTCTCAACTCTCTCCAGCATCTGGCTAATATTGGCCACCTATTATCTACTTAACATCTAGTGATGGAGGTGTTAAAATGCTAGATAGATCCACAAATATTATAAAGTAACAACTCTTGGAATTTACTATTTTAGGAAAAATGCTGAAACACATGCCTTAAAGGAGCCTTGATATTGTTATGGCCTCACTTTGCCTTTTCTTTACATTATTTTCCTGACATGACATGACTAAACTTGAGATTAATTCATATTGTGGTGAATCAGCTAATGGGAAGCCTATTAGGTGGATGGAACTGAGAGGGGAGGTTGAACCTGGGTGTTGAAGGGAGAAGGGGGAAAAAGAAAGAAGAAAAGATGAAATTGAATGAAAGAAATGAAGGGATGGTAAGACTAATGTATAACACTAATTCAGCATTATGCTGAATCCTTGATATCAACAGTCTCCTCAAATTCCAACTAAAAGCCTAAGGACTGGTATGATTGTAGTAACAAATTTTTAATGAAAGGGTGCATCTATATATATAACAGCCTAATATGCAAATTGTCCTCACGGGATTTCGACAGGAGACTGATCACTCACTATGATGTGCGCTGACCACTAGGGAGCGGCACAGAACGAATAAAGGCCCTGACCAGCAGCCAGCAGCCAGGGGAGGCCCTAGCCAGCACCTGGAAGGTCCCGATCAGCCCTGATTGTTGGCCAGGCCTAGGGACGTTACCCGTGCACAAATTTTGTGCACCAGGCCTCTATAAAAGCTTATGTTATGAATGAACATTTATTGAGCCACCATTGACCCAGACACTCAGTACTCCTAGAAGCCTTAGAGAATCTCTTTATCTTAGTCTAAGGCCTGAGTTCCTCTGGGATATCCAAAGCATTGCAGGTATGTGGGAGGGCTGGTCACTTCTGGGCACACTCATCTTGAGGGCGTAAGGTTTCAGATTAGACTGGGGATAGTTTATATGAGTCCCCAGACTTGGGAGACTCTGGGATTTACCTTTTATGACTGCCAAAAACAGCTCAGTTTTGCTACTATTTTATGTTTTCTAGATCAGTAGGTGACTTCAGAGCAAAAGTGGTTTTCAGTTTTGACCTTACTTCTCTGGAATCTCATCTTTCAGAATTTGGTCCAGTAATTCCTCAGGATCTTGTTATCTCTTTGATGTTTTTATGAAAAAACAATTATTGTTTTTATTATAAATATTTTGTTCAGCTGTTTTGCTTGTCCTCAATAGGGTGTGGATCTGAAGTATTTAGATTATAATTAGAAGAAAGCTATCATTGCATTTTATAGATGTAGGGGTTGAAGTTTAAAGAGGGATATGTATCGATCCAATAGAACCAGAATTTGAATCTGATTTGGTCTTACCCTACAGTCCTTGCTCATTCTGCTCTGTCATATAGACTAATGAGTGAGTTTGGTGAAATTTGGTTATAAGGTTAATGTATTGGGTAAAAATGATTGGAATCAATTTCTTTTTTTAAATATTTTTAAATTTTTATTTATTGATTGATTTTTGAAATATATATTTTATTTATTTTTCACAGAGAGGAAGGGAGAGGGATAGAGAGTTAGAAACAATGATGAGAGAGAAACATTTGGAATCAATTTCTGATTTGCCTTCTTACTTACCTACCTTTACTTCACTTTTAGCCCCGATTCACAACATTCTCTCCTCTAACAACATTAGTTACTAAAGAGATAAAAAAAAAAGAAGAAGAAGAAGATTAATAAAGCTGCTGGCTGTTGCTGACTCTATACATTGTACATCAAAGAAAACTGGATTTTTTTCTTTATCACGTACCCGGGTTGGTAAAATGATGGAATCTATCTCCAAGAATTCAGAGCACTTAGCCAATGTGATTTTATTACTCCTCACAACATAATCTTGATGTCTCTGTTTTATAACGAGTTTAGTTAATCAGTCGGAAGTAAATAACTTGACTCAAATCTTGATTTTAAAAAATATATTTTTTTGATCCCCTGTTATGTACATATCTGGGCTGCCTCTTCATATTGACAACTTTGTGGTTTATCTAGTGTGGCATTCAACAATAAGACTTTATGTGAACACTTTATAAAACACAAGGTAAAAGAGGAACAAGTGAATTACAAGCTGTGTTATATACTTGTTTGTACTGTGCCTTGAAACTGAAGGTTTGACACTTTTATATTGTTTCTCATGACTATATCAAGGAGAATACACACTTACAGATTGACAGAGTTCACTGGAGGCCAGTGAGTTTCACACTCGTAAAAGGGGTCAATGGAAATATTTTTCTCCAAGTTTAAAAAAATCACACATCCTCTTGTTTAAAGCTGGCTACGTGCCTAATACCTACACACCAGAAACCCTGCATGCCAGAGTCAAAACTTTATCACTGACCCTCCCTGACCTTTTGACAAGGAAAGGTCACATATCCAAAGCTTGAAGAAGCAGGAAGCTCAAACTGCCATTTAGTCACATTCTAGGAGTTGCCGAGTGGCTTTTTTGTTAGGAAAGTTAGAAGATCACAACGGGACAATGTGTTAACTTCATTATGCTTATGTAACAAGAAAAAAATAAAATGACTGCTGGGCTAGGGGAGGGTACCCCTAACACAGTCAATTTGAGTTAAATATAAGAAAAACAAGATAGAGTGAAACATATTAGCCAATCATTTTCTACAGCCAGAGTCCAAGAGAGTCACATGCTGTTCAGTATTTGTGGACCTGATGGACTAGGACAGAGCAAGGCCTCGTCGTGAGATCAGGTTTAAATAGCAGATTGTGCTCTAGCCGCTTTGATTCAGTGGGTAGAGCGTTGGCCCTCAGACTGAAGGGTCCTGGGTTTGATTCTGGCCAAGGGCACATACCTCGCTTGCAGGTTCCCCAGGCCCTGGTCAGGGTGCAACCAATCGATGTCTCTCTCACATTGAAGTTTCTCTCTTTCTCTCCCTCTCCCTTCCACTCTCTCTGAAAATCAATGGAAAAATATCCTTGGATGAGGATTAACAAACAAAAAATTTTAAAAAATAAAAAATGAAAGAAACCCTTTACTTTAAAAATAAAATAAAATAATAAAATAAGATAAAGAGCAGATTGCAGGGATTTGTGGTCGCACTGTCATTTTACCAGGCAGATATTCCTTTTGTTTCTGTTGTCAGGGCTGGGACACATTTCTGCTTCTCAGAGATGGTCGTGTTGCTAGAAGACATTTCAGAGTTCAGATAATTGCCACTCAAAGAAGCACCCCGAGAGAAAAGATGACTTCATATCGACACATAGCTTTGGGAATAAGCTGAGATCACTGCATGTTTGCATATTAGTGAGCGGGAGCAGGTGAACATTAACAAGTGGAAGCACAGAGGGCAGCTGGTGAGATCGCTAGGGGCTGTGCAGGCCCCAAACAATTTGCCATTAAGTACAAGCTAATGGAGCGATGCTTTAGATTCTGCCAGGCACAAATGATCCATAGGAAGCTGAGAGCTAGAAGTACTCATTTTCTTTCCTATTTATAAGATAATAGTTCAGCTGGCATTAGAATAGTAGTTAGTGATGGGGTCATTAAATAGAAGTATTGTTACTTTCAGCATAAAACAGTATATCAGGAAGAAGTTACTAAAATACTGAGTATTCTGATTTTAATGTAGTTCTCTGTCAGCATAACACCAGGAGCGCAGGTTAATGCTGGCTGTAGAGTTAAAGCAGCCTGGGTTCAGGTTGGTCTCTATGCCACACTAGTCCTGGGACTATGGCTAAGTTATTTCCTTGAACTTGATATTTCTGAGGTTCAGATTTCTCAGCTGTTAAATGGGGATGATATAGTATTCCCCTCATTGTTATTGTATAATCTTATGTAGACAATTTAGTACTTTAAGCAAAATCCTTGAAAATCTGTATTAAAAAATAATTTTTGCCCAGTGATTTCTAGTTTAAGTTGCAATTGTCCAGTATATTTAAAATGTCCTCTGACTTATACAAATCTTGATGTAGGCCCACTCCAGAAAACTACGTGCAATCATAGAAAATATTTATAGTGTTCCCATGGCCTGGATTTTTTCCTCCCTTTCATCCTCTCAAGAAGTCTTGGGTCAGAGACTACAGCGGGAAGGTAGGGGAGGGTTGGGGGGTAGTAAGAGATCAATCAAAGGACTTGAAGGACTTGTATGCATGCCTATAAGCATAACCAATGAGTCCTTACAGTGAGACTCCGTCACTGTGAGTGGCAGAGGTGGATTTGGGCACAGGAAATTCTTTAACCCCTTTCTGTTGGCTCCCTGCAAGCCAACGCAGGGAAGGGGTGACTCCAAGGGTGTGTGTGGTGTCAGGAGGAACAGATGAAACTATAAGGTAGACACAGGTAAACAGAGAATTTTAGTGGCATTTGTTGAAATTTAACCAATCGCCCAGTCACCGATGAACAAATGGTGTGGATAAATTATATGATAGAATTTAAAACTCACATAAGGACTTTAAAATAATTTGGTGTTTGAGGTGGGTGTAAAATGAAAATGTTAAAGTATTCTTCCCTGACATTAAGGTAATGTGAGGAAATTATAAAGTTGTGCATTTCTAAAATCAGCTGCCACCCCACCCCACCCTTCAGGACTACGCTTAGCTTAGCTTCATTGGGCTTTTATGAGACTCATCTTCAGGAAGTAAATGGTTTGATTAGAGAAAAAGAGATCCACGTTTTGCTTTCAATTATGCTTTTTAAAAGCTAAACTCTTCGGCTGAATTGTTATCAATTAGTGGCCTTTGTGCTTGTTAATTTTGTGGTTATTTTTTTTTCTTCTTCCTCCTCCTCCTCGTTTTTTATAACCATACCAAGAGTTAACATTATCCTGGTATTTATGATAAGTATATAATGAACTGTCTAAGGCTATATTAGGCAGCTGTTGCTTTTTTATTATATTTGTTTGATTTTAGATAAATAGGTAAGTTAACAAAAACGTTTTGTATTTTTAATGCTACACGATAGTAATTTGACATTATTGTTATTATTTTTTGTTATTCCTCAGCTGAGGATAGTCTTCCATTGATTTTTAGAGAGTGGAAGGGTGGGGGAGAGACCGAGAAAGACACACGTACCTATTGGTTGCCTCATGCATGCACCCCGACCAGGGCTGGGGACTGAATCTGCAACCAAGGTATGGGCCCTACACTCTCTCCACTGAGCCAAACTGGGTAGGGCTAATTTGACATTATAATCATTTTCTTAAGTCTAAAAAAAATTTTTTTAGATGGGGAAGAAAGTAAAAACTGACAAATAAGTCAGCCCTTTTGACTTGACATCTTGGGTTATATCTTAACAATATAAAAGCATTTGAACCATAACTTTATTGACTTATTTTTAAACAACTAGGAGTCTTGATTTTTTAATTTGTATTTAAAAAGGACAGGATTGATTGAAATGGCTGTGTATAAATTGTCTAAAGCATGGATTGGCAAACTACAGCCTATGGGCCAAATCTGGTATGTGGCTTGTTTATGTAGAGTCAAGAGTTAAAAATGGCTTTTGCTTTTAAGGTATTGTAAGAAAAACAAACAAGCAAAGGACAAATGTTACAGAAAAAGCCGAAAGTATTTATTATCTGGCTTTTAAGAGGGAACGTTTGTTGACCTCATTACACTATACATTTTCTTTTCAGTTCTGTTAATGTTCTCTATTCCTATTAATACTGCCCTCGTCCTTTCCGGGAACCATTGCTGTTTGCTTGTCCAGCCTCTTCATGGGGGATGGCTCGAGTTAACGAACATGGTATATCATCACTCATAGAAAAACCTGGGCTTTTCCTGGTTGCCTCATGGCTTATGACAGTAACATTTCAAATGCAGTCCTACTGTTTATGCGACCTGGAATTAACAGCCCCTGATCGTGAATAGAATCCTGTTCCCTGGCTGTTATTAACCCATAATGTTACTTGAGAATGAGACTTATTATTGGGCGGTAAAGGAAAGCAGGGAGGCTGATATTTGGAATACTGACTGGGCCTTAAAATATACAAACACATGTTGCAAAGAAATATTTTCTCATAGTGAGAAAGAGGATATGACAGAGGCTTAGGAATGAATCAGTGACAGAAAAGTGTTTTTGCTTTTAAAATAGAGATAAATAAGGGTAATCTGGTGGTGTGTTGGGAAATTGTAAACTGCTGCTTTCCTTGCATTGCTTTTTTTCTGAAGCAGAAATAGACATGGTAAAAGCACAATCCTTTTCCTGCAGGAAAACAGAAAACCTCTCTCTCTCTCTCTCTCTCTCTCTCACTCTCTCTCTCTCTCTCTCTCTCTCTCTCTCTCTCTCTCTCTCTTTCTCCTTGTGGTAATTTACCCTGCAGAACATAGGCTTCTGCTGACACTCTGGCCCCAGATATCTGATCTTTGTTTGTGCCATTTCATGCAGGAGAAAGGCAAACAGGCCACTACACAGCAAAAGCAGCAACTACAGAAAATATGATCTATTCTAGACTCTAGCAAGGCGATTTTGAAACAAATAATCATAACGAAAAGGTCAGATTAATATTGTAAACGGTTATCAGACCCCCTCAGGTCTCAGAAGAGTTTTCTCTTGAGGTTTTCTAATAATTTCCTTGTTTGTTTTCCAAAAATGGAATGTAATTTTATGTATGTATACTGTTACAGAATAAGTTTATTCAGTAATTATTCAGGAATAAGTTCAGTTCATTCCATTTACAGTTCTAACTGCTCAGTTATGTTCGCCTTTTGACACTGGCCCCAGTGGAGGTGAAGCAATGGGATTAGATGAACAGTTTTTACACAGACAAGCAGAGTTTGGGTAGGCTCCTCCACGATTCCCTTCGGGGTTTGTGGGAATGGAACAACCAACCACAAGCCATTCCCGGAATATTTGCTCTTGTCTAGTTCTGGAGGATTCTTGGTTGTCATGTGGCCTTGGAGTAAGGCAGGGTCCTGTGTTCTGGCTGAGAGGCCCCTTCCCATGGAGCCGCTGCCGCTCTCTGCTGACCTTTGACCTTTGACGGAGAGTGACACCCACTTCCTGGCTGCCAACTAACAACATCCTTGATCCTTCTTTTAAGAAAGCAAATCTCAGGGACTGGATTTGCTTCCATTCCAGCCGCAGGAAGTCAGGAAGAAAGAAAGGGAGTGTAACAAAATGAAAAAAATTAAAGCAAATTTGGTAAGAAGACTAACATAAAGCTGCAGATTCTAATTTATCCCATTTACTATCAGAGAATCTTTCAGATATAAATATTGTTACAGAATGTATAACTAGAAAAGCAACCACTCATTTTCTTTAGCACACAATGCCTCGTAACAGGCAAAGCCCTAGCCCTGGAATCCACAGATCTGGATTTGAGCCATTTAGTCGTCGTTTTAATGTGATCGTACACACACCATTGCTTTTCCTCTTCTAAACCTGTATCTTCTAGACTCCTTTGCTGCAGGCATTGACGGAAAATGGGAAGTTTGGAAAGAAGCTGCATCACCCATAGTTTTTCCCTTGAATCACACATGTCAGCACACACATGCATGCGTGCATACACATACACACTGACACCAACAGCTTCTGGCCCTTCCAGCATTACTGGATCATGACTGTTTAGAATAATGCCTGCAGCATAGAATGTGCCCAATAGCTATTAGCTGCTGCTGCTGCTGTTGTTACTATTATTTTATGCACTACATGTTCCAGAAACCTCTACCTTGCCTATGAAATTGGTAATAAAAGTGCTATACTTCTTTTCTTTAAAAAGCGATTTAATTTTAGTTATTCCAGTATCCTCTGACTCTTTTTGAATACCTAATTCTCCCCTCCTTAGTACATCACATGCAATCTTATAGAAATGGAGGATCTACGGGAGATATTTCAGAAAATATTGACCAAGTGGGACGTCTGTGGAGTCCTTAGGCAGAACTGTGTTTCATCCTAGGAATGCCTCCTTTCTTGTCATATGATCTGAGTAGGCTTCTATGCATCACCAAATCCTCTTTTGATTTGTCCATAACATGGTCACTTGCTATGGCAGATACATCTATGGCTGATACCTAAGGATCCATGGCCTAGTATGAGGCCCCTCCCCTTGAGTGTGACTTTCTTTTAACCAACAGAATATGGCAAAGATAATGGGTTGTCTCTTACATGATTATCTTTCATTATATGAGACTCCATTGAGACTCCATATTAGTAGATGAGAGAGAGAGAGAGAGAGAGAGAAAGAGAGAGAGAGAGAGAAGCAGCCTTTGCCCTTGTAGGCATTCAGCTCACATACTGGGTTTGCAAATGGTGTGTTGTTAGTATGCCAGTAAGAATATGCCCCAAGCCCACTGCCCATTCCTACGTAGTACCCAATGGCAGAGGACCCCAGAGCTTTTTGTGGAAGGGGCTGTGTCAACTGTCTTTTCAGATGGCTGTAGGATTCAGTAGGCATATGGGGAGCAGACTTCTGATCCCCTAATGTGTCTGGGACAAAAAGGTACATTCTTGTTTGGGACATGAGCCCCCAATGGCTGGGTCAAGAGTCACTTTGAAGCCCTTTTGGAGGGGGAACTCCTTCTACTCAGACAAGCTCCTGAATTAATGATTCTTAATTAAATTTTCAGTAATTTCACTTATTCTCAAGTAAAGAATTTTCCAGCATCAGCAAGGAGATGATAAAGA
>NW_006288258.1:3318911-3334501 GCF_000327345.1 Myotis davidii
AAATCAGGTGCCTGATCATGGATAAGGAAGCTATGTTCTTTGTTATAATAATTTCTAGAACCTGCCACTTGTTTTCTGGCAGCACCTTCCTACCCTCCATCTACCTGGCCACAAGTCAGTCTCCTCTCTGTTGAGTGTACTTCAACTTTGCTCCTTTCCTCCGCTCTTTTGGCCTCAAAATTCTCAGATATATAACCAACTTCTTATGATTTTATCTTCTTTCTTTTATTTTCTTTATTGTATAATACCACTGTTGTACTTTGAACCTCTTATCTAAAAACACCACTTTTATATCTATCTTATTTGTATCTTTGATTGTAATACTTCAAACCAGTAACTGTAGCAACAGATATATTTCTATGTCCTTAACTAATTATTCAATGCTCATTCTGTTTTTGTGTACTTTAGTGCACTTTCTGTGTTGATTTGGCCTATCGCAGGCCATATGACAACTGAAGAGAGAGAGTGTCTGACGCAATTCATAGCATGCTATGTTCTGGAAGTTAACAAATGGTAATAATGGTGGTGATGGACTCTCTCTGAAGCTCTTGAGAGGTAGGCCTGACTATTTAAGATCTACCTAAGATATGCTTAATTCCTCTTTTGCATACCAGCTAAAAAATGAAACAGAAGCAAACTCAAAAGGACATAAAATATATCAGAAGATATTTTAGTTTGCTCTAAGTGAACTTAAGATAATACATTTGAATGGCCCTACTATTATGATCCTAAGAACAAATAAGAAAGAGTGACTGATATGTCCCATCTGGCTAACATGAGACTATTTGTCCTCATGGCTAGGAAGAGGATGTGCTGGAGTCCTGGTATTTTATGTTTGGATGTCAGAGGAATCAGTACCAACCACTCCCTTTCCCCTGCCTGAGTTTAGAATCTGTTGATTCACACACACACACACACACACACACACACACGCACACAGACTCTAGCAGTTGGAAAGCAAAACATCATCCTTATCACCAATACTGGGGGACCCAACACTGCCCGTCAGTGAGGTGGGCTTGTTAATATTTCAGAGTCCTTGGCAGCTCTGGCTAAATGCAGGCCCTCCCTGATAGGGGCCGCCAAAGTAACACAGCATAGAGAGTAGGGCAGGCTTTGAGGGAAGAGCATGCTAAGTTTCTTCTCTCAAATTCACCAAACAAATACTTATTCCTCCTCCCATGGCAGGAGGCTGAACAGGCCAGGGCTAGGGTGAAACAAATGAGGGACAGTTGTCCTCATGCAGGGTTAGGTGCTATCTTTATGTAAAATTTTGATATTTTGCTCATCATAGGTTTTATTTTTACATTCATTTTGATTTTTAAAGTTATTGCATTAAAATATTGTTTTTCTGATTATTTTTAAAAATATATTTTCATTGATTTCAGAGAGGAAAAAAAAGAAAGAGAGAGATATAAACATCAATGATGAGAGAGAATCATTGATTGACTGCCTCCAGCACACCACACACTGGGACTGAGCCCACAACCTGGGCATTGGGAATTGAACCTTGACCTCCTGGTTCATAGATCTACGCTCAACTACTGACCCACACTAGTTGAGCTTGATTATTGTTTGGCACCTTTTTTAAATGTTGTACCTCACTAACCTCACAATGTCACAGCTCTCTGAGAAGCTCAAAGGGTAACATTCATCAGAGGCCCTTTCAGATAGAAATATTAGGAGCAGGAAATATATTCCTACCTGGATGGATATTTAGTGGTTTAATCAACCATGCCTTACTGCAACCATTCTCTACTGCCAAAAATACTCAAGTGGCCTGGGAAACTTTTCTTTCTTTCGTCAATATATTGGATCTTTGTTATAAAAGGAAAAACAAAAAGCAAGACAGGTGTCAAAGATAGTAAAAAGTTATTGTAATATTCAATGAAGCAACTAAACAAGGTTGATTCTAATGGTGTTCTTTGAAACCAATATCTTGCCTTTTCCTTAAGATTCAGAAACCATCTCAAAATATATAAAAAGTTAAAAAAATGTAAACACAGATTTGTGGAATTGAATGCATGAATTTATCCAGCTAAATATCCAAGCTATGTCCATCGGAAAAACAGCCTGTTCTTTGACAAGTGTGTGCCTGCCTTAGGAATTCACAACACATTCCAGGAAAATCATATCCTAACTGGTTTGGTTGTTTACTCTGAAGAAGGCATTTTGGCACTTCATTTTTCAGCTCTTTAGTTTGTTTACATGAAGCAAAATATTCTCACACAGGAAGAGACTAGATATTCTTTCTCAATGGAGGGAGGCGTCTCTTTTCAGGGTCAGGAACTTTGTGACTGCAAAGTTAATTACCACGAGATTGTAGACCAGTCCTTCAGGCACCATGTCTGCGTCTCTGACCTTTGCCAAGGGCACAGTGCCACCAGACATACCACAAGATATGCAAAGTATGGAGTCTAACTTGAATAGTCTTATTAACTTGTTTTCTGATGCTGATATAAAGATTCTCACCGTAAATCATTTTGGTGCATCTGAGAGAGCTCAGTTCAAAGGTAGAATGTTCTAGTATCAAAATTCTTACCCAATTAGCTGTGAAATCTTAAACTCTCCAAGCTAGACTTGTAATGGAAAGCCTTTCACATTTAGGCAAGATCTAAGCAAAGTCATTGGACCAAGTTCATCAATTTTGAAATTTTATAAGCTTTGACAAATCAAAAACATTATTTCAGATCTATAGCTAATCTTTAAGTAAGAGCTAATTTATGGCCACTGGACAAATTCTGTCCATTACAAAAGCTTAATTTAAAATAATTATTCTGAGCTTATAGCTTAGTTCTGGATGGCTTTCATTAACTGAACACTTAGATCTGTGATGTCTAATGTGGTAGCCACTAGACACATGTAGCTACTGAGCTGAAATGTGGCTCATCTGAACAGATATATGCTGAAGAACAAAAACACAGGGGATTTTAAAGACTTAGTTGGAATAACAGTGTTTTCATAGATAGGGTTGCATAAAAATATGTCATCAAAATTTGTTTCACCTTTCTTCTTACTTTGTTAAATGGTGCTACTAGAAAATTAAAAATTACATACGTAGCTCATATTCTATTTCTATTGGACAGTGCTGGTGTAGATGATTTGGAAATAAACATCATGGGAGAGATTCTGATATGCTTGGCGCATTTATACTTCCTTTGAAGTACTCCAGAGGCAGCATTCATTTACACATAACCCCTGTGAGGAGGAAAGGAAATGATTCCTCATAACATTTCAAGGAAAATAACTTCAAAGGATGTTGTTATCATGACCAAGATTCACAAGTCAGGGAAAACCTTGGGTTTATGCTTCAGAAAGTAAAACATCCAGGGTCAGCTGTTCCCTATACTGACTCTTCCTCAGGTCCAGTTTGAAACCGAAAAATTTTGGGGTGGGAGTTGTGTGGATTCGGGGAGTTAGGCATAGGTGGTCATTTCTCAGAATGCTGAGCAAACAGTAGGTCCTTTACAAATGTTTGGTAACTTGTGAAAATGGGACTAGGAATTTAGATTACAATGGCAGTGGCTGTATGGAGGGCCATGGTGTGATGTGACAGTTCCACACGTCGGAGCGGTGGCAGTGGTTCCCCTCTCACCATGGCATGGCTGGGTGAGGTCCAGTGACAGCCACAGAGTATGGGGTCACTGGGCAAATGCCTGGCATGAGGAGTCTGGGAAATAGTATAGGGATGTAGAGTTCTGAGAGACTAAAAGAGGTGAGAGGTCCAAATACATCAGGAAAGCATTAAACATGCATGCTGTGACACATATCAAAAGTGTTGGGAAGTGAGGATTCAAGCAGATGAGCTCCAGGTTAGTGGTAGAGCTGCTCCCAGAGGTCAGTGTAGGTACATCTCGAACCCTGACCGGAGAGTAGGTGAGAGTGTTATAGGTTAAGGCCTGTGAGGCCAAGCTTGGCTCAGCCAGGTGCCTCTGATCCCCTGCCTGAGCAGTGACTGGCCCAGGGTCATGTGCACGACTGAATGTCAGGGTGCTGATAGAAACGGGCTTCACTTGATTACAGAGGGGATGAGATAGTAACTGAACTTAGGTTCTGACAAATTTTCTATGTGTTTGGAGTTGTGCCATGTAAAATGTGAGTCAAGCTTCTTCAGTTGCTTAGTTGTGGTTCTGGATTGGAGGAAAAGGACCAGAAATGACAGGCTGTGATATTAGCATGACTCTTCTCTCCACTGATGAAGAGAGCAGGATTCTTTCCCAGCATGACCACAGACACTAGGCAGGGCTACTAGGGAGTCTAGCTGAGTGTTTAATCAGGCCTCTCTTCTTTATGCTCCTTGCCTACTAGGAAAACAGAAACAATGTAAAAATGTTTGGCATATAGAACATTGTCATATGTAAGGGCTACCTGGTTTTCACTTTAATAATCTAGCAAATAAGCTTAATTGAAAACAAATGGGGACTCATGTCATCTAACAGCGGCTCTGGGACCATCATTAATGATTTGTGATGAAATCCAAATCATAAGTGCAACTTCTTGTTTCCTTCCAGAACCTGAATTATACCTTCTTCCTAAATAAAACTTCTGGACAGACTTGGTCTCTCTTAAAAGATGGGCTTGTCATTATCCAATGACTAGACATATGGTGAATCATAAAAGTAGATATAGCTCTCAGATTTGAATATTTAACACTTTTCCTCTTTACTGGATTTATTTAGGAAATGGACATCTCCAAATTCTTGGTTATGGAACATCTGAACCAGCACAAATACTTCTACAGCCCATAATTGCCACTTTGGACCATATATATATATAAAAGCATGGCTTTTTGTGGATTAAAGACTTAGATGTCAAGCATTGACTTTCCCCAGCCCCCACTACCAAATCCAAGTCTTATAAATACAACATAAATTCACATGCACTATAATTATTGTGGTCAATTATGCTAAACCAAGCACATAGTTCTTCCTCAAACATTTTCATAAGCAAGAGAAAAATTGCCTTCACAACTCATTTTTAGAGATGGGCTGACAAGTTCTGGTCATGTGAGAGCTGACTCACTTTTTTTTTTTGTCTCCACATTTAAGATGTGTACATGTTTAGGGGAATCTAACTAAACTAACTTTCTATTATATTGATTAGGACCAGATGAAAGAGACTCAAAAATAGGTCAGAGTTTTTAAATCTGGAGTACATCTTTGTAATAAGCAAACCTCTTGCTTGCTAAGTAGTTTATGACCAGATACCTTCTAATGTAATGTAATTGTTTTAAAAAAACCCCACAGCTTTATGGGAGTATAATTTATATACTATAACATTCATCCATTATAAGTATACAATTCAAAGATTTTTTTAGTAAACGTGTACCGCAGGGCAACCATTGCCAAATTTCAGTTTTATGATATTCCTCTAAAAGTTCCCTTGACCCATTTACAGTTCACTCTGCTTCCACCTCCTGCTCTAGGCAACCACTGATTTGCATTTTCTCATTATAAACTTGCTTTTTCTGAAGATTTCAAGCATATTTCCTTTGATTGCTGAATAATATTCCATATTATGGTTATGTTGTATTTTGAAAATCCATATCCTAGTGGATGAATATTAAAATTGTTTCCAGTTTTGGGCCATTATGGATAATACTGTTATGAACATTCACCTACATATCTTTGTGTGGACATACGTTTTCATTTCTCTCACATAGGATCCTAAGAGTTGAATAGCTTTATTGTATAGTAAGTTTATGTTTAACTTTTTAAGAAACAATCAAACATTTTCCAAAGTAGCTGTGCAATATGACAGCCACCAACAATTTATGAGGGTTACCATTTATCCATATATTCACCAGCATTTGGTATTGTCTGTCTTTCTGATTATAGTGATTCTAAGAGATTGTAGAGTGGCATATCGTTGTGGTTTTAATTTGCATTTTCCTAAAGACAAATGTGCTTATTCAACCATTTGTATATCTTCTTTGGTGATATGGCTTAAAATCATTTGCCTATTTTTAAATTGGGATGTTTGTATTCTTACTATTGAGTTGTAAGTGTTTTTTATGTAGTCTGGGTACACACAAGTCTTTGATCAGACAAATTATTTGCAAATATTTTCTTCTGGTCTGTGGCTTACCTTTTTATTTTAAAAAATGAAGTGCAAATGTTTTTAATTTTGATGAGGTGGAAACTTTTAAATTTTGACAAAGTCCCCTCCTCCCCCACTTTTTAGTTTATCAGCTTAAAATTATTTATCAGCTCTTCATAACCCTTAAGGTCATTTTCCAAAAATCCATAGCATCACATACAAAGTCCTCTAAGATCTGACTTCTGTTCATAACTACTTGATGAATTATGGACAAAGATAAGCATTTTTCAAAGCTACATCTTTAGAGAAAAATAATGTCAGATGGATTTTGGATTCAAAGTCAATTTATTCTTTTTTAAAAATATGTTTTATTAATTTTTTACAGAGAGGAAGGGAGAGGGATAGAGAGTTAGAAACATCGATGAGAGAGAAACAACAATCAGCTGCCTCCTGCACACCCTGTACGGGGGATGTGCCCGCAACCAAGGTACATGCCCTTGACCGGAATCAAACCTGGGACCCTTCAGTCCGCAGGCCGATGCTCTATCCACTGAGCAAAACCAGTCAGGGCAGTTTATTCTTTCTATATACTGGAAAGACACTGAACTATATACTTACATGTATTTTCTATAACACTCAAAAGATACTTGTGCAAGAGACGTAACTATCAATGTCCCTGTTTTATAGGAAAGGAAAGTCAGGCTTAAACTAAGTGACATTACTGAAGTCACATAGCCAATTGCAATGGAAAAGAGAACAAATCATTTTTAGGCTTATCATGAACAGGAATTCATTTAACAAATGTTCAGTGAGTACATACTATGTGCCAAAACAATATTCTAGGAGCTATTTATATAGATGGGAGAGAATATATAAAATTTTCAGCTGTCACAGAGGTTATATTCTAGGTAGTTATATCATCTCCACTAGCATAACAGATATTACTCTAACATTAAAAAAAATAAAAATTTGAGCATTTGACTCACGTGTTACACTGAAGACAGGAAAAGATAAAATGTTTCAGCCATATAGACATGGGAGTACTTATTTTATCCTTCAATATTTTCTAAATAGTAGTTGGGAAACAGAGATTTTCATGTACATGTGTCTTTGCAGGCAGCACAGAGATCATAATCTGAATCTGGACTTGGACTTTGAGTCCCCTGCTGTTTGGCCATGATATCTGTCAGAGAAAGTAGGCAATGCCATGTGTGCAATGGCATGCTTACAGAAGAATCAGAGGAGGAGGGAAATTGGAAAGAGGCAGAAAGGGAGTAGGAAAATAGAAAATGCATTTGGAAAGAGGGAACAAGAACACAGTCACTGGCAAAAGCACCACCTAAGGATCCCCTCCCTGCAACCTGAGGACAGAGATCTGCCCTTGCTGATCGCTATCATATGACTTAGGACCTAGCAGAATGCCTGCCACTTGGTTGGTGTTCATTAAGTGCATTGAGAATATGACTTATTGAAAGAAGTCTATTCATTAATTTAAGAAATGACTGTTGATTGCTCTGATATCTTAGTCATAATGTGAGGTCTTGGTCGCTGCCCTCAAGCGATAGATAGGCTATTTGGGGAGAGAAATACATTATTAAAAGGAAAGCATCACAAATACTGTACCAGAGAGATAAACCAAGTACTATGGAAACACTATAAGGAGTAACTTGTTTTGTCTCAGAATTTGGGGAAGGCTTTGTGGAGAGTGTGGCATTTGAATTGGGAAAGATAGTCAAGGCATAGTCTGGGGAGACCTTGCCTCCCTTGTTCATGGAGTGATAGCACACATGGGCAGACGAGGATGGGGACACATGTGGGGGTTTCAGGCTGAGCCTAAAGTTTGTAGTCTAACCTAGAGCACTTGGGAGATAGTAGAGGCCCATATTGGTTCACCCTCTGCCATTAAAGCTATCTTCTTAAAAATGTAAGTTCTATGATGCTAATACCCTTTGTCAAGGCCACAAAGCCACACAACCCATCACATGGTATTATGAAATAAGGGTTTCCACATACTGATGAGGCTTTCAGATAGTCACCAGCATGAAAGTCCTAGTACAGAAGTACCAGTCCACGTGGGTCGCTGAGCTTCTAAGATGGCTTCAGACCCAACTCCCAGTATCCATGCCCTGGTGTAGTCCCCTCCCACACTCTGTCAGGGTAGGTCTGTGTGACCAACGGACCACAGAAAAAGGGTTGACATGTCACTTCCAAGGCTAGGCCATTAAATACTTTGTGGCATCAGTCTTGCTCTCTCTCAGATGATTTTCTCTGGGGGAAGCCAGTCACCGTGTTGTAAGGAGCCTATGTAGTGCCCCATGTAGCCAGGAACAGAGGCCTCTTCCCAACAACTATGGGAGTGAGCCACCCCAGCCTCAGTCAAGTCTTCAGTTGACTACAGCCCCAGCTGACATCTTGACTGCACCCTCATGAGAGACTCTAAGCTAATTCCAAATTCCAGACCCACAGAAATTTTGAGATAATAAATGCTTATTGCTCTGTTTTTTAGGATAATCAGTTATGGAGCAAGTGATAATTGACAAAATCATTGATCATATAAAGTCAGAGTTAAAAGGAACCATAGAGATTAAGCAGGGCAGGCATTGATAACTTTGTTCACTATTTCCCACGAAGCTTGGAGAGATCTGTGGAGTACTTCTCCGCTTCTATCGGTCGGAGATAGAACACACGTTGAGAGCTCTTTACTATCTCTGATCCCGAGATGCAGGGTCTGACCCAAGCATGCACATCTAGTTAATTTTAAAAACTCCATTTGCTGACTGCAAGTCCACGGCTCTTACCACTGTATGGTGCTACTGTCCATAAAGTGACTTAATTTAACCTCTTTGATTTATATGAGATACCCACCCACTTGCTGAAGATTAGTCATTCAACTTGTTAAGAATTACTCATCTAGAAAGAAGATACTCTAGATACTCAACTGCTTAAGAGAGTAGGAGCTGTTTTAAATGCTAATTGTGGTAGGCTGAATAACGACTCCCCAAGACACTGGCTTCTAAGCCCTGGAATCTATGCATGCTGCCTTACATGGCAACAGGGACTTTGCAGATGTAAGTAAATTAAGCATTTGCAATGGGCAGATTACCCTGGATTACCCAGGGATGGCCTGAATGTAATCACAAGTGTTCCCATCAGAGGGAGGCAGAAGGAAATGTGATGAAGAATAGGAGAAGGCGATGCGGTATGAAACAGGGAGAGAAAAGATGATGTGATGCAGGGCCAGGAGCCAAGGCATGAAGACAGCATTCACCATGGAAAAGGTGGAGGAACAGAGTCTCCCCTAGAGCCTGCAGAAGGGACTAGCCGTGCTGACCCTTTGGTTTTAGCACTGAGACCGATTTCAGACTCCAGAACTGTAAAAGAATAAACTTGTGTTTGTTATTTGTTACAGCTGCTATAGGAAATGAATACACTAATCTCAGCTCCAACATCTCCTAGTTCTGCTAACTTGTGCAAGACAATATTTTTAAGACTCTTTCCTCATCTCTAAAATGGGAATAATAAAATGTCTATTCCATGGGGTTGTTGTGCTATTGAGTAAGATCACTCATGTAAAATGCTCAGCATAGGACTTGGCACATGGAAAGTTCCTTATAAACTTGGCTATTGATTTGCTCTAGACAGGAAGATTACAACATTTTTTTTTTTTTGCCTCATTTTGAAAACCCAAATAGAGCACTAAGTAGCTCTTGGAATACAGAAAGTATCCAATGTTGTTTACCTATTCTTTGGTTACCATTCTATCAGAAATCCTGAGGTCTACTAGCTTCATCCTCTCTGATTGTTTCTGTCTCAAGGATGTTGACTGCAAGTTGGGAAAAAGGGGAACAGAGAGAATGACAAGAAAATAACCCATGAATGAGAGAACAAAAGAGTTTTGAAAGGATTTCTTTGCCTAAGAGAAAGCCACACAAAATAAGTGAAAAGTTATCCTATTCATAAAGCTCTCCAGAGAGGGAGTGCCCACCAGCTTTCCCTTGGTACTTATGAAGACTGTTCTTAGTTTTCAAAGAAGGCTTTACCGATAGCTGCACATTCCCTTTAACACAGAATGGAATGGTTTTGTTTTTTAAAGCTGCCCGGTACACTGTGGTGCCTCAAATTGTCTGCTACAAAAGCAGCCACGTGTTAGTTAGCTGGCCATGTTTCTAATGCAGCTTCGGGAGCACTGAAGGCATGAAACAGCACAGCTATAGAAACCTTTTCTTTTCTTTATCCTAGATTAAATTTCAAAACTTCACTAATTAAAAAACTTGTAATAATTATATTTACTTATATTTATTCCAACAACTCAGATTTTTGTAGATGCTTATATTTTCAATTTTCTAATGATTTACCCTTTGTATTCTGTTGTTTATATATACCGATCGCATTTGCGTAGACTAAATGTTCTGTGCTTTCTACCATAAGCCCCCTCGAGCAGGAGTAGCATCTACATCATTCTCTTGTATGATGGGACTTGCTTGGTGGGACTTCTTGTGACTCATAATTGTTTTAAGATGATAGAGATGACACGATAAAATGAAGCCAAAGGAACATCTTTAAAAACAGGGTTTGATGCTGTTGGGGTCTGTATTGGATGTCTCCATTTACTGCGGAAAGAACGGAAGAACAGCTGTTGTATCACTATGACAAAAAACTGACACAGCCAAGCCCAGTGACTTTCTGAAGCCCGGCAAAATCCTGTACCACACCCGAGTTCACCAAAAGGACTGGAGGTCATGCTGTCTTCTACCTCTGAATATGCCTCAACTCCGGACATTGGTCCTCGGTCACTGAGCCCCAGGCTTGCCCACCCCCAGGGTGAGCAGATTGTTAGAGAGGAGTGCATTTTTCCTAATTTGGCCTGGGCTGGTTCGTCCTGACCCAAAGCTAGAAAGGTATGGTACCTGGCCCAGAAACAAAGTCAGTCTGAAGTCAGCTGACCAGGATGTCATTCTCTCTAATGAAGAGACTCAACTACTTAAATGGTAATGGAGGCCAACGTCTCCTAATTAAGGTGGCCTTGCTTGGCCAACAGAGACTGACAACTGAGGTAGAGCTCACCTTGGCGTTAGGGTGCCATGTAAAGGTGGAGGTTTAACAATAACCCTAGTAGGTGTTTTGTGACCGCTTTAAAGCCATAGCCCCCAAGTGTAAGTCAGGCAAAAATTCACTTTCCCTCATTCACCTGTTCTCATGGACCCCATAGGTGAGGAGTGAAAAAAGGCATTTCCAGGAGCTGGTGTTCCAACTCACTCCAGACAAGAGGCTCATGCCAGCCTTTGGCTTTCATGGGGAATCAACATTTAATATGTAACCCCAAATGCTCGCAGCCGAGGTCACAGGTTCTGGGAGAGAAGATGAAACTTTCATTTATCTGCACTCCACACACAGATAGATACTGTGCATAATTGCTTCAGCCAAAATCTTGTAGATGTCAATGCATTTTATCTGTTTACACAAGATCAACAATGTGTTCCTACACCCACGGTAAACACTGAATCCTGTTTACACCAGGAGGGCAGTCTCTGCAGGGAGCATGTGCTGAGGGCTCAGGCAGCTCTTGCCTTTTCCCAGGGACTCCAGAGGGATGTGCCTTAGCGCTGTTGTACCAGCCTCCCTAAATCATGATTAATTTAAAGCCCTCTCTCTCCTTGGTTTAGGCCTGACACAAGCAACTGCTTTTCTGTCACATTGATTTTTCTGTCCTTGCGGATTCAAAGCCAGGGGTGAGACCTCCTAACAGGGTGAGTTCTCTGACAAGGAAGTTTTGCAACCTAATTTATAGCTGGAGTCAAGCTTGTCAGTGGTGCCAGAGGGGAACTGTTGCAATCCGCTGGTTAAGTATGCATTTAATAGTGTTTATCCAAGCGAGCTTGTGATTTCTTCACTCTCTCCAACAGATACACTATTTGTAATACCTATCTGCTCTAATCTAAGTGTCTGAAAAATGTCTCTAGCGTGTGTGGGCTAGAATACATTTTGTTTTTCGGTGGGTACATTCATTTAACAAGGGCAGTCCCTGAAGAACTATCACAAGCCTCCAGCCATCTTTGCAAACCGTCTCTCTGTGCAGTGACCATGAGTTAATCCTGAGGGAAAACAAGGAAACCTTTTCAAATAAACATTCTCAAGGATGTTTAGAGGGACCCCAATTGCTAGTATGCAGAACCCACCCAGTGACTGAAAATAGTTATATTGAGGGAGTACAATTATGGTAAGTTGGGGTGTTTATAAGCATTTGGTGTTTTTCAGATGATTAGCAATAATAAGCTAAATTGCAAGTAAAGGTGTGTGTGTGTGTGTGTGTGTGTGTGTGACTCAGGATTGTGTTTCTCCATCTGTTGGTGGAAAATGAGGCACAGAGGTTAAAAACTCACTAGATAAGGGATTTTGTAAGGAGCATCGGCCGTATTGGAACCTAAGCCCATTAGGTTTCACTGGGTTAACCTGTTCCAGAGACAGTACATACGAGGTAAAGAAACAGTTGATCAATAAGTGAAAAGACAGCCCTGATACAAACACACTTGGTTATATGTGATGTATTCGGGCAATATTCCCAGTCTTAAGGAACTTGGCATGCCAGAGAGAAAATGTTGACTATGAATTGAATAAACAAAAAAAATTACTGGATTAAATAATTAATTAAATCAATACAGACTATGTATGTTGGAGTCTCTCATATTACTTACATTATTTTGCATTCAAAAATTTTTTTCACGTTTCAATTTTTTAAATACCTGTCTCTTCCTCTCTGTTCTGCGGGCGTCTGAAGGACAAGTCTCTTTTCTGTTTGGGCTGATGCCCCAGGACTTAATGCTGGTGCTGGCACACATGGAGGCAGGAATGACTGAGTGAATGGATTTGGTCTTGATTTGACATCTTTATCTCCCATTGTTTATGGGCCCAATGTTCTCTCGTGTATTTGTCATTTGTTGTTTAAGACACCTGTGCACTCAAAGCATCTTTCTAATATGCCCCACCTATGCACAACATAAATACCTCATTACCTCATTTAAAGATCTTATAGCAGTCTATTATTTCTGTTTAACAGAAATACAATGTGAGCAATGTGTGTAATTTTAGGTTTTCTAATAGACACATTGAAAACTAAAAGGAACAATATATTTTATTTAATTCAACATATCTGAAACATTGCCATTTCAACATATAAATATAAAATTATTAAGATACCTTACATTTCTTTTTTCATAATAAGTTTTTGAGATTTGGTGTGTATTTTAATCTTCATGGGGCATCTGTGTTCAGACCTATCTTTAGACTACAATGATACGACCACATTTCAAGTAGTCAGCACAGCTCTCTAGTCAATTGTAGATGTAGGGGACATTTTCTATGCCCAGCACTCAACCCTGCTATTATACCAACTTTCAGCTACTCCTGTTTAGAAACAACCCCATCCCCAGTTGTCTGCATGAAATGTAGGTGACCAACATTCTTATTCGACTGGGATTTTCACATGTAACCCATGACTGTCCAATCAGTCTATGTTATCCTCTTGCATGGATCAGACATAGCGTATATAAGCCTGATTGATAATTATGAGATTTTGTGGGGACCACTGGGAAAAAGAATCTTGCTTTCTACTGTGGTTATTACATAGAGCTTCAGCTAACTTTCGTTACATACATCATGAGGGGAGGAAGGGAGAAAGTGAGTCTTGGTGACTTTTCTGTTGTTGTTGATCCTCACCAGAGGATATTTTTTCCACTGATTTTTTTCATAGAGAATGGAAGGGAGGGGGAGAGAGAGAAAGAGAGAAACATCGATGTGAAAGAGACACATCGACTGGTTGCCCCCCACATGTGCTCCGGGGCTGGGGATCGAGGCTGCAACTGAGGTACGTGCCCTTGATCAGAATCGAAACTGCAACCCTTCAGTATACAGGCCGATGCTCTAACCACTGAGAAAAATCAACTAGGATGACATTTTAAAAATTTATTTCCTGCATCCAGACTTGCCCAAACCTACCCCTTGCACTTTTCAGTAAGCCAGTGAATTCTTTATGCCTACTTCCATTTTTTTCTTGTTTGTTAAACTATTCATGTTGAATTTTTATCACTTGAAAGTAGGACAGTCCTAACTAATAGGTTAAAAAAAAGTTTTTTTAAGGGATTGGGGGCGGGGGGCGTCTGAGAAATCCAGTGGAATTATTCAGGCTTATAAGAAACATAATTAGAGACTATATAATTTTCTTTTGTATAGCCTCCTCAAGCTACTGTGTGTGTGTGTGTGTGTGTGTGTGTTCTTATGCTGCTAGTATTAGTGGGTACCTTTGTGGTGAAAGGGGTTGACAGCAGTAAAATAACTGCATGCTTGCTATAGCCCACGAATTAGTGGATTTTTAAAAGTGGGAAGCAGTGCAGACCCTCCCATTTTTTCTTCCTCTTCCTCCCAGACCTTTGTGCTTTGCTTGTGTATTTTACTACACAGCAATACCTCTCATGTATAACTCTGATTGGACTTTATTCTAGGTATTGGAACAATCTAAATTCCATGAGATTTCCAACATGTGGGCTACAAATCCTTGGGCAATTGTAGAGCTGCAAAGTCAGGCACCTGAAAACCCATCTATTCATGTATCTCTTCTTAATCAATGGATACTAAAAGTGAAATCATTAGCATAGGGAAGGATTATAACACTTTTTGACAATTCCAGGAGAACAATGAGTAGGCATTCAGTAAATGTTGTTGAGCTCCTAATATGTAACTTGACAAGGTTAAGCGCCCTGTGTGAAGCACTAACCATATGTTGTAGCATAATATTTATATTTTCACAGCAGTCTTACAAAGCTGGCATTATTAACCTCATTTTTTGAAATAGAAAAATGAAATTATATGCAGGGGTGGGCAAAAGTAGATTTATAGTTTTAATATGAATAAATAACACACTAATTAATAAATAATAATCTATGAATAAATTCTGTTTTACATTGTCACAACTTTAAACCTACTTTTACCCACACCTGTATATATATATTTTCCTTATTCACCATTATTTATTTAACAAACTTCTTTTTTAAGCTATTATGTTCTCAATGAACTTAACAGCTAATGGAGAAAATAGGTTTCCAAACATCTGACTATAATACCATGTATAAATATATAAAGAAATAAGAAATACCACTGGAGAGGAGAGGAAGCGCAGCTGACAGCATGGGTGGTCTGGGAAGGAGCTTTGCGGACAGAGAAGCTAAGCTCCCTGGGCCCATGATGCCTGAGGATTGACACATTCAAGGTTTTCTGGAGAGAATTTATTTACCTTTTCAGGAGAGAATTCCATTTTTGACAATGACAAATTTTATTTATTTATTTTATTGTCTAAATTATCACATATAGTATTACATATGTCTCCTTTTCCCCCCATTGACCTTCCCATAGCCACCCCCACCCCCTGGCACATGCCCTCATGCCCCTAGTGTCTGTGTCCATTGGTTATGCTTATATACATGCTTGTGAGTCCTTTGGTTGATCTCTTAACCCCTCTCCCCCCACCCCCACTTTCCCACTGAAGTTTGACAGTCTGTTCA
>NW_006288258.1:3334617-3343715 GCF_000327345.1 Myotis davidii
TGAGTGATCATTAACATAAAATAATAGAATATTTTAATAAAAATTAATATTTTTTCTTGAAAATTTACTTACCAGACACTGAATAACTGCACACATTAATAAGCACAACACAAATAAACCTATTTTTCTTGTTTTCTAAAAGCGAAATATTTCCTGTTGCGCACACCAAATAAGTCAGTCCAAGACTAATGACGAGCCAATCAACTGCTAAAATATACGCTGCTAGTATTGGTGGAGAGAAATGGTGCGCCTGTGCGTAAGGCATGTAAGGGAAATGAATGCAACACTATTATAGTAATCAGTCATTAGTGAACATTATAATTTGTTATTAATAATTATGTATAACAGGATATTGTAAAAATTTAGTTATGGAATTTTTATTAAAACTTTTCTTACATACTATTATATTGGTTGAGCCGCAAAAATATTCATTGTGGGCCACTTGCAGCTCATGGGTCCCGAGTTTGACATGCTTGGTGTAGATGTACCACAGTTTTTTAATTCACTCATCTGCTGACGGGCACTTAGGTTGTTTCCAAATCTTCACTGTGGTAAATTGTGCTGCTATGAACATGGTGCATATGTCCTTTCTGAAGGAACTCTTACCATCTGCAATGGCACGGATGGAGCTGGAGAGCATTATGCTAAGTGAAATAAGCCAGTCAATGAAGGAAAAATACCACATGATCTCACTCATTCATGGATAATAGAGACCATTATAAACTTTTGAACAATAATAGATACAGAGGCAGAGCTGCCTCAAACAGAGTGTCAAACTGCAGCGGGAAGGCCGGGGAGGGTTGGGGGCGGAGGGAGGGGGGTAAGAGATCAACCAAAGGGATATATTCCTAAAAGTGGGATTACTGGGTCAAATGGGAGTTCCATTTTTAATATTTTGAGAATTTTCCCAATAGCTATACCAGTCTGCATTCCCATCAGCAGTGCATGAGGGTGCCTTTTTATCCACATCCTCACCAGCACTTGTCGTTTGTTGATTTGTTGATGATAGCCATTCTAACAAGTATGAGAAGTATCTCACTGTGACAATGACAAATTTTAGTGCCATAAATGACAGAACCTTGAATTGTGGAGCAAAAAGAGTTGGGCTCTTAACTGGATTTGCTGGATTTACTATGAATGAGGCTGTGGGCAAAGTCTCTTAAATATTTGGGGTTAGAGTGTCCTCATCTGTAACGTAAAGCAGATCAACTATAATACTTAAGGCACTACTAAGTGAATGAAATAGCCAATCTGAGAAAGACAAATATCACATGATCTCACTTATTTGTGGAATCTAATGAACAAAATGAATTGACCAACAAAATAAGATCGGAAGCATGGAGACATGGAACAGACTGACATACCTCAATGTGAGGATAGGAGGATGAGCGGAGATAAACCAAAGAACTTACAAACTTACCGAAGACCCAATGCATGATTAAATTGTGCACGTGTAGGGTCCCCTAGGCCTAGCTTGCCATCAGGGCCATGTCCGCTGCCCCGCGACACCTCGCATGCTCCGTGGACGCTGCTGGTACCCTGCCCGCATTGCCTCGTACACTCTGTTGATGCTGCCGGCGCCTCACCCCGCCCGTCGCGAGAGCTGCTCCTCGTTTGTTCGTGACGTCATTACAGCATCATGACCACAGGCCTTTTATGATATAGATATGCATAGCCCGTGGATAGGGGCTAAATAGGTTGGTGAAGAGCTGGGGGTGGGGAGGATGGGACACATCTGTAATAGTATCAACAATAAAAAAAAAATTAAATAAAATAATTTTTAAAAAAGGAAAGTTTAAGGAGGTGGAGGTGGGGAGTGATTAAACAGGGAACTTATATGCACATATGGACACACAGACAATAGAGTGGTGAAGGCCTGGGAGGGGTGAGTGTGGGGTGGAGGGGGGCCAATGAGAAAAAAAACAAACAAAGGGGACATCTGTAATACTTTCAACAATAAAGATAAAAAAGAATGTTTAAAGTAAAAGAAAAAAAAGACACTACAAAATAAAGCCTTCAAATAGCGCCCTCCATTTCTGCCTTTACTGTACTATCAAGGGTATTTACCTAGAGACCGCAGTTCAGAAGCAAGGCCTTCCAGGGAAGTGCTAGGGAACTCAGCTCACCAGGAAAAAGTTTCATCTCATTTACCCAAGTCACAAGATCCCCATTGTGGCTGCAGGGTTTCTTCACATAAGCCTAGTGAAGATTTGGCAAATCAGGGTGATGGTGGCAGAGATACAAAATTTCACCAAATGCCTCCATCTAGCATTATCAGATTCACGACTGAAGAATACTGAGTTTTCCCCCAATCTTTAATATTTTGAATGTTCCCTATACAGAAACAAAACAAAACAAAAGCTACCATTTGCAATGGCTATACTTTGGAAGCAGATCAAATTCTTAATCTTAGAACCTAGATTTTCTAACAAATCGGCTTTCTTCCTGCATTTAATTTTGTTGTGCCTGGGAATGCATTTATGTTTGTAGCTACAAAATTAGGTAGAAAGAAGGAGAGAACAGAGAGAGAACTGTGTGCTGTGTTGTATTTGCAAGCTTAGTGTAAGCCCCCAGCTTGAAGATAGAAATTATTTTTAAGTTACATTAAAAAATGAGAGGATGAAAGGGAAGAACTATTTATTGACCATATTGGTATACTCTCGCACCAGATTTCTTTGTTGGTTTCCAAAAACTTCTTAATAATAGTTTATTTTTTCTTTAATTGAAAATATCCCACCATGTTTTATGAATAAGTCTGGCAGTTACTACACATTGCATACTAATATACAAAGTAATATACATTAGAAGACTATTGGCTTTTACATCATAGATGTTTTTCCTCACTGCTGATTGAAACTGATATTTTACTTCTCTGCAGCTAACCAAGCATGTGACAGTTTTGGCCACATGGTAACTCAGCAGAGGGGTCCATACACTGACTGTGTTATGATGCTTTTCCAGATTCACCTGTTGCTTAAGAGGACATCCTTGCAGGATGAAGCCCTAAAAAGTCAATATGTCACACCTGGGAAACCATCCAACTCATGATGCCCGAGTCACAGACTTTGCCCACTCATTCAAAGTCAACACATCCGACATCTGTTTTCACTGATTATTGGATAACACTAACATGAAAGTCTCTGTTTTCTTTCCATCTAACTTTTGCTACTTTAAATATGGTCAGCCCACCTCTATCCTGCATTGTGATTGGCATATAAATGCCAATGGAAGATATCATTAAACATTAACAATAATTGTCACTAATAACTTCCTATTTAGTATGATTGCAACTCCCGCTACTGCTACTACCTCTACCATTCATTAAGAACTCAAAGCCTTCACTGTACCAGGACAGGTGTATCTCTAAGGCCTGACTTCCTCTCACATCCTCTGTGTCTTCTCATCGCCACACCCCCATCCCCACAGCTTGGGCTGAACTTTGCTCAAGCTGTGTTGTGACTACTGCTCCAGGGGAGCTCATTTTTATCTGGCTGTAAAGCCCAGTAAACTAATCTTGCAAAAACACTTATGCCATGTATTTTAGTCTCTTCCTGTTTGGAATTAATCTATATATTAACAACTTGCAAAGCCTCTGAAGCTGAGCTTTTGCACAAAGCTGCACCCAGATTATGGTGTGTTGTGCTGCTAAGTCACCACACCAGTGACACCTAACCCACAAGGCAATAAGTAACCTGCAGTTAGAAATGTAGTCTTCTTTCTTCCTCCTTGTAAAGTAAAATACCAGATTCATAGTTATACTCTGAACAATAAAGATTAAAAGAAAAAAATTCCAGATTTGTGTGCAAAATAGGTAGCTTGCAGTATGGTAGTATGGAACTTGCAGGTATGGTAGCCTGAGCTCATTGAAAACCGTCTAAAACGCTTGCACTTTCTACCTTTTGTCTGTTCTCTCTTGAAGACTTTCCACCCTCCAGCACACCATTTCTGTATGACAGAAGAAGGGATGATGTTTGACCCTACGACAGGCCATCTGTTTAGTTCACTCATCTGGAGGCTGGTATAGAGAGCCAAGTGTGACCAGAGCTCTGTTCCCTCTACCCACTGTTCAACACTTACCCTGACTTTAGGGAACTTGGTAAGAGAGAGCAGAAAGCCCTCCTTTGTCTTTCATTCATTCGTTCGAGGTAGACTGCAGACCTACTAGCTGCAAAGCACTGAGCTTCACCACGAGGGTCACAGAGGAATATAACATCTGGTTCCTGTTCTGAGAAGGCCCTTCATGCCTCCAGACTCACAATCTAATGGGCAAGTTGTGGAAGGGGCTTCCTTCTCTGCAACCTCCACAAAATTAAAAAGCTGGGGAAGTGAGAACTCGGTACCTTTTCTAGATTTGCTTTCACTCCACTAAGAACACCTCATGTGGCAACCAAACTGTACTGCTTAGCATCCCCTGAGCCCAGCCTGCTCTCTCCTGCCGGCCAAATGCTTGGCGGGGCTGTCCTCTATACCCAGCACCCTGTGCTGCCCCCATTACTGCAAACACATTCCTTTTCTGCTTCAAATGCATATTTCAATTAAAATTCTTTTTTGTCTAGGGACTCAGAAAAAGTGACAGGAAAATAAACAATAAACTATGGGGCCTAAAGGATCTCATTCTGACTTGGGCTCCACTGCTTACTCAGTGTATCCTATTAGAAGAGTTACTAGGGCTCTGTGAGCCTCAATTTCCTCATTTGCAAAATGGAGACGACAATACTGCAAAAGAGTTATGGCTTTTTGATGAGGTAGTTTACATAAATCACCTATCAAGGTATCTGGTACTTAGTGGGTACTCCTCAAATGTTAGCTAGCACCCTTTCAATCTCCCCTGTTAAATTCTGTCTTATGTAGCTGTTTGCAGGGTTATCTCCTGTGTTAGGTTTCAAATCATTTAAGAATCAGCACTGCAGTTTATCTATGTGGGGTTCCCTGCAGCCTTGCACAGGGCTTTGTGCCCAGTAGAGGCTCAGGTACATTGGATCCGTCACTGTTACTGTAAAAATACAAATGATCGCAGGTCTGTGAAGAGCCAGGCTCCATGGGGGCCGAGCTACAAAGCCCAGGTGTTCTAAAGCCTTTGCTGAGTCAGCAAGGTTAGTGAGGGCAGGGTGTTTGCAGGGAGAAAAAAGCAGGCTGTATGTGCACACTCACGTGATTTAGGGCCCCAGGGTGACCCCTCCCTAGGGTCACACGCAAGATGAATCAGGAATAGAGAGAACAGAGACAGAGCAGCTGCTCTCAGATCCTTAGATATTCCAAACAAGGGGGAGAGACACAGTCTTTCCTGATTAATCTTTAGTGATTTATTCTTTGAACATCATTTAAAAGGAGCATTTTAAAGTAAATTAATTGAACTCCCATGGCCTTTTACCCTACTTATATCATCAAAAGAAACTAGATCTTGAATTTTAAAAAAATTATTTGATTTATTTTCTGTGGCTTACAAACTACTGAGGAATGACAGTTGTGTTCTTTTTGTAAATTATAAATAAAAACTTCAGCCATTTCAGCAGTAATTTGGAACATCCCAAGTTTGAAATATCCCAATTTTAGCAAATGAGTGTTGAGTGTGGGGTGTCACAGGCATAGATGAATGATAAATATATATGTAATCTAAGACACGCTTATCCCCTTCTAACATACTGGCTTGATAATATTCCTAAATTCACTCCTCTCCAGCATAACTTGGGTAAATTCTCATTAATGCAAACTGGTGTTTTTGAAAGTGCAGGTAGAAGTTTATTAGTGAGTTATAAAATCAATTTAGTGGTTGAATTTTTAAATAAGGAAATAGAGTAGTATAGAGAATAAAATAGAACAGAAAATATCTGAATGCATTGCATAGTCAGGATAAATTTCATTTTATGAAACTTATTTGTGTTTTCTGTATGCCGTATGAAATGTATGCATGTGTGCACCGAGTTGGGATGTATAATGTATTCTTCACTGTGGTCATATCTCAAAGATGTTGGAAGCTGCTGAATCCACCTGGCTTTATGCTGCTTTGTTTACCGATTGCCCGGTGATGGTGAAATAGCTCTGGCCAATGAGATGTCAAGGGAAGTTTGGTGGGGAAGCTGGGTATGAGTAGGGGTATGGAAAATGATTCTTCACTGAAAAGCACGATGCAACATGGAACCACTCTTTTCTTTCACTTTCACTGAATGTTGTCATATTTATACATATTCCTGGAACTGTCTTGTAACCACAACAAGGAGCTCACATGAGATCATGTTGAACATAGCAGAGTGGGAAGATAGAAGGAATCTGAGTTCTAGGTTTGGCATTAACTATCTCTGTACCTATCCTACCTCTGGGCTTCTTGTATGAGATAATACATTTTACTATTTAAGCCACTTGAGTTGTTTGTTTAATTACTCATAGCTGAAAGAAGCCTAAGTGAGAAAGAAAGCTTATTATAGGACATTTAAGTAAACCAACCACTGGTGCATAGGTCTGGTAGGAGAAGAGCTAGGAAAGTGCTCTGTGTCCATCACGAAGGAGCGAATTCCAGTCCCAAGCATTGATGCTGAGACAGGGCAGGCTTATAGATGTGAGCATGGACTCAAGTAGATTCTCTCTGGGCTCTCATCTGCTTTCTACTTGTTAGCTGGGTTACCTTGAGAAAGCAATTATTTTAAGCAGTATGTTGGGATATAACCTGGTGTCATTGGGAAGGGTGGATTGAAAGTTGGGAGAAATTGGAGGAAGAGAAACTAGTTAGAAGACTATGATGACAATCCAGTAATGGATAATGAGGGCTTATGTTCTGAGATGGTAAAGGAAATCCATAGGGAGGGGAGGATACACAAGATACCAAGAAGGTGTACTTGCTCCACCAGTGTGGCTCAGTGGCTCAGCATCAACCCATGCACCAGGAGGTCACTGGTTTGATTCCTGGACAGGGAACTTGCCTGGTGGAATCAAACCAGGGGCATCTTGGTGCCTGGGTTGATGTTTCAGCAGGGGGCATGCAAGAGGCAGCTGATCAATATTGATGTTTTTCATCAATATTTCTATCTCTCTCTCTAAAAATCAATAAAAACATATTTTTAAAAAAGAAAGAAGGTGGACTGGCTATAGGAGATGGGGCTGAAAAAGGAATCAAATCCAGATGCTGCCTCAAGCTTCCTGTCTGACCCTGAACCAATCGGCGTATCAGGTAAAGATGATTGAGTTGAAAAGAATAAGGCTGTTTAAAGGCTAGAGAAAATTCTTCCTCATTATTAATGTGTAGAATCAAATTTTGAACGTGTTTCCTCAGAGTGTCACTTGAATGATTTCTGCCTCAAGTAGTCGTTGAGTCAGATACTGCTCAAATTGAGATGGGTGGGTGATATTTTACACCAAGAGCTGCATGGCCCCAACACAGGATTCCAGTCTGTGAATCAAAGGCTTACTAGTATAAGGCTGTTCCAAACAGCCCACCCTCCCTGGTAGGAAATCATTGCTTTCAATACTGTAACAGCTGGAGAAGCTTACTTGTAGTATCTTCAAACTGAACTGGGTGCAGTCTGCAATTGCTGTAGCTACCTGGGAATTTGATCAAAAGAAAGGTTAAGGAAGTTAATTCAGGGTGACATTCTCTGTTGCACCATGAAGGAAGCAACCCAAGCAGAGCTTCATCACCTCATTGTAGCGCCTCCCTCAGGGCAGCACTGGGGGCTTTGCTGCAGGTGGCAGAGGCAGGTTTGGAACTGGCCTTGACAGAGTCGATAAATGACAAGCTGGTGCTCTGGATCCGTGGGTTCTGTAACTCATGTAAGGTGTCATCAGATTTGCTTTTCAGTTTCCACATGTCCTACCGTACACAGCCGCGATCCTGGATCGATGTCCTCCAGGGTGAACTGTGGTGGTGTGCAACTCCAAAAAAAGTACACTTTCTCTTTCTGCCTTGTTCATATGTTTCTAACAGAAGCTTTTGTACAAAATAGAAGTTATTGATTCAGAGCCACAGGATTTAGAGGGTAAACAGTAAAAGCCTTGTGGAATCCAGGCAGTCAAGCAAGTGATGTCGACATCAGCCCACACAGCGGTCTCAGAGATGGGTTAGGCACCTCATGCTGTGTCTTCAGTGATATGGCAACTCAGGTCCAACAGAAAGCGAGTCTGTTGCAACCTCAAAGGCCCTTAGAGATCTGAAAAAAACAACCCTGGCTTTGCACATGGCAATGCAACCGCCCACTTAGATTGCCTCTAAAATACATGCGTTTAAAATCTATTTCCACATTTTCCCCTATTCTACATTTTTGTGAAAAAAGGGGCGGGGGGGATATTGCATCAGACTTCAAAAGAAAAACCAAGCAAAAACAACACCCCAAACAGCCCTAGTGTTAGGCTATAAACATACGAAGACCTTGTTCCTAGTTCTTGACGATCTTTCTCAAAACCGGTGGGCATGCTGTGCACGTGCTCTTTGTGATATTTCTGCTGACTTTTCTTAGACGTTAGCTAGTTTTATATGTGGAATTTTCTTAGGAATACCATGTGTTTTCATACTCTGAAATTCTGGCTAAGCTTGCTTTCTGATGAATTCTAAAATTTATATTCTATTTCTGCCCTCCTCCAACCCCCAGACTGTTATAGTAGATTTGGGCCCAAATATTGGAGTTGTGACTGAAAATTCTAACTCTCACCTTGTCTCTCTACAACCTGATCAGACTATAGATGCAGGCTAGATAGACTTGAGATTATTTCAACCGTAAGATGGAACCTCGAACATTTTCCAATCTTATCTTTTGTTAGTCGAGGATCTGAAATAAACACGTATTTGTACAACACGTTATATATTTTTTCCATACCTTACTACTTTTGCTTTACAACATTGTTACTATCATATTTTCAGTTCCCTGTGAGGGCAAAAGCATATCTTGGTTATCGATGTATTTTTGATTTTTAAAAAATATTAATCAGATGGTGGCACTTCTCTGCTTAAAATTCTTTATTGGTTTCCCATGACATTGAGTAAAAAAACAAATTCTCTCTCTGAGCCCAAGGACCTGCATGATGTACCATTCACTGTTTGTTGAATGAATACATGAGCTTGGGAGGGATGCCATGATAAACATGCCACATTATTGTCACCCTTTTAGAGGAAT